>NC_059345.1:14610547-14963047 GCF_019703515.2 Myxocyprinus asiaticus | reverse complement strand
ATGGGGGTGTTCATCAAAAAAGCCTGAGAACCACTGGTATAGGTAGTCAAAACATTTTCATATACAGTGCATCCGGAAAGTATTCACAGCGCTTCACTTTTTCCACATTTTATGTTACAGCCTTATTCCAAAATGGATTAACTTCATTATTTTCCTCAAAATTCTACAAACAATACCCCATAATGACAACGTGAAAATGCCTCCTCAGAATAAGGTTTATTTGATCGTTTAATCTTGCCACAATCCATCTCTACGTTTTTGTTTGTTCAGAATATTAGACCTCCCCCCCATGTACTCATATACAAGAAACAATGGATCTTTAATGGTTCTTTGCTTACCTCATGTTCAGCAAAGAAACATTTTCTTGTCAAGAACAAATTTTCACTAGCGTTCTGTACATGTGTCAAGCACTAGGAAGTTTAATCGAGCTTGAAATCATGATTGTGCCTAGAGACTGCAATGGCAAGATGTACAGTGAAAAAGGACTTCTATTTTGATCTGTTCTCACCCAAAATCGATTGGATCGCTTAAGAAGACATGGATTACATCTATGCCGCATTTATGTGTTATTTGGAGCTTCAAAGTTTTGGTCACCATTCACTTGCTTTGAATGGACCAACAGAGCTAAGATATTCTTCCAGAAATCTCTGTGTTCAGCTGAAGAAAGAAAGTCAAACACATCTGGGATAAATAATGAGAGAATTTTAATTTATGGATAACTATAACTTTAAGATCAGTATATTGAGTTCTGAGATCTGTAGAGCAACTGTACAAAGATGTTTCTTTTTTTCCATGTGGTCTGAGAATACCAAAACCCCTGACTGTGTAGAATCAATAATGCTTTCCTAAAGAAATAAGGGAAAATCCTCAACAAATGCTCTCTTGATCTGATGCTCTTGATCATAGAACAAGTATCAGTTGACGCTAAGGAAACACATGAGGATATTGTACAACTGGAAGAGAAGCAGAGAGTGCAACCTCAAATCACTTTGATTCTATCCAAGTTTCCATAAATTCTTCAATTGAAAAATATTGTGAGAAACTACATGAAATAAAACTGAAGAAGTATAAATGAGATACCGAGGATTATCTTCAAAATGAGGTGTATCCCTGGAGAAGGTACCTGTTGCAGCTTCTTCGAACACTAGTGGCATGCAGCATTGGGCCTGATGACGTCAATAATCTAGGGTCAGTTTTGTCCTCGAGGAATGTTCAGCGCTTCCGCAATTCCGGACGACACGTGGGATCCCGCAATTACAGCAGACAAGTTGACAATTCCACCGAAAGTGACTTCACTTTGGACATTGACTCTAGTGCTCCTATATCAAAGGATGACAAACTCCACCAAAAAGACCCCAAGGAAGAAGAAATGTCGGAGAAAGATTAGGGCATCAAAAAAAATAAAAAATAAATAAAAAAAAAAAACAATCCAACAAAGCCCATGGATGCAGAGCTTCTCAAGGAGATGGTAATCAACATTTCTTCTAAGGTACTGTCTGATGATTAGAGTTTTCATTATTCCATGTGGTGTAAATGCTTTCTACGATTAAATGTAAGGAATTGTGAAAAACTGAGTTTAAATGTACACTATATTGCCAAAAGTATTCGCTCACCTGCCTTTAGACGCATATGAACTTAAGTGACATCCCATTCTTAATCCATAGGGTTTAATATGACGTCGGCCCACCCTTTGCAGCTATAACAGCTTCAACTCTTCTGGGAAGACTTTCCACAAGGTTTAGGAGTGTGTTTATGGGAATTTTTGACCATTCTTCCAGAAGCGCATTTGTAAGGTCAGACACTGATGTTGGACGAGAAGGCCTGGCTCGCAGTCTTCGCTCTAATTCATCCCAAAGGTGCTCTATCGGGTTGAGGTCAGGACTCTGTGCAGGCCAGTCAAGTTCTTCCACACCAAACTCGCTCATCCATGTCTTTATGGACCTTGCTTTGTGCACTGGTGCACAGTCATGTTGGAACAGGAAGGGGCCATCCCCAAACTGTTCCCACAAAGTTGGGAGCATGGAATTGTCCAAAATCTCTTGGTATGCTGAAGCATTCAGAGTTCCTTTCACTGGAACTAAGGGGCCAAGCCCAGCTCCTGAAAAACAACCCCACACCATAATCCCTCCTCCACCAAACTTCACAGTTGGCACAATGCAGTCAGACAAGTACCGTTCTCCTGGCAACCGCCAAACCCAGACTCGTCCATCAGATTGCCAGATGGAGAAGCGTGATTTGTCACTCCAGAGAACGCGTCTCCACTGCTCTAGAGTCCAGTGGCGGCGTGCTTTACACCACTGCATCCGACGCTTTGCATTGCACTTGGTGATGTATGGCTTGGATGCAGCTGCTCGGCCATGGAAACCCATTCCATGAAGCTCTCTACGCACTGTTCTTGAGCTAATCTGAAGGCCACATGAACTTTGGAGGTCTGTAGCGATTGACTCTGCAGAAAGTTGGCGACCTCTGCGCACTATGCGCCTCAGCATCCGCTGACCCCGCTCTGTCATTTTACGTGGCCTACCACTTCGTGGCTGAGATGCTGTCATTCCCAATCGCTTCCACTTTGTTATAATACCACTGACAGTTGACTGTGGAATATTTAGTAGTGAGGAAATTTCACGACTGGACAGTCTGCATGCCTAGGTGCTTCATTTTATACACCTGTGGCCATGGAAGTGATTGGAACACCTGAATTCAATTATTTGGATGGGTGAGCGAATACTTTTGGCAATATAGTGTATTTGGCTAAGGTGTATGTAAACTTCTGACTTCAACTGTATCTGTCTCTTTACATTTAATTTTGTAACATTACATATTTTAGCCAGCAGGTGGTGGAAAAAGACCATTTTTGTGTGTAATATGAGCCAGTTGGTGACATGAACCAGAATCCGAATCAGAATGAGCTTTATTGCCAAGTGTTCTCATATACACAAGGAATTGTTTTTTTTTTTTTTTTGGTGATAGGAGAAACAAGTGCACAGTGAGACAGAGAATATAAAACAAGGTAAGAGTATAAATAGACATACAAATATAATAATTATATTTATTTTTTTCACACATACAGTGAAATACTTTTTTTCACATATCCCAGCTAAGCTGGGGTTAGAGTGCAGGGTCAGCCATGATACAGCACCCCTGGAGCAGATAGGGTCAAGGGCCTTGCTCAAGGGCCCAACAGCAGCATCTTGGTAGTGCTGGGGCTTAAACCCCCAACCTTCTGAGCAGTAACCCAGACCCTTAACCGCTGAGCCACCACTGCCCTAAATAATAAATAATAGGACATATAACATAGAATGGCGTATGTACATGTGCAAGTGGTAATGTATGTGCAAGGTAGGGGTGAGGGGTGAAGTGAGTCAGCGTCAGTCAGTGTTTTCATTCATCAGTACTACGTGATCGCTCGTATTACTACTACACAACTAAAGCTAGGAAATAGCTTTAAACAACTTCAAACTAACAACTTCAGCATTAAGGCTCATCACAGCTAAGAGACACAACAGACTGATTAAATACACAAACTCAAGGCGCTTACTGTTCAAAATGGTGGAGGAGATTGCGTTTTCTATAGTGAAAGACTTACGCACCGGCTACCACAAAATAGGGAGGAAAACCCCTGCTTGGATGGCTATTTTCTACTGAGAAAATAGGATGAATTTGACCAAAATTACATTATCTTCAGAAAGCTGACTAACAGACTACAGCATCATCAACAGGTGATCACACAAGCTCCATTTCTCTCTCTTTCTCTCTCTCTCTCTATATCTCTCTATCTCACACACACACACACATCCTTGTTTCTACAGTTACATGTTAGAAACAGCCCAAGTCATGATACTAGTAGTTCTAAAGTGATGTTTTTGAGAGGCTTGGATGCATCATTTTTTTTTAACCAGCAATGGCAGATTCTGATTCGAGGTGTAAGAAAGTAGTTCCTGAGTTTTTCATATTTTGTTTTACATTTACTTGTTCATTCATCTGTTGTATATAAGCAATATCACACTCTTAATCGTGCTATATGGCCCTAAATCAGCACTGCTGTGATTCGGCCGCAGGCACGAGTGCCGTAGGGCCATATCGCACTCTTGCTCAATATACACTCTTGCTATAAATATATACAGTTGTGCTCAAAAGTTTGCATACCCTGGCAGAAATTGTGAAATTTTGGCATTGATTTTGAAAATATGACTGATCATGCAAAAAATCTGTCTTTTATTTAAGGATAGTGATCATATGAAGCCATTTATTATCACATAGTTGTTTGGCTCCTTTTTAAATCATAATGGTAACAGAAATCACCCAAATGGCCCTGATCAAAAGTTTACATACCCTTGAATGTTTGGCCTTGTTACAGACACACAAGGTGACACACACAGGTTTAAATGGCAATTAAAGGTTCATTTCCCACACCTGTGGCTTTTTAAATTGCAATTAGTGTCTGTGTATAAATAGTCAATGAGTTTGTTAGCTCTCACGTGGATGCACTGAGCAGGCTAGATACTGAGCCATGGGGAGCAGAAAAGAACTGTCAAAAGACCTGCGTAACAAGGTAATGGAACTTTATAAAGATGGAAAAGGATATAAAAAGATATCCAAAGCCTTGAAAATGCCAGTCAGTAAAAAAAAAAATAGCATATTCTATAAGGAAGATGCTATCATGAGTGATGTGCAGTTATAAGTATGAAGAGAGTACACAACCTTGATAATATTTTTCATTGAATATGACAGCAGGTCGTTTGAGTTTCTTACCAGACTTAGCATCATCCAAAACTTTGGTAGTGCCCTCATCCAGGACACATATGTGAGCTGTTGGCTCATGGGGACCTGGGTTCAATACTTGCTGGGGTCATTTCCTGATCTCCTTCCCCAGTCTCTATCCCCTGCTTTCCTGTCTCTCTACACTGCCCTATTAGAAAAACAATAAAAATTGCAAAAAACAGAATCAACATGAACTCCTGTAGAGACTTTCAGGAACACATTGGTTCAGTTTGGCAAGTTGAACTTGGCATAAGCTAAGAGGCAGAAACATATGAAGTTCAAATGCATTACAATAAAGTGTTTAAAACTGTATACAGCATTTACATTTAGCCCAAGATTCCAAGGCGCATTATCTAAATGGGGAACGACAACAAAAGTGTGTTTTTTTTAATTTTTTTTAATTTTTTTTATTGCTGATACTATTTTTACATGCAAGCGGTAAAATGTAAAAATTCTAAGTACAAAACACAAAACTGATTACACTTGTTACAAAGTTAGTCATTCTTTCAAAACCTGATGACCTGCTTTATTTCTGTTGTACAGGTTTCCTTTCATATATTCACTTTTATTTCTCAGAACAAGATTATTGTGACATGAAATGATAACATTTGTTTCAAGCGCGTATTTTTTTCATATACCTACCAACACAAATTACTTTACCGGCTTGCAGCATGTGTCTAGCATCTACGTTACAAAAGACTGTGATGTTACACACCTGGGGCCGGTTGCACCAGCTGTGCGTAAGTTAAAACTTAGCCTAGTTGTGGCGTAAATGGGCACTAAGTCACAATTTAACGTAACCCTACATATCCCTACGTATAAACTAAATATTTACGGAAGCCTCCGACCAGGCATAACGGATGGAATAAAAAAGCAGACTGATATTTTATGACATCAATGAGCTCATGTTTTGCTTGACAGGCATCAATCCTTTCAACATACATTATGATGTTGACAGAGAGAGAGAAAATAAATGTACTTTTAAGCGGCTATTCAGCACGAAACCGATTTAACGGTGCAGTTTTCAGGGTGCGTTGCCCTGTGTCAAGTTTCAACACATTCAAAATATATAGAGGGTATTAAAATGAATAAATGTCTGTTTTTACAGCCTGTTGTATTAGTATTTATCACCCCTCATTTATTTTAGATACAGTTCCTATAATATTGTTATTTACATAGGGCAAATATACTATTTATAAAATGTACGTATCATATTTTAATGGGGATTTAATTTATTACAGCTGACAGTTATGTGAGCAAACAAAGTTTGAACATCAAGTTGAAATTCACGGCTTTTTAACACTTCTGTGTACAAATTTGAAGGCTGCTTATTGGATCAATACAGGTAAACGTCATATTATGCGACTACGCATTACTTTACGGAGAGCTTACGACCTACTAGTTAAGTCTTGCCTTAAGAACAGGTGGTGCAGCCAAATTAAGCACTGACTTAGTTACAAACTAACTAGTAGTTACTAAGCCCTTAGTGTAAACTTTACATCCTAACTAACATGAGAACTTACTCACAGCTGGTGCAACCCTACCCAGGGGTGTAAATTCCAGGGGGGATGGGGGAAGGTGACCCCCCCCCCCCCCCCCCCCCCGAAATAATCAAAACAAGCAAGTACAACCCCCCCAATATTTATATAATAATCAATGGAATGATCAACAGTGAAAGAGACCGTAATGATTAAACGAATTCAGGCATAAAAGATTGGTAAAGCCATGACGTAACACACTAAAATAGGTGGCGGCACCTGTTACACTGGTTTGCAACCCGCAATTAAACTAAAGAAAATTCATTGTTAGCATATGGCTGTGTCTCGTTTGGAAGGCTGCGTCCTCCGGAGGTCGCATTTGTCAGCCGCATATGTCATCGAGGCTGTCTCGTTTCAGAAAAGCGAGTAGGACACTTCGAATGCAGCCTTCGAATGCAACCTTCTTTCACGGGAATTCGGTGGATGCATGAGGTGTATCCTTCGTGGGCACTCATAACCACAATACTTTGCTTCAATGGAAATGTCAAAAAAAAATGACGCCAATTTGCACGTAAATATGATGTTCAAATGCAAGGGATGTTAATTCCCAAGTTGAAGTACCTCAGTAGATGGGTGCAGAGTATATAACATGTATAATTATATTAATATATAATTAAAATAAAGTATCAGACTAAAAGTACACCTGTAAAATACCTGTAAATTTAATTTGAATAAAAATCCTCTTTGGAAGGTTATGTCGTGTAGTGCAGCGTGATGGGATTCTGTTCCCCATATGCGTTAGAACGCAATGTCAAGTGTACTAAGTCGTAAGGGAACGTCTCGGTTACGTACATAACATCAGTTCCCTGAGACGAAGGGAACGAGACATTGCGAACGCTGGCAGCACTACAAGAGTCAGAGTTCTTCTGAGGTGGCAGCGATGCGCTCCTTGTCCCTCAGTCAGAAAATTCTGAGGAATGGTGTTTGTGCACCTGCTTTTATAGCGAATAGTGATGGGAAGATCGAATCATTTTACTGACTTGGATCTTTGAGTCTCGTTCAGCAAAATGAAGTCATTTTGTTCATCATGTGACATAGGCTCTACAGGAAACAGAATTGATTACTTCAACTCCCGAGTCGGTCTTCGGAGTTCAGATCTGAGTCTTCGTTCATTTGACACGTGACCTCCAGACTGAGCACTCATTCACGAATGACAATTACTGGTCTTTTTTCATTATTTTTTCTTTACAGCTCACAGTCAGTGTGTTGCAGTTGTTTGTATCGTGATCAGTACATGTTAGTATGGCAATAAATGACTTTTTATAATCATATTAATTGTCATGATGAATTGTTTTCATGTATTTCATGCAGGAAGTGTTGACACGATATTTTATCCCAAGTGTAAATTAGTTAATAATGAATTAATGCTTGATTTGGGTCTATTCCCAACAAGAACATAAGAAGAAATAAAGAAATCATACAACAAGGGAATGCATCATGAAGGAAAAATAAATTACAGTTTATTTAAAATCAAATCAATAAACAAGTAAATAATATGGGGTTTCCTTATAGCTCTTGTAGTCAGAATTTTCTGATGAGAAGGCAATGGTCATACAAAGTTTAAAACATTACTCTTTATTACCAGATTCAGTGGGATGGGAAAAACATCATGACAGAAATATTCACAAAGTTATGAATTGCAAGAAATAAAGAAGCTAAAATCAGTGACCAGAAACACTTTATGTGACTGTAAGGGCAACAATAAAGCATCTCAAACTGCTTGATGGGGAGCATTAAGAAGTATTAAGTAACTTCTGTTTGCAATACAGATATTTTGCAGCTGTCAGTGAACAACTTGTACCTGAAGACTGACTCCGGAGGTGAACTAATCAGTTCTGTTTCCTGTACAGAGCTGTCCCTGTGCCAAATGAACGAAACACCAGCACGGATTTTGCATATGTGTGGTTGCGACAAAATGAACGAATCACTCTCTGAGACTACTTGTTCTTCTGAGTCATATAAAAGATTAGTTAAAAATGAACAAATCATTCATGAACCACACCTCACTAATAGCAAACAGCTTCGCGCCTAAAAAGGACAACTCCCCCAGATACATTAGCACGCAGTGTCTCGTTCCCTCCGTTTCAGGGAACTGAGGTTACGTACGTAACCAAAATGTTTTATTTTTATTACTGAGTTTTAACTGTTTTCACTTCTGACTTTCTGCTCTTTTCATGCTTGGTGAATCATCTTACAGTAATAAGGAATCATCCCAGGACATGGAAATTCCAGATGGCTGCATATGTCAACACAAGCAGTACATAAGTCAGTGTGTGTATATGAGACTGGTGTGTAAACACTGACATCAAATAAATGTGTTTGTGGCAGATCACTAACTCTCTTATTAAGGAGGAAGCGGCGGCCAGGTAAACAAGCAATGTAAACATTTTATTTGCAATGCTTTTCAGCGTTCTACACCAGTGTTTGCTTTTCAGCACAACAGTCACACACACACACAAGACTGCTGCGTGCGTCACTCTCTCTCACGGCCTCACTCTCCACAGACGTTGCTCGGCCACGCCCAAATCTCCACAGTGCTGTTTTCATTTTAAAGTGTAGGAAATATTTACAGTGCAGTTCATGGTGTTTTTATACAGGTGCATCTCAATAAATTAGAATGTCATGGAAAAGTTAATTTATTTCAGTAATTCAACTCAAATTGTGAAACTCGTGTATTAAATAAATTCAATGCACACAGACTGAAGTAGTTTAAGTCTTTGGTTCTTTTAATTGTGATGATTTTGGCTCACATTTAACAAAAACCCACCAATTCACTATCTCAGAAAATTAGAATACATCATAAGACCAATAAAAAAAAACATTTTTAGTGAATTGTTGGCCTTCTGGAAAGTATGTTCATTTACTGTATATGTACTCAATACTTGGTAGGGGCTCCTTTTGCTTTAATTACTGCCTCAATTCGGCGTGGCATGGAGGTGATCAGTTTGTGGCACTGCTGAGGTGGTATGGAAGCCCAGGTTTCTTTGACAGTGGCCTTCAGCTCATCTGCATTTTTTGGTCTCTTGTTTCTCATTTTCCTCTTGACAATACCCCATAGATTCTCTATGGGGTTCAGGTCTGGTGAGTTTGCTGGCCAGTCAAGCACACCAACACCATGGTCATTTAACCAACTTTTGGTGCTTTTGGCAGTGTGGGCAGGTGCCAAATCCTGCTGGAAAATGAAATCAGCATCTTTAAAAAGCTGGTCAGCAGAAGGAAGCATGAAGTGCTCCAAAATTTCTTGGTAAACGGGTGCAGTGACTTTGGTTTTCAAAAAACACAATGGACCAACACCAGCAGATGACATTGCACCCCAAATCATCACAGACTGTGGAAACTTAACACTGGACTTCAAGCAACTTGGGCTATGAGCTTCTCCACCCTTCCTCCAGACTCTAGGACCTTGGTTTCCAAATGAAATACAAAACTTGCTCTCATCTGAAAAGAGGACTTTGGAACACTGGGCAACAGTCCAGTTCTTCTTCTCCTTAGCCCAGGTAAGACGCCTCTGACGTTGTCTGTGGTTCAGGAGTGGCTTAACAAGAGGAATACAACAACTGTAGCCAAATTCCTTGACATGTCTGTGTGTGGTGGCTCTTGATGCGTTGACCCCAGCCTCAGTCCATTCCTTGTGAAGTTCACCCAAATTCTTGAATCGATTTTGCTTGACAATTCTCATAAGGCTGTGGTTCTCTCGGTTGGTTGTGCATCTTTTTCTTCCACACTTTTTCCTTCCACTCAACTTTCTGTTAACATGCTTGGATACAGCACTCTGTGAACAGCCAGTTTCTTTGGCAATGAATGTTTGTGGCTTACCCTCCTTGTGAAGGGTGTCAATGATTGTCTTCTGGACAACTGTCAGATCAGCAGTCTTCCCCATTATTGTGTAGCCTAGTGAACCAAACTGAGAGACTATTTTGAAGGCTCAGGAAACCTTTGCAGGTGTATTGAGTTGATTAGCTGATTGGCATGTCACCATATTCTAATTTTTTGAGATAGTGAATTGGTGGGTTTTTGTTAAATGTGAGCCAAAATCATCACAATTAAAAGAACCAAAGACTTAAACTACTTCAGTCTGTGTGTATTGAATTTATTTAATACACGAGTTTCACAATTTGAGTTGAATTACTGAAATAAATGAACTTTTCCACGACATTCTAATTTATTGAGATGCACCTGTATATATATTTGGCAGGCTAAATTGCATCTTAAAATATAGATCTGTAGTTGTTGTATTGTCTAGATAATACTATTTGCACTCTTGTTGAGTTCACAGATTACAAAACCATTCAAACCTGTGTGTCAGTACTGACTTTGACAATGTCAGCTCGCACCTGGAAAAGTTGGTTATGGCCTGATATAATTGATTTATCAGACAATAAATCAATGAATAATTAAACTACAAATTCAGAACACTCTCTTTACAAGCATAACGAGACAGTTCGTTTGTTTTAGTTACCAATTACCAAAACAGAAAATAAGAATGCATGACAAAAATTTCGATGACAAACGTTTTCACACTTCCCAAAAAAGAATTGCCATACCAACTAAACAACGACTCAACAAATCAAATATGTTTTAGTAATTGTTTGTGGATTCAGGGCTCAACTGAATCAATATACAAAAATCATTACAATTTATCAATGTAATCTCCCAACCTGCTAGTTATGATCTTAAAAGTATGAAACATTAAAGGGGTCATGAAATGCTCTTTTTTTATAGTTTAATTATCTTTCCTGAGGGTCCACTATAATGTAATTAAGTTTTTCTTTTTTTTTTGCACCAAAACAGTCATAATTTTGTAATATATGATAATTTTCCTCCCTGTCTCTGGCCCTCTGACTGAAACGCTCAGTTTTGGCCTAAGTGCTTTCATAAAACTTCAACGCAGTAGCGGTTTTAACCACCACGCAAACCACACAATTGCGTGGGGCCCCGGACGTTGGGGGGCCCCTGCCCCGGTAGGAAAGCTCTGCAAAAAATGCTTGAGGAGTGACATGTTGTTCTGGGTACACGCGCGAATACGCTGTTGTCAGCGCTCTTAGAGCGGTTCACGTTAGAAGCCGCTGGGGTCGGGACAGGTGAGTTTTTTCAAGTAGGGTTCTGGTTTGTAATTTATGAAAAAATATATAGGCCGTCTGAATTTGTTCTGCGCATGCGCTCTCACTCTCAGATACGCAATACATGTGAACGGATGAGTTAGGGGCTATTCAGAGCGAACGTGTTTTGCCATTGTTTTCCTGTGTAAACGCGCTAAACGAACGTCCATACCTGCTGCACTGCGTCTCACTGTTTCTTCAATGTCTCTCGGAGGACTGGCACATTTTTAGACACTGTGTCAAGTTAATAAGAGCTTCAGGCTTTAAAAATGCATGCCGAGACACCTGTGTTCTGTATCAGTCGTTGAACTGTGTCTAGATTGTTTTTTTTAGCGCAGGTGTCACATAGATTTAACGTTCTGAACAAGTTCAGGTTGCAAAGAGGGGACTGTATTTAATGACTGTTTAACATTATTCCAGATTGTTCTGCAACAAGGAAAGTTTCAGTGCTTGATAAACGGCAATGTTTTTTTTCCTTCTGCTCTAGTGTGCTGAGGGGCCACCGTGCTTTGTATGTTTATTGTTAGTTATGAATGTTGCCTACAATGCTTACATAAAATACAGCCTCAGCATCAGAATATAAGCTCCAGGTGAAAGTAAAGTAAATAAGACAGGAATATATTACTATTGTATACAACAAATCCTCTAAGTAATAATAATAATACTGTATCATATTATAACGACAAACTGGACAACAATAAGTAATTGTTGGGTTATAAAATTAATATCAACTGAATTCCAAAATGTTACTGGGTGAATTAGTAGGTTTTGCACACCCTTTAAAAAAAAAAAAAATTGTTTTGTATAAATTTATGTAGGTAAATATTGCTTTTTTTATTACTGTATTGTGGAAAAACAGGAAAACATGCATTAATTATCTTTAACTAGATTTTTTTTTCCATTAAACATGTTGAATGTACTTGGCTACAATGGTTGATAGGATGAATTTAAAATTCTGATTTAAAATAAATTATGTAATTTCTTAAGCAAATATTTTTAAAATGGGGCCACAGCTTGGTTGGTTGTTTGTGGCCTCAGAAATCATAAACCCACCCCTGCTTCAACGTAAACGCCACTATTATGATTGGCTAACATTGTGCAGCCCCTTGAAATCAGCCATATTTTAAACTCAACTGGAAGAGAATGAGCAAGCACCTTATGATTTACACTTAATGCACATCCAACACATTGCATCTGAATATACTAAACTGTTCATCTCAAGCACAACTATTAAGACTCAGCACCATAAAATTTAAAACAGTCATGACATTTGAAATATTCATGAATTTTACTCTTTACTTACTGTTTTGCATCGGGTCCAAGTGTTTTTAACTGCTCCATCTTTAAATAATAGTTGCTTTGCAAAGCTTGAATTGTATTGACTATTTCACTAGCAATCCATGCTTATATGAGCCAAAAAAACATGCAATCCACACTGAAATACGTGGTCGAGCGTCCGTCCGGAGAGAGAGAGGGTTTGCACCTTCCCCAGCATCTATAGTGCCCCACCACTCTTCCCCCTCAGGTGGAAGTGATCGCCGATGCAGGTGCGGGCGTGGCGCCTGGGCCAGCCTGCTGGAGTTGCGGGGATCCAGGACACTTCCGGGATCAATGCCTTGTGATGGAGCTAGGGGTGGTGGTCCAGATCCTCGACACTCCGCAGGCTGCCCCCGACCAAGCCGGAGCGTATCAGATACCAGTAAATGTCAAGGGGGGTATTCACCAAGCATTGGTGTACACGGGTTGTAATCAAACCACTTTCCACCAATGCTTGGTTCAACATGAGGCTTTGGGCACAGCTAAAATGGTGAGGGTGAATGTGTGCATGGGGATATTCACAACTACCCTGTGTTGACTCTTGTGATTAAATTCTGGGGAACAAAACATAGAGTGGAGGTCGTGGTTAGTTCCCACCTCACCCATCCGCTGATTTTGGGAACTAATTGGCCTGAATTTAGAAATGTATTAAAGGGAATATGCGCGGATGGGTCCTGCACAAAAGCAACGAGATGTGAAATGTGCGATGCTCTGGCCGTCTTCGTTAGCTCCACGTCAGGTTGACGTGAGGGGGGAGAGCCCCTCCCATCCTCAGGGTATTTCCTGAAGGGGATTTCCCTTTGGAGCATTCGTGAGACGAAACCCTCAAGCACGCCTTCGACCAAGTGAGAGTGATCGATGGTCAACAACTCCAGCCACTTGTCGCACTTTCTTATCCCTATTTCGCAATTATAAATGAGCAGTTATATAGAGTGACGCAGGAGGCTTAAACAAAGGAAGATACAACCCAGCTCTTAATACTGCGGAGCCGCCGGGAAATAGTGTTCCAGGCGGCTCATTATAATCCCATAGCAGGTCACTTAGGGGAAAGGAAAACACGGAACCGACTAATGGTGTGCGGCATGTCTCGAATGTCAGCTGGTGAATCCACCGGCCACCCCAAAAGCGCCATTGCGCCCCCTTCCACTAATCGAGGTCCACCTTCGAGAGAATTGTCATGGATCTCGTCGGGCCATTAGAGCAGTCAGCATGCGGACATCGCTTTGTATTAGTCCTAGTGGTCTATGCAACACGATATCCAGAAGCAGTGCCTCTGTGCAGCATCTCAGCACATAGTGTTGCGGAGGCACTCTTCAATATAATCTTCCGGGTGGGGATTCCGAAAGAAATCCTCACCGATCAGGGCACAACCTTTATGTCACGGACACTATGCAAGCTTTACGAATTATTGGGCATTAAGTCAATTCGCACCAGCATTTACCATCCACAAACAGATGGCCTGGTGGAGCGATTTAATAAAACCCTTAAAAACATGATTCAACAAAAAGAAAATAGTTCGGGAAGAATTGGATGCAATGCTCGATATGGGGGTAATAGAGGAATACCACAGCGATTGGTCCAGCCCGGTTGTTCTAGTTCCTAAGAGCGACGGGTCTGTACGGTTCTGTGTGGATTATAGAAAAGTCAACGCAGTATCTAAATTTGACGCATACCCAATGCCTCGCGTTGATGAGTTGCTCGATTGGTTAGGCACTGCTCGATTTTATTCGACATTGGATTTGACAAAGGGTTATTGCAGGTCCCCTTGACACCAATTTCCCGTGAAAAACAGCCTTCTCCACACCGTTTGGATTACACCAATTTGTGAAGCTTTCGTTCAGTTTGTTTGGGGCACCGGCCATGTTTTAGCGCCTCATGGACCGAATCCTCAGACCTCATTCGGTTTACGCCGCTGCCTATTTAGATGACATCGTCACTTATAGTAATGATTGGCAGCGGCATATGCAGCATGTGAGGGTGGTTCTGAGGTCGCTGCGATGGGCGGGGCTCACAGCAAACCCCAAGAAGAGCGCGGTTGGGCAGGTGGAGGTACGGTATCTGGGGTTCCACTTGGGCCATGGCCAGGTGCATCCCCAAATTGACAAGACTGCGGCGATTGCGACCTGCCCTGAGACCCAAGACTAAAAAGGGGGTGAGACAGTTCCTGGGGCTGGCTGGCTATTACACGTCACCAGCCTGCTTACTGATCTCACTAAAAAGGGGGCTCCAGACCTGGTCCAGTGGACGGAGCAGTGTCAACAGGTGTTTATGCAGATTAAAGCCGCACTTTGCAGGGGACCGCTTTTACATGCACCTAATTATCTCTCCCTTTTGTATTGCAGACGGACGCTTCAGACAGATGGCTGTGGGCCGTACTCTCACAGGTGTGGAGGGGGAGGAGCGCCCGGTGCTGTACATCAGCCAAAAAACTGTCCTTGAGGGAAACAAAGTACAGCACCGTACTTCACCCTCTGCTCAGATCACGCCCCACTCCAATGGCTCCACCGTGTGAAGGATACCAACGCGTGGATCATCCAGTGGTATCTGGCTCTCCAGCCCTTTAAATTCAAGGTGGTCCACAGACCAGGGGTGCAGATGGCTGTCGCTGACTTCCTTTCCATAAATGGGGGGATATGTGGCAGCGGGAGCATGGTCGAGCATTCGTCTGGAGAGAGAGAAAGTGGTAAGGGCGCTTACACCTGAGCTAGATTATGTCTAACACCTCTCTCTAATTCCAGTGAGCATGGGGAGAGTGGCATATAAACGGCCACGCCACCAGCAGAGAGGCAGAGAGAGTCTGACACAAGGGAGCCTACAGTGCTCGTGGAAGCTGATGTGTTTATGTTTGTGAAGCTAATGTGTTTACGTTCGTGAAGCTAATGAGTTTGAGTGCTTACGTGCCTCTGAGTCTGTTGAGTTTGTGAAGCTGTAAAGCATTGAAGTGGACGATTAAAAGCCTTACCTGAGTCTGGAAAAACCTGCTTCCCTGTGTCCTCCTCCCCTTCTGTTTGTGGAATCCTTCACAAAGACATATCCACATGACGCACACACATAGTCCAAAGCACGGTGCGAACTAGATGCACACATCCAGCATCACATCACAGGTAACTTGTCAAAATGGTCAAAGAAGTCCATCTAGCACATGTTTTCATACACCAACAAATAAAAATAGTGCAGATGGGTGAAAGAACGCATCTATGATGCGTTTGTGCTCAAAACAACAAGAGGCAGAGCAGCTGAATGAAACCGAATTGCTTCTCCTTTTCAGAGTTGTAACTTGAAGCCGCGCCTTTTAAAAGCGTCCCGAGATATGTATCAAGTGATCAAAAATGTCTGTCTAGAGCATGAATATATACAAAAATAATCCAAAATAGTCCAGATGGTTCCGCTTTGGTATTCAGGAATATTGAGGCAGTAGGCCTATTTGTCCTGCTCCCTCTTTCTGAGTATAAACTGAAGCACCAGTGGGTGGGTCCAAGGGTGTGATGATTTTAAGTAGGCGTTGATGTTTTTCACTGTAGAGGCGGTCATGAATTATGTAGGATAGTCGTGGAAGTAGAGAAATAGGCGTTTTTGCAGCTTGGTTTCAATAAATGCTTTTATTGCATTTGGGATTAAGTTTTAAATTCTGAAATGTATAATATGTTTTTATAATAGAAAGACCTCTTATATGTCAAAATATCAAGGAAAATTGTATTCCTCATGACATGACTCCTTTAACCTGTCTATAAGAATGGAAATCAGAAATTGATTTGGTACACTATCAGCTTATTAAAGTAAGGCTCATAATAACATGTAATACACTCACCATATCAAAATGTTCAGATTTAATTAAAATTAATATGTGCTGCCTAAACTTTTTGCAGACACCATCACAGGTGGATATGAATGTCTTTCCTGTTTCACCACATAATCATGCCAGCTTCCTCATATCTGTTGTGTTGCACATCTGACAACTGATTTTAGGTCACTGTTTGGTCATGTTTTGCACCGTATATCATGTTTTTAGTTAAAAAGAATATGTCTGGCAATTACAAGATTTAAACAAATGGTTAAAAATAGATTTATTTTGAAATGCTTTGTGACTTCAGTTCATTCCAAAGCACTGTTGCTTTGCCAAACTGTAAATATAAACTATTGCCTAATGAAATTAGTTCTTTAAATTTATAATGACAGCACACAATGAAAATTAAAACCCCGTAACAAAAAAAACCCCAAAAATAAAAAAATCCCCATACATGTTCTATATTTACTAGAAAATAGCAGGTGTTTTTGTGGTTAATCTCAGGTGTCGTTTCTTTGTTCTCATAGTCTGTTTGCAGCAGACAATGCAGAAAGTGCATGTGAGCCACCTGTAAACAAATCCTCATAAACAGTGATGACACACTAAGCCATAAAACTACATAAAGTCATTGTGGATTAAGCGCACTTTTAACTAATTTCATAATATAAATGATAATTACTAGTAATTAATGCACCGGAGTATTAAATCAAATATAATTTTTCACCATAGGTACGGTAAGGTAACTTGTACCATATTTCATGTTATTTCATTTTTAAACATGTACTAATGGGTTTTATAGTTAAAGAAAAGAGAACTGGAAGTGTAAGTTCTGGTATAATTGCATCCCATAGCATAATTAACATCAATTTCTTATGAAAAGAGAACTGCAGATCTGTTTCATTTCCCCTCTAACCCCCTTTACAGTTCCTATACATGTGCTGATAACAGAAATTAGATACTGCATCGGGGTGAAATATTGACTTTCTCTACTGGTTTTTATAGCATTACACCTATACGGAAGAGTGCAAGATTCTTTAATATAATATATATATATATATATATATATATATATATATATATATATTTATTATTATTATTATTATTTATTTTTTTACTACATTGCAATGTAACCTGTTTAATAATAGTAATAATAACCAAACAATAATAGATACAATGGGTATCTGATTTCCTTGTAATCAGTGCAAGACTACTCATACTGTATATAACAAAGCTAGTTCTGTGGCTTCTTTGGTCACATTTGTACAGTTGTTTATAAAACAAACACTTATCACTGTAAAAAATCTAACTTCAATTTTGTCAGATAAACTCAGTTTTAAAAGTTGATTGAACAGTTGATTGAACTATCTAATGTTAAAAAAAAAGTTGATATTACTTAAAACAGTAATAAGTAACAGTAACTAATAAAGCTAGCTTTTATGCCATTTCAGTCAGAGCAACTTAAATTTTTAAACAATGTCAAGTTTGGTGGTGAAAATAAAAAAGGTATCTTTATACTGTATTATTTTCGAAAATATTGAAAATTATGAACAGCTGTACTTAAAAATGCAAGTTTGTCTAACTTAATAATAATAGATATTTTTGAGTTTGCTGGACTTATTGCGTTCATGGAATTTACAATCCAACTTGAATTATTAAGTTGGTCCAACTAATTTTCCTAAAGTTTAGTAAACTCAAATGATTTGCAGCTGGTTGCCTTTAAGTTTACTCAACTTTTTATTTTTACTGTCCAGGACTGATTTTTCTTTTGCTATATGTATTCCCACACTTTTTGACTAACTGATATCTATGACTTCTTCATGGCCTTTTGAGTCATTCAAAATTACTGGTTAAGGATTATTTAAAAATCATTTGAATAGAGATTTCAGGAGCAGATTTCCATTTGTATATCTGAAAAAAAACAACAAAAAAAACAAGAGAAAATGTACATTTGTTTTAGTGTTTTAGTTCTCATTTGTCAAAAATATAACCCATCTGCTTCGTCTGGCATATTAATTAACAGCTGTCCATCATATGCTACAAACATCAGGCAATTTATCATCAGAATACCGTCAGAATAGGAATTTTATATGAAACTATACTCTGAGGACAAAAACAATTTTCTACTTGCATGATTTTTTTAAGGGAACATTCCTAACCATTTAGAGAGACAAAAAGCCCCATTTTACTTAAACTTTGCACAATTAACATTTTCTCTGACACGTGTACTCTAATCAACTCTGGATAAAAGTTAATCTTCTGTTTATCACATTCAAAACTCAACTGGCTCAACACGTATCTTAAGATGCTGAAGAAATGTAGTTTTTTTTTTTTTTTTTGCATGTACATGTACAGTACAAGGGTTTGTATATTCATTAGTAATATTTATGATTATTTTTCATTTTATATTTTTATTTATGTACTTTATTATGGTTAATATTCTAACTATAACCACTTCAAACACTTTAATCCTAATGCATGTAAACACACTAAAATGAGTGAACAGTCATACTCTGATACCAGAGGTTTCCATTTTATTGGTTTCCAGTATAATTTCATTGATAAATCACACAGCACATGCAGGTAAGTCAAATCTTGAACGAGCTAGAAATCGAGTGCCATGGCTTATGAGAAGTGCAATTTTAAACAGCAAAGCATGACAGAGCAAAATAGGCTAACAGGTTGTCCTGCTTAATAACTGGATGTACGGGTATAGCAGTCAATCAAAAAACAGGAAATAGAATTTTATGGCATGTAAATCACAAAACACTTATACAAGAAATCTGATCATTAAAGCAAATGATGATAGGATGGTTTAACTGCTCTCCTTGCCAATCGTATGCTTGTCAAACAAATACTCGGCCATGCCGTTCTGGGGAGCACCCATGCGGCGCAAGTTGGTCACCCAGTCGCCCAGTTCTTTGATGGACTTCACCTGCTCATCCAAGTAGTGTGTTTCAATGAAATCGCACATCTGTGAGAAAAGACAAGAGTGTGTTTGAAGTTTGTGCGGTTTGGAGATGAGATCTTTTAGTTGTCTTTGTATCTGCAGTTATGTGCACTTACATGAGGGTCGTTGTGTTGAGAGGAGAGCTTGTGCAACTCCAAGAGGGAGTGATTGACGCTTTTCTCCAGCTGCAGGGCACATTCGAGGGCTTCCACACCACTACCCCACTCATCCCTCTCTGGTTTCTGTCATACACAAAAACACAAAGGTTAAGCATTTAAGGATGGGCTGTTCCCCACAATAGAGTCATTTTAAAAATGGTAATGGTATTTTTTTTTTTTTTTTTTAAGTAAATTGCCAATTTTTGGATGGACGTAGAGAATTAAACTTCATTAAATTTTCTCTTTTTATTTGGAACTTGGATGCAAACCAAAAGATTCATAAATTATTAAGTCTGGCATTAAAAACAAACACTCAAAACTGTCAAACTAATACTACAAAAAGGATAGTTCTGACTAAATTCTGATTGGATGAGCCACATTCAAAGCCGTTGCAAAATAGCCACTACTTGTGACCGCACACCGAATGAATTCTACATTAATATCACCGCTCCGCAACCATAAACAACAAAATTTTACTTTTTGTTTTGCCTAATTAGACCCTCATATTAAGTTCTTCCAAGAATTGAATGGTTGGGACATGTTCTGCTCTATATTTCTGCTCTCATGTGTACATCATGTAAAGCAATTCCCTCCTATAGATAGCCATGTGGGTATATATATACTGCAGTATAAATTGTATAGCAAAATCGGTACCAGTTAACACACTTCTACCATCACACAATAAATACAGCACATTGCTTAGCCTAAATAGCTTTCATGATCTCTAATATCTAGTTATGACAAAGGGAAGCTCAATAAACATGCTCCCTGTCAGTTGAAGTTCATCGCAAAGTTTTTGTGAAAGATAAGAACCCCACCCCAGTTCTCTCCTATCTATCTTTGAGACCTTGCATTGCCCTACCAAACTGAAACACTATCATGTGAACAACCACACAAATCCATGTACCTTCACATCCTGCAGAAAGATCCTCCCTCCCCTCTGGTTCTGAAACTTCATCAGTTTCTCAGCATGTTCGCGCTCTTCCTGGGACTGATGCCGGAAAAACTTAGCAAAGTTGTGGAGAGCCTGATCATCTCTGTCGAAGAAGTACGCCTGTACAAGCGAAAGAAAGATTAAGAGACATTTTTTTTTTACTTTTACCAGTGAAGTAGATCATTACCAAAACTCTCAGCTAGTTTTTTATGACACTACACTAACAAGAGTCAAAGGTCATTTAAAAACAGAGAACATTTCATTTACTCCAAACGAGAAAGCCCTGGTTTGTATGTAGTTTGTAGTGGTAGCTTTGGACTCTCACCATGGAAAGATAGACGTAGGAGGCGTACAGCTCCATGTTGATCTGACGGTTGATGGCCGCTTCGCAGGCCTCCTCGAAGTTCTGTCTCACCTGAGAGCTCATGTTTCTGTGAGAGACAATTAATCGATTATAGACACATTTTATATTACACATGGTTGAATGAAATATCTGGTAAAGTAATCTATGCCTCCCTGTTAATAATATACACACAGTGTATATTCTCTAAAACCAACTTCTGTGTTACCGTACACTGCTGGTCACCATAAACCCACTAATAATAGTGTCTAATACTGATTCCAGACATATATGCAGGTGTTCACACACTCAACCCTCTTCAAGATTTTGTACAGGTTTCATACATACGCCGGACTGGTGGTTATTCCAGGTGTTTACTTTCAATTCCATCTTTGTCCACAGGTCTGTTACGTGGAAAGGCACATGACTTACCACAAGGGATGGCCGATACCATTTATTTTATTTTCGATCTGATACGAATAATTTCAAGTCCAATATCGTCGATAACGATACCAATACCGATACTTGTATTAAACTGATTTTTTTGCGATTTCTAGGGATAAAATGGGTAATTTAAAATATTACTTTTAGTCATAAATCATTTTTTTTTTTTTTTACATTTGTGAGCTTAAACAGAAAATTATTAGACTTCTGTTTTGTTTACCCCTGCAAAAATTAACCATGGTTTCACTACAGTAACTATAGTTTAATCATAGTATTTAGTTAAACCATAGTTACCACACAATTAACCATTGTTACTACTACAATATTACTGTAGTAAAACCATGGTTTCAGCCCCAAACAAATAAAAATAAAAAAATAAAACCAGGGTTACTACAATATTACTTAAGTAAACCATGGTTAACCATTTTATTTAATTATTTATTAACAACAATTAACCACAAACACATTATAAGAAATGTCACCTTTACATATGTTGTTATTTTAGCGTGAATTTACTCCAGAAGCTCTTTCTCTGATTTTCTATCATTACCTCTACAAAGCACTGATCCCTTTTGTTTGAACGAGCCTTTTCTGCTTGTGTCTTTCAGCATTCATGCACGTTAAGATAAGCGGAAGAAATTAGTTCCCACCCCTGCAAAATTATTTTCTAATATAGCCTAATCCTTTTCAGTTCACTGATTATTGTTCTTGTTCATGGTACCCAAATAATATCCCTAGTTTAAAAAATATATATGTTACAATCTATATTTTTGTGTGAGGATCGATATTTTTGATACAACATCAGTATTGGAAGTATCGATATATTGGATCGATCCGCCCATCCCTACTTGCCACACATTTCCTCAATCACTTAGGTAACTCTCCTACAGAATTCGTCTGTTAGATATCTTAGCTCAGCCTTACATTTTCATGTACTGGCCAATGAACATTAATAAAATGGAATATTCCGAGTTCAATAAAAGTTAAGCTCAGTCGACAGCATTTGTGAAATGCTGCTGATTACCATAAAAATGTATTGCAACTCATCTCTCCTTTCCTTAAAAAAATAAAAAATAAATCAAAAATCCAGGTTACAGTGAGACACTTAAAATGGAAGTGAATGGGGGTTTTTAACTATTAACTATTTAAGCTTTAAAGTTGTTTAAATTGCCGTTTTAGCGGTATGAAAGGATTTACGTGTTACGTCATCATGGCAACAAAGTTGTAAAATTAGGTATAACGTTATACAGAAAAGGTTAGTATGTGATTTTATCACACTAATATCATGTTAACACACTGTTTACGTCTTTTGGCTATCCTTTTGAAATATTGAGCATTTTAATGTCATTTGGCCCCATTCACTTCAATTGTAAGTGTGTCACTGTAACTCAGATTTTTTTTTTTTTTTTGAAGAAAAAGGGTAACAAGTTTAAATTCATTTTTGTTATCAACATTATGCCACAATTCGATTGAGTTTAACTTGCACTGAACCCAAAATATTCCTTTAACTCAATGGTAATTACGACATACTGCTGACCTAGCCATAAAAATTGAAGGTAGATAAATTGATTTGAATTTGGCCACACCTAATACTACATTATTCATACTAGACAACCCTGTAATCTGTTTACTACGTAAAGGAATAGGGGAAAAACACCTCGAGTTTTAAGAACATGCATTACCTAACAATTTAGCTGTTATACCAAAGGCTCGCGAAGCAATAATCGAGAATATCGCACGCTGAGACCGAACGAAACGTGATTGAATGAATAAATAAATAAATAAATAATATTCAGCGTGTCCGGAGGAAAACGAACATGGCTGGCGTTTATGAAGGAGATTGAGGTCAAACATTACAATCCATCCAAAAGAGAACATTTGCCACACGAAGCAAATTTGTAGATATCTGTTTGATTCGTCTCGATTCGATTTAGTGCGGTATCGAATTTCAATAAAGAGCAACAAACAAAGATGGAGCCTTTGAATATCGCTTGCTAGCCACGGATATCGCGTTCTCCATACAAGCGATATATTCATGCATGAATTGTTCATCAAACAAATAAACCATTTGAAAGTAGCATTAGTCGCCTAAACGAGTTATGTCTGATTACTTACCTTCACAATATTTTTTTCTGCCCTTCGGATGTTATTCGCACAGATGGTCAACGAAAAGCGTTGGGATCAAAGACGTTGAATGATGGAGAAAGATGCAGAAAGACAAAAGATCGGTTGCCGTTCAAGCACTGTTGAAGCAGGTAACCTTACCTCTGTCCTCGGAGCTGGATCGATTCTAAATGTGCACTGTGTGTGGCGCAGGAGTGTATTTGTATAGCGTTCCTTTGTACGCATTGCGTCACACGTACACATCACACAGGCTCCGCCCACAAGACGCCTACAACGCTCCTACAGTTTCTATATAATAATTGGAGTTATGCTTAGGCTACCGTAGATGCATCCTATGTTTGAGGAGCATTAATGACATGCTTTGAAAGTGCTGGGCTTAAAATAACAGCCTTTATAAAATGTTTTTCTGGGGAAGGAGGAATGTCTAGACGCTTCAACTTTGTCCTTATACTTATCAGTGGTATATATAATAGGAGGGTTGTATTCAATTGCTTATTAGGTGCTGCATAGTCTATGCATGGAGTGGCATGCTGACTCAACAGTTGTGTTTATTAGATTATAGTGTTTCATATTAGGTGGGGTTCTTTTGTGCGACATAATACTGAAAAACCTCAGATTTTATGCTTAAAGAAAATCTGTATTATTTGTCATGCTTTTTTGTTTGGTAAAAGACTGATATTGGTTATGCATACTGCACGCACACACACACACACACATATATGTGCACTGTAAAATCTAATTAGATGAACTTGCTTAGATTTTTAAGGCAATCAGTTTACATGCCTTTTCTAAGTAAACATACTTATTAGGCTCGAGTAAAGTTAACTTAATTATTTAAGTGCAGTTTACTAGTTACAAGTAAACTTAACTAAACTGTGATTAAAATGTTGTTGTTTTTATTTAATTGTTTAAATTGAGTTATAGTACGTCCTATACAGTATAAGGAAAATGTATGACTAGAATCTCTGTTAGCCGTATGGCACATTGGATTCTCCTCAGTACTTCCTAGTGCACATAAATTTGCACTTTTGTAAAGTACTACTGAGTTGAGGAAAATAACTTACACTAATATACAGGTAACACTAATTCCCTCATGGTGACTTCACACAAATCCCAACTATCAACCAGCTACCACAAAACAACAACAACAGTCATAAGAATTAAAACTATATTAATTTTCTAATAAGAAATATTAGATTTCTCCATAAGTTCTCTTGTCTTGACCAACCATACATAATTTATTCAAGCACAAGGGCTTATGGGTATTCCACCCCTACTTGATAATTTTGAGTTAGTAGTACTCAAAGCCAAAGTTTAAAGAATGTATATATTTGACATTTCAAGTACTGTTTAATTAGGACCACTTGATTGTTTTTATTAATGACAACTTTAGGATTTAGAGAGTAATGGTAACTTAATTACAGCTAGGAAGAATAGTACAATTAAAGCTTAAGTTGAGTCAACTATTTTATTTTATTTCAGATAATTATTAGTATTTACATTGTATTACAGTAGATGATACAGTAAAAGTTCTTTTTATTTCCAAGTATCATATGACTACAATATTATGAAGTGTGACCTCTGAAACAGTTGACTAAACATATTCATAAATCCGGCTGACTAATCTGCTGACAAATGCTATGTAGTCAAAACAGCGTTGTCAGTGACGTAACATGGTAAATTCTAATTTACCAGAACTTGTAAATGTTGTGGAACACTCTGTTGTGTAACAGTCAATAATGTCTTGAGGCGTAAGCAGAAGTAGAACAGTGCTGTGCGCAAAATAGTGTGTTCTAGACAGTTAGGGAAAGATTAGACTAAGTGATTTTTAAAAATCAAACCAAAAACATATTTTGAGTAAAAAAAAAAAAAAAAAAAAAAAAAACACTCTAGCAAACCCCTTTATAATCATGAGTTAAGGAAATTCTTTTTGGCCTGCTTGAGCAAACTCATTTTACCAGTCTTTCACAATTCAAGACATCTTTCAAAAACCTTTATTACGTCTATTATTACTACTAAAGGAAAAGAACAGAATGCAAAATCACTCACAGATCTTACAGTCTCGTTATTACATGCGAGACCTGTTTAACACCTCACATATAATAGCATGTATTTTTGCTACCCATATTAACAGGTTAAAGCATTCACATTGGCCACGTAAGGAGCATAGCTCTAAGTAGAGTTTCGGCACTGAGCTGCTCGAAGCTCACTGAACTCAAAGGAAGAGACTGTGAAAATGCTTTGTAAGCATGAACGCAATTTTGTGTAATTTAGAATTTAGGCACACAATGCACACAAACAGCAGTAAGTCTGATTGAACCCAATCAGTATGATGAGCCTAGTATAAAGAATTGACAAAGCATTTTAGAGTATGCAAAGTTAGCTTGCAAACCCTGTTACCAAAACAATTTTAGCTCATTTTGGATATTTAAGGAGATTTTAACTGTTTTATTGTGCAAATGTTTTTATTGGTCCCATTTATTGTACACTGTAAAAAGACTGTAAAAATGCTTCAGTAAAAGAAAAAGTTAATTAATTAACGGGTAGTTACCTTAAAATATACGGTACATTTTTAAAATATATTTTAAAAGACAATACATGTACTTTTACTGTAAAAAATTTTTAATGTAAAAAGTATGATTTTCTGTATAATTAACGGCAAAAAATTATATTATGTTTAACAAGAGAGTACATGTACTTTTTATGGTAAATTATTGTTAAAATTACGGTAAAAAACAATAATTGGGAGTTCCCAGAATCTCCTGCATGACCCAGTTCATTTCATTATATTTTATGGGAATAGTTATGTTTCTTCTTATTTTTAATATCAGTTATGTACTTTGGGGTGTTCTGTGTTATATTTGATGAAGATTAGTTAATGTTTATTGCATAATTTTAATTTCACATGGTTACCCTGATGGTGTTTAGTGTTTGTGTGAGTGACACTGAGCACCGTCTCCACATGTTTGTTGGTCATTGCTCCAGGAAGGGCCGCTATTGGTGAACTTCATGTCGTCATGTGCCCTTCTGTAATTATTACAGTGATTAACAATACATTATAAAGTGAAAAGCAGATTTTTACAGTTTCAGAAGGTTAATATATGAAGTTTATTATTTAATAATATAAACGATGGTAATGCACCATAAAATATACAGGCATCAAAATTACATCCTGCCAGTTTTTTACCTTAATTTAACAGGATTTCTTGTGTAGTATTTGGTCAATTTTAACCCTCGTTCTTATTTATTTATTCAATAATATTGTTTAAAAATGGGATGTTTATTATTTTATTTTTTATTTTTTATGTAACCTTGGTTTATGTTAGTTTTTAAACACTGTTATTTGCACATTTTGCACCTCTGATGAAATAAATATGTTTTTGGAATGCCATTCCTTCTCTCCAGTGTGAATCTCCTTGTGACTGTCTTGATCCCTATCACAAACCAGGTCAAGTTTTGCTAATCCAAACTGTGGATTTGTAAATTTGGGAGGCTAAATTTGAATAGTTCACCCCAAAATGAAAACTGTCCTTATTTTCTCACCCTCTTTCATTCCATACCTGTATGAAGAAAAAAAAAAAAAAAAAAAAAAAAAAAACACACATTGGTCAAGCTCCAAAAGCCCACAATGAAAGTACCATAAAAAGTATGACATACACTCTATATTCCAAGCCATGGGATAGTTTTCTGCGTTAAACAAACCAAAATTTCAGTAATGTTTCACTAAAAAGTTTCTCCATTGAAGCTCTGAAATCTCATTTGCAATCGTGTTCAGAAAAATAATAAAATGGAGGCTCGACATGTCGCACCAGGTTTGGCGTCATTAATCTCAAACACCATTGGTTCTCGCCTGTGTCGTAAACAAACACAACCTGACAATTCAAACATGTTGAATTAGAATGACATTTGTGAGATGCAGTGGAGTGGAAGATTTTCAGTGAATAACCTAAATTTATATGAGAATGTCTGTTACACAAAGCTGTTGTATGGCTTTAGAAGACTTGAAATAAAGAACACAGATCATATGAACTGCTTTATAGTACATTTAAGATAATTTGTGTGTTTTTGGAGCTTAACAGCTGTGGTCACTACTGTCCTTGTATGGAAAAGTCTGTTAAAGATTCTGCTTGTGTTCCACTGGAAAAAGAAAGAATAGCATATAGGTTTTGTAAGGACATGAGGGTGAGAAATAATGAAAGAATGTACATTTTTAGGTCAACTATTCCTTTCACTGTTGGTTGGAATTACTGTACAAGTATAGTTTAGGGTGTGATATCTGAAAAAACATCTGTAATTAAGTTCAATGGAAAGGAGGAGGCGAGAACCAGCTTAACAATATAAATAATAGTTTAATGATTAACTTAAACAAAAAGACAAACACAATCACATGCCGTGCAGCTGCCTGTAACTCTCTATCTGTCGAACTGCCATCTCCGGTCACCTTTATCCCTCTCGGGCTTGATCAGCCTGATTAGGGGCCGGGTGTGCAGAATCATGGCCCGGCCCTGCCGTCCGCCCTGCCACAACATAATTTGTGTAACAGATCCTTTACTTTTGTTGTATATTACCTCATTATGTTGTTTCAGTGCAACACCCTTTGTAATGGCCCAAGAGGTATTCAGAAATTGATTATATTTAATAGATTCACAATGGTTAATTTTGTGTGAATCATCACAATAGAGTGGTTTCACAAAAGTATATCACTATTACAGCTATTATTAAATTCACATTATACATATATTTTCAAATGAAGCAGAATATGTGTGGCTGATGGACAAGCAAAAAGGCACACAAAAAAGTAGTAGGAGCGTATGCCGATGATTGTGGGCATTCATCTACATGGACCAGTTGTTAAATAATGGTGTTATTGTTATTTGGTTTAGCCATCCTTTACTTCCATGACATCTCTTGGAAATCTCAGGACAGCATCTGGATTCTGCCAGTGCAACTTTCCAAATTAAAGTAATATCCTTCATTGGGGTATATGTCTGGTTATTTGAGGATCAGAGGATTTCAGTTTTCCACTAAACTAGTTCTTCCATTAAACTTTAAAAGCAGGAAATAAAATAAAAAATGTTGCCCCCTACCCAATGCTGATGCTCAGGACTGTATACAGAGACTCCAGAGCAGGCTACAGGGGTCTTTTTGCATCGTTTACACTGGCCTGTGAAGTTACAAGGTTTGGGTTGCACTGTTTCAGTTATTATGTAAACAGAATTGAGGTCCTGTACCTATTATGTAATGGCTGAAACAGTGGGAAAAGTTCTTGTGCCACTTCTTATTTGTATTGGCTAAAAGCTACATATTTTAACCACATTAATAGTCCCTTTGAAAGTAATTGGTCCTTGTTAATATATTTTTAATCAACATTGAAAATAACTGAGTATGAAATAACTGCCGGTAAGGCAATGGCTTGACTGTGAGTCTGTCATAATCAGACAAAAAACTGAAGTCTCCCCTCTGTTGTACAAGTTGGTAATTCCCAACTAGTGTCATGCTATTTCACTGGGGAAGCACAGTGATGCACAGTGACAAGATGAAGAGAAGTGCTGCCCAGCAGACCTTGTTGCATTGCTGGACGAAGTGGGACTGTAAAAAAAGAAAACCTGTACTCAAAGGAGGTAGAATAGAACTGTAATATAATAACACTGGTACTATAGCTAGTTAGCTACTTCATTGTAATTCAGTCCCAAAACTATCAATTTAACAAGTTAGCAAAATCACAACTTTATTTACTGTCACTTTATGTTAACTTAATAGCTTGCATTATAATCAACGAGGTTTGTTCAACTTTGTGTCGCGTCACACCGCATCGCACCTTAAGTTGACAAATGACCAATTCTGTTTTAAGGGTGTTTTCACATTTGGGTCCTCTTTAAAAGACCCCTTTAAGTGGACCAAAAAGTGAAAAATGACCCAGTTCTCTTTGCATGCAAACTATTGGTGACCTATAAAGTGGGCTCAGATATCTTTTTAGCCCACTTGACCCATTACGGGGTCTCAGTCCATTTTGCATTCACACTATGTTGTTTTTGTGAAACGCAGACCCCTTTTTTAAAATACAAAATTGATAATAATCATTATTATTATGGCAATATTAAGTGTTAAGATTATTAAACATGTTTAATACCGTTAAAATGAATAATAAGCATGAGTACAGGTGTCTTTGTTTAATAAAACATATTTTATTGATCTTTTGCATAAAAAAAGAGCTGTATTACATAGTGTAAATATATAACACCTTGTTTTTATACATTAAGAGGGAAAAGCAATGCATTTAACTGAATGCATTGTATTTTTATATCAATAATACTGTATTTAAAGGCAAATTTCCAGTTTTAGTCGTATTACCAACAAAAAACACGACTGATAATGGTTTTATCTATTGACAGCTTCGGGCAACATCCATTCATTGAAAACAATAGTAATGTATTCCTATCGTAATCTCTTAACTGTAACATGCCATTCCAACCCTAGAGTCTTCATTTGCACAGAAAACTGAAGAAAGATTTTTGAGTTTATTTTGTGAGGAGTTTAAATAGTTTTCATCAGCAGCTTACTCTGTCATTTCCATAGAAACATAAAAAGCAACTCGCGTCATCATTACTGGTGTACGGTAACCTGTCAGCGTCAAACATGTTTGGCATTATGCGAATGAGAAAATCAAGTGAACTCGGGGCTTTTGTGTTCACAATGCACGTTATTAGCGAACCAAACCACAGGCTGCTGTCGAACCGTACTCAGACCACCTCCCTAGATGGTCTCGGTTCGGTTAGTTTTAAAGGGGTCTGAGATCATTTGGACTGTTCAAATATGGGCCAAAAATCCCACAAACCGAGCTCAGACCCCTGAAATGGCCCAAGTGTGAAAACACCCTATTCCCACTTTACTGTTCTTGATGTCTGACCAGGGGTGGATTATGACTAGCAAGGGCCCCGGGGCCAATTTTCTTTTAGTTTTTAATTTTCTGGCTTGCACTGCTATATCTTTCTAACTCATCTGAATGATGGGGTGCATTCCATTCAGAAGTGTTCATCCCTATTTCCTTCAAAGACTTTATACCCTCCATTGTGAGAGCTTTGAAGGGCTGAAAGGTGTGGGGCTCAAAAATAGTGGTTGTTTGTCATTTTTTGGGGGAAATTCTGTTTGAAACGATCCTACAGCTTGGCTACCATTATTATTCTTCCATTGAAAAGCCCTGCGAAGGCATTATTTAAGCATTTTCTAAGTGTCCAAATATCCCCTAGACTACATTACATTGACAGAATGTTAAAATGGTTAAGAGTCTTTTTTTTTTTTTTATGTTCGTGATTTCAAACTTCAGCTGTCAATTTACACACAAGCCCTTTAATCTGCTTTAAGATGCTGTCTTCTTTCTTTCATTTCTTTCTTTCTTTCTTTCTTTCTTTCTATTAAACCTGTAAAAATTTCTAACTTAAAGCATTTAAAACTATTTTAAACTTTCAGACAATATTTTGTCAGACCAAAATTATAGTTTGTCCCTACAAACTTTACATATCTAGTTTAATCAGTACATTTGAACCACACAAAGTAGCAAAATATCAATTACGTTATTGTTAATTTTACTTTATCAAAAATCAGCAAAGATTTCACATAAAAAAGATGAGTGCATCAAAACATGATGGTAGCTATTTTGGAAAATTATATAAAAAGGTCTTCTACTTCCAGTACAGCATGAAAACTTTCACCAGGAGAGAGCAGACTTCTCATACACATCGTGATGATGATGTAGAGGCTTTAGAAAGTCATGTATCAAATATGATACGCACGGCGTATTTCACTTCCCCATTTTTAAACAATATTATTGAATAAATACAAAATTTAATTAGAAACAGAAAGGCAAAAGGGTCCTATAAGAGGGCTGTGGGCCCTCATAGTCACAGGGACCTGTTGGGCCTTGAATAAGCTTTGGGGCTCACATATTTGCAACCTGAGGCTTAAGCATATATAAACATTTGTGTTCAAAGTTGAACCCCTGGTAGTCAAGGGCTCCTGGGCACTGGCCCCATTGGCCCGGTCCGTAATTCACCTATGTGTCTGGCCCATGGTTTTGAACATTCTGAGGAGAAATGAAGCTTTCAATGTGAACATCCTCAAGTCGATGCCGTACGCTTCCACTTTTACTTTTTTATTTCCATGTTTTTTCATTTTTACCGTAGAAAATTATCTTATTCTCTCATCATTTACTCACCCTGCCATCCCAGATGTGTGACTTTATTTTTTTCTGCTGAACACAAACAAAGATTTTTAGAAGAATATCTCAGCTCTGTTGGTCTATTCAATTTAAATGAATGGTGGCCAGAACTTTGAGGCTCTAAAAAGACATAAAGGCTGCATCCATACGACTCCAGTGATTTTATCCATGTCTTCTAAAGCGATAAAATAGGTGTGGGTGAGAAACAGAACAATATTTAAGTCCTTTTTTTTTTTTTTTTTTTTACCATAAATTCTCCTCCTGTCCAGTAGGTGGCGATATGCACAACAAATGTGAATTGACAAAAACATAAGAAGAATGAGAAAGTGAAAGTGGAGATTTATAGTAAAAAAGGAATATTTATCTGTTTCTCACCCACACCTATCATATTGCTTCTGAAGACATGGATTAAACCACTGGAGTCTTTTATCTGCTTTTTGGACCTTCAGATCTCTGGCCACCATTCACTTGCATTGAAAGGACCTACAGAGATTAAACATTCTTCTAAAAATTGTTTGTGTCATACACATCTGTGATGGCATAAGGGTGAGTAAATGATGAGAGAATTTTCATTTTTGGGTGAACTATCCCTTTAATATTTTTATTATGTGGTGACCGTTTTATAAAAGCAATAAGGCACTCGAAGCTGTGCCATATTGTAAATATAGTCATGTCTGAAGGGTATGCTAACAACGCCCTTCAGCTGTGACTATATTCACAATATAGATTATTGCTTAAATAAATTATTAGAGAAACAATTAATCAAGAAACACATTCAAGACTTTGTAGAGGGCCAGGAAACTGGCTATAAGAAACAGGCATGAACAACAATCTGAAACCAGACAGACAGACAGGCAGACAGACAGACAGATAGACAGATAGATAGATAGATATAGATAGATATTTTATATACAACCCTAGTCGCACACGGACATTAATACCTACACAAATTCTGTTCTGCAACATATCAACAGGTGTGTTGACAAGGTAACCACCCATAAAACAATTAAAACATACCCCAATCAGAAACCCTGGATGAACAAGGAAGTCCGACTCCTGCTGAAGGCACGTGATGCTGCTTTCAGATCTGGCAACTGGGAAGCCTACAATTTATCCAGGGCCGATCTGAAGAGGGGAATTTAAGCAGCCAAACACAATTACAAACTGCGGATTGAGGACAAATTTAAGAACAATGACCCCCGACGTATGTGGACAGGCATCCATGCCCTCACAGATTACAAACCAGCAAACAGTACCCCCCCCCCCCAACCAGTAATGCCACCCTCCCAGACGAACTGAACACCTTTTATGCTCGCTTTGATCGTGGAAACACAGAAATACCCATAAAAGCTGAGCTCCCACCTGATGATCTGCCGCTCACATTTTCCACCAGTGACATGTGCCCCACCCTGAGCAGAGTGAATGCACATAAAGCTGCTGGCCCTGATGGCATCCCTGGCAGATGACTTCACCAACATTTTCATCCTCTCCTTGGCCCAGGCCATTGTCCCCACCTGCTTCAAAACACTGGACCCATATCAGTTCGCCTACAAACCCAACAAGTCAACTGAGGATGCTATCGCCTCAGCTCTTCACTCCGCCCTGACTCACTTGGACAAAAACTACACATATGTCAGGATGCTATTCACTGATTTCAGTTCTGCCTTCAATACTGTGATCCCATCCAAGCTGATCTCCAAGCTTACTGATCTTGGCATCAGCCCCTCCCTCTGCAACTGGACCTTGGACTTTCTCACTAACAGACCACAGTCTGTTAAGATCAGCAACCACAACTCCACCACCCTCACTTTGAACACTGGTGCACCACAGGACTGCGTGCTGAGTCCAATCCTCTGCTCCCTCTTCACCCACGACTGCATACCTAAGCATGGCTCCAACATAATCAAGTTTGCAGATGACACCACGATGGTAGGCCTGATCAGCGGTGACGATGAGACAGCCTACAGGGAAGAGGTACAGCACCTGGCAGTGTGGTGTGCCAACAACAATCTCACACTCAACACCCAGAAGACCAAGGAGCTGATTGTGGACTACCGGCGGACTAGGGAGGGCCACACATACACTCCCATCTACATTGATGGGGACGAAGTGGAGCGTGTGACTAGCTTCATGCTCCTGGGTGTCCACATCTCTGAAAATCTTTCCTGGACATACAACACCTCCACTCTGATCAAAAAGGTGCAACAACGCCTTTACTTCCTTAGGAAGCTAAGGAAAGCTCACCTGTCCCCCCACATCCTGCTGAACTTTTACCGCTGCACTATTGAAAGTATCTTAACAAACTGCATCACAGTGTGGTATGGCAACTGCACTGTCTCAGACCAGAAGGCCCTCCAGCAGGTGATGAAAACTGCCCAATACATCACTGGGGTTCAGCTACCCTCCATCAAAGACATTCACCACAAACGCTGCCTAAGGAGGGTGAGAAGCATTATCAGAGACACCTCTCACCCAAACCATGGTCTGTTTACTCCTCTCCCAACTAGGAGACGCTATAGGAGTATTCGCTATCGCACCAGCAGACTCAGGAACAGTTTCTTTCCCTCAGCTGTCAGCCTACTGAACTCTAAACTCAGGCGCTGAACACTACTTCCCACTCAGACTACATATTTTTTTTGCACATTCCCTTGCACATTTCTTTGCACATAATTTCTACCTCTTGATTCCACTTGCACTGTTATGGTCACTGGCCATATATATATATATATATATATATATATTTACATATTTATACCTCATTCTGTACAGTGCACCTTCAGTGTTTATACTTCTTCATTTGCAACTTATACTGTATTCATAGACATTTGCATTGAGCTGGTCTCTGCTTCTCTAGCTCATAACTTTGCACTCCATAAAAATCTTTATTGTACATACTCATATATATATATATATATATATATATATATATATATATATATATATATATATATATATTATATATCCATATTGCTATTTGCACTTCTGGTTAGATGCTAACTGCATTTCATTGGCTCTGTACCTGTACTCTGCACAAATGACAATAAAGTTGAATCTAATCTAATCTAATCTAATCTGCTGCCTTGTGCTTCACAGAAACCTGGCTGAGTGAAGCCATTCCGGACAGCGTGTTACATCTGCTAGGCTTCCAGCTGTTCAGAGCAGATTGCATCACGGAGTTAATAGGGAAAACGAGAGGCGGTGGAACATGCTTTTACATCAATGAAAGTTGGTGTACAGATGTAACAACGTTAAAGAAGATGTGCTGTCCTAATTTAGAAGCGCTCTTTATTAACTGTAAGTCTTTCTACTCGCCGCGGGAGTTTTCTTCGTTTATTCTGGTGAGTGTGTATATCGTGCCAAACACGTGTTTGAATGCCACGCTGCAACAGCTGACTGATCAAATCACAGACACAGAACAACAATACCCGGACTCAGTTATTATTATTCTTGGGGATTTTAACAAAGCAAACCTCACACGTGAACTGCCCAAATACAAACAGCACATCACATGCCCCACCAAAGACAGAAATATACTGGATCATTGCTACACAACAATAAAGGATGCATATCGCTCTGTCCCTAGAGCAGCTTTGGGACTCTCTGATCACTGTCTGGTTCATCTTCTTCCAACCTACAGGCAGAAATTAAAATCTGCTAAGCCTGTATTAAGGACTGTAAAGTTTTCAGCTAACGACCCTGCATCAGTGTGGAGTGGCGTGAAACAACTTATGTATTACAGGACTCCTGCCCCCAACCCTGTGGTGGACCAACAACTGGCTGACGACCTGAATGTGTTCTACTGTAGATTTGAAAGGCCCAATCTCACACCCCACACCCACTCTGACCTTAACTTCACACAAACATCAACACCTCCTGCAACCCCCCTCCTCCCTCCTCCTGCTATTCAACTGGCACTTAAGATCTGTGAAGATGATGTGAGCCACGTCTTTTGACAACAAAGGATAAGGAAAGCACAGGGCCCAGATGGCTTTTCACCTGCATGTCTTAGATCCTGTGCTAACCAGCTAGCCCCCATCTTCACACAGATCTTCAATAGATCACTGGAGCAGTGTGAAGTCCTATGCTGCTTCAAATGTTTAGGAGCAAGTTTGGTTATTAGCGATAATTAATAATTATCAAAGATAATTATTAATTATTAAAATCAATAGAACATTGATGAGAATCAATGTTAGCTTTTTTTAATCCTTTAAAATCAACAATTATCAAAGATAATCATTAATTGTTAACATCGATGAAACATTAATTAAAATTAACACTAGCTTATTGATCATTCAAATTCAACAACCATCAAAGATAATGATCAATTATCAAAAATCAATAGAATATTAATAAGGATTAACATTGACGGGGCACCACCCTGGAATCAGGGACTAATAACCAAATAGTAAAACAGTCTCAATATTAGATTGTTTTCTTAGGAAAATCGACATCCGAAGAATATCGATTTTCGGGAAAAAACAATGAATGAAGGTTTGAATCTGAGCACTGACATCCCTTCAGCATGACACGGGCATATGCAAAACAAACCAAAACACTTCTCTTTGTAATATAAACAAAGTTTATTTATGCAGTAATATCAATTAATAATTAATACAATGCAGTCAAGAAACTTCCGACTTACAACTACAAACTAAACAGTGATATGATTAAATATGGAAATAAAAATAATCCTATAACACATAAGGTGTGTGTGTGTGTGTGTGTGTGTGGGTGTGTGGTTAGTACGAGAGAGAGAGAGAGAGAGAGAGAGAAATGACAGCCCTAAAGCTGATTTCGCGATAGTGGGAGAGAAAGCAGCTGTTAGTTTATCACTCAGAGACGCGGTGAACGGCTCGTAAAAGTCCCGCGTTATTTGACTCTTTCATGGATGAACTCAGTTGCTGTCTCACCCGCGATGGCAAAATTACACAATCCAATTTGGTTGGACCACAATACAGCAAAACAAATTTGTGATAATTAATACCCTGAGTATTAATAATGAACGGACATGGCGGTCCGTAAACTGTACAAGCAAAAAAACCTTGAAACACAAGAATAACACACTATAATATTCTATCTCTGCCCAGACGTAAACCTCTTACTTGAATTGCATGAGGACACAGGTAGAATGTGTTTTACTCCGTCCTTTAACTCTGACCCGGTTCCTTGAGGCTCGGGTGATGACGGGAGGCCGTTTCCTCGCTCTGTCGGCGGGCGGTACGGCTGTTGATTCTCGGCGGGCTGGAGGAGAAATCAGAAATGTCGACTTGATTGAAGATGGAAGAGAAATCTTTAATCTCTTCACTTCTGTAGGCAAACGGAAGAAGATGCGAATTGCTCGGCGGTCTCCTTCGGATCCATTAGAGTGTTCGGTTGATGTATGGCTACAGTTTCAAGTCGGACGTTACTTCCTTGTGCCACGAGGTTGCACCTGAGAGCAGCGAAGAGCTGCGTCCACACGCTGCAAACAAAGTTGCTGGAAGCCAATCCCGAAAGCATTTCAGAGATATTTCAACTCCTGATGATGTCATGGTTTGAGGTGCATTCTGTTGTGTGCCTCATCCAATAGGAGTTGAGAGTTCGATCCTTTAGTGAGCAAGGCTTCATGGGATTTGTAGTCTGTTTTGGACTCCCTTTGTTTGATTTTGGCGCGATTTTTATCAGTATAATTACGACTTGGAATGTGGGGGATTGAGTTAGGTTTTTACGACTGTGTTAGGCCTGCCTTTGTCTTCTATCTGAATACATGAGGCCCAACACCAGCCTTACTCCAGAATAAATTACACCAACTCTCTGTTCCCATGTCTATCTGTCAGTGGATTACCAGCTTTCTGACAGACAGGCAGCAGCTTGTGAGACAGGGGAAATTCACTTCCAGCACCTGTACAATCAGCACTGGTGCCCCCCAGGGATGTGTGCTCTCCCCACTATTCTTCTCCCTCTACACCAATGACTGCATCACCAAGGACCCCTCTGTCAAGCTCCTGAAGTTTGCAGATGACACCACTGTCATCGGCCTCATCCGAGATGACGATGAGTCTGCATACAGAAAGGAGGTTAAACAGCTGGCTGTCTGGTGCAGTCAAAACAACCTTGAGTTGAACATGCTCAAAACTGTGGAAATGATTGTGGACTTTAGAAGGTACACCCCAACACTGACCCCCCTCACCATTCTAAACAGCACTGTGGCAGCAGTGGAGTCATTCAGGTTCCTGGGCACTACCATCTCACAGGACCTGAAGTGGGAGACCCACATTGACTCCATTGTGAAAAAGGCCCAGCAGATGTTGTACAGTGCATCCGGAAAGTATTCACAGCGCTACACTTTTTCCACATTTTGTTATGTTACTGCCTTATTCCAAAATGGATTAATTATTTTCCTCAAAATTCTACAAACAATACCCCATAATGACAACGTGAAAGAAGTTTGTTTGAAATCTTTGCAAATGTATTAAAAATAAAAAATGAAAAAATCACATGTACATCACAGCCTTTGCTCAATACTTTGTTGAAGCACCTTTGGCACCAATTACAGCCTTAAGTCTTTTTGAGTATGATGCCTACAAGCTTGGCACACCTATTTTTGGGCAGTTTCTCCCATTCTTCTTTGCAGGACCTCTCAAGCTCCATCAGGTTGGATGGGGAGCATCGGTGCACAGCCATTTTCAGATCTCTCCAGAGATGTTCAATCGGGTTCAAGTCTGGGCTCTGGCTGGGCCACTCAAGGACATTCACAGAGTTGTCCCGTAGCCACTCCTTTGTTATCTTGACTGTGTGCTTAGGGTCGTTGTCCTGTTGGAAGATGAACCTTCGCCCCAGTCTGAGGTCCAGAGCACTCTGGAGCAGGTTTTCATCAAGGATGTCTCTGTACATTGCTGCATTCATCTTTCCCCTCGATCCTGACTAGTCTCCCAGTTCCTGCCGCTGAAAAACATCCCCACAGCATGATGCTGCCACCACCATGCTTCACTGTAGGGATGGTATTGGCCAGGTGATGAGCGGTGCCTGGTTTCCTCCAGACATGACGCTTGCCATTCAGGCCAAAGAGTTCAATCTTTGTTTCTCATGGTCTGAGAGTCCTTCAGGTGCCTTTTGGCAAAGTCCAGGTGGGTTGTCATGTGCCTTTTACTGAGGAGTGGCTTCCGTCTGGCCACTCTACCATACAGGCCTGATTGGTGGAGTGCTGCAGAGATGGTTGTTCTTCTGGAAGGTTCTCCTCTCTCCACAGAGAAATGCTGGAGCTCTGTCAGAGTGACCATCGGGTTCTTGGTCACCTCCCTGACTAAGGCCCTTCTCCCCTGATCGCTCAGTTTGGCTGGGCGGCCAGCTCTAGGAAGAGTCCTGGTTGTTCCAAACTTCTTCCATTTACGGATGATGGAGGCCACTGTGCTCATTGGGACCTTCAATGCTGCAGACATTTTTCTGTACCCTTCCCAGATCTGTGCCTCGATACAATCCTGTCTCGGAGGTCTACAGACAACTCCTTGGACTTCATGGCTTGGTTTGTGCTCTGACATGCACTGTTAACTGTGGGACCTTATATAGACAGGTGTGTGTCTTTCCAAATCATGTCCAATCAACTGAATTTATCACAGGTGGACTCCAATCAAGTTGTAGAAACATCTCAAGGATGATCAGTGGAAACAGGATGCACCTGAGCTCAATTTTGAGTGTCATGGCAAAGGCTGTGAATACTTATGTACATGTGATTTTTTTCATTTTTTATTTTTAATAAATTTGCAAAGATTTCAAACAAACTTCTTTCACGTTGTCATTATGGGGTATTGTTTGTAGAATTTTGAGGAAAATAATGAATTTAATAAATTTTGGAATAAGGCTGTAACATAACAAAATGTGGAAAAAGTGAAGCGCTGTGAATACTTTCTGGATGCACTGTACTTCCTTCGCCAGCTGAGGAAATTCAACCTGCCACAGGTGCTGCTGATACAGTTCTACTCAGCAGTCATTGAGTCTGTCCTCTGCACTTCAGTAACTGTCTGGTTTGGTTCAGCTACGAAATCAGACATCAGAAGACTACAAAGGACAGTTCAGACTGCTGAGAGGATTATTGATTGCCCCCTGCTCCCCCTTCAAGAACTATACACTTCCAGATTGAGGAAAAAGGCTAGAAAATTCACTCTGGACCCCACTCACCCTGTTCATACCTTTTTGAACTGTTGCCTTCTGGCCGACACTTCAGAGCTCTGAGCACCAGAACCATCAGGCACAGGAACAGTTTTTTCCCCCAGGCTATCCATCTCATGAACAGTTAAATTGCCCCATTAAGCAATAACTATGTGCAATACACAGTTTAGTCTTTCTTATATTTATCCAACACATCCAACCTCTTCTGCCATTTCATTCCTCTGAAGAAAAAAATAAAATAAAAATATTTGCACTGTACATAACAGATTTGTATTTACACTGTACATAACAGACTGTATTAGATTTGCACTACCCATGTGTATGTGTGTATGTATGTACGTGTGTGTCTGTACGTATGTGTATAATTATTTTTTATTTTATATTTTTTATTATTATCTCTGTCTTGCTGCTGTTTTTGTATTGTTTTTTGTATTGTTGTACACTGGAAGCTCCTTTCACCAAGACAAATTCCTTGTATGTGTAAGCATACTTGGCAATAAAGCTCATTCTGATTCTGATTCTGATCTAATCTAATTAAGTACACTTCATGAAATGCCACTAGGTGGCAGCAAATAGCTATTAATGCCCTGAGGGTACTCGGCGAAACCAAATAACACACTATCACACAATGTCCAATCCCAACAACCTGCTGACTTTTCTCAGATTTGCTCCTTACAAATTCGCAAATATTTACATGAAAATCTGGATTACGAAACGGTGGATACAAAGAGCAATGGCCAAATGGTTTGGACGTTTGACATTTCCTGGATGTTCAAGCTGTTGCTCTGCAGCTAAAAGTTTATTGTAGGCGTTCTATTTCTAATATATATATATATATATATTCTTTGTTTTTTCTTTTTTAAATTAAGAGGGTTCTCCGAGATGCTGCCGTGACGTGTACGGTTCTCCGCCAATCACAACGCTCGGAACGAACCGATCCGACCACCACTTGTCAAAAACCCACCGCGAAATGCAGGTCCATCTTCCAGCGGCGGATAAATAGGCTAAAGGCGTTTCGTCAAACTGTGAAAGCCTACATACTTTGTGCTCTGTGAAGGATTATCAAACCATTTTGCCCCTTAAAGATTTTCTCTTCCTCTCTCTTCGTGTTTCTCATCTTATTTTGAGAATGTCGGTGGCGGGGTTTAAGAAGCAGCTGCACAAAGCCAGTCAGGTAAGGAGACGCCCGAGTTACCCTGTTTTTGTTATAAACCTTCAACTTACTGTGGTGCTAATCAAGGGATAATTGAGAAAACACGTTTATTATTATTTCTGTAGAAGTGTTCTGTTGTAACAGGCCCATCAAAGAGGCAGAAATGCAGCTGAACCGCTATGGTACTTTAAATCTGAATATTACCCTTTACTTTGTTACATATTTATCAGCACTATTGCTTATGTATCTTCGCACCGCTCTTTGTGACGTAACAAACCGCCTTTTGAATCAATGTTGCAAGTTCGCCTGCAGTTAGATATTATTTTCAACATCAGCGCGGATGTAGTGAGGCCTGCTGAAGTGAAACCTTTGATTTGTAATCATGTTAATTAATTTATGTTTGGATTTATTATATTATCATCACTATCAGCTGCTGTCTAATAATGTGGATGTCCGAGAACTGAAGTATGGAGATCTTATCACGAACCTTGTTGCGTGATGATGTCATTGTTAGTCAAAATAACGGCGTTGTTATGACGTCACGCTTGATTAGGGATCAGGCGGGCATGGTTCCCACGGTCTTGTTTTTTAATATTGTAATGAACAGTTTCATTTACATAAAAAGGAGTGCAAGGCTATAGTTTTTAAACGATCACTTTCACATTTGATTTATTCATTAAAACAGTTTTAAGTGATAATGCTGCTAAAGTTTACTTGAAAATCAATAAGAAAAAGTCATGGAAATTTCTAAGGTGAATATACTGAAACGGTAGAAAGGATTTTTAAAAATCTTTATCCACTCTTGGGAATCATGGTAAAATGACTTGTTTCACTTTTAATTGACTATATCACAATTCCAGCGGGTCAGAAGTTTACATACATTAAGTTAACTGTGCCTTTAAGCAGCTTGGAAAATTCCAGAAAATGATGTCAAGCCTTTAGACAATTAGCCAATTAGCTTCTGATTGGAGGTGTACTGAATTGGAGGTGTACTTGTGGATGTATTTTAAGGCCTACCTTCAAACTCAGTACCTCTTTGCTTGACATCATGAGAAAATCAAAAGAAATTAGCCAAGACCACAGAAAAACAATTGTGGACCTCCACAAGTCTGGTTCATCTTTGGGAGTGATTTCCAGAAGCCTGGAGGTACCATGTTTATCTGTACAAACAACAGTATGCAAGTATAAACACCATGGGACCATGCAGCCATCATGCCGCTCAGGAAGGAGACACATTCTGTCTCCTAGAGATTAACATAGTTTGATGCGAAAAGTGCAAATCAATCCCAAAACAACAGCAAAGGACCTTGTGAAGATGCTGGAGGAAACAGGTAGACAAGTATCTATATCCACAGTAAAATGAGTCCTATATTGACATAACCTGAAAGGCTGCTCAGCAAGGAAGAAGCCACTGCTCCAAAACCACCATAAAAAAGCCAGACTACAGTTTGCAAGTGAACATGGGGACAAAGATCTTACTTTTTGGAGAAATGTCCTCTGGTCTAATGAAACAAAAATTTAACTGTTTGGCCATAATGACCGTCATTATGTTTGGAGGAAAATGGGTGAGGCTTGCAAGCCGAAGAACACCATCCCAAGCATGTAGAGTGGGGGTGGCAGCACCATGTTGTGGGGGTGCTTTGCTGCAGGAGGGGCTGGTGCACTTCACAAAATAGATGGCGTCAAGACGAAGGAAAATTATGTGGATATATTGAAGCAACATCTCAAGACATCAGCCAGGAAGTTAAAGCTCAGTCACAAATGGGTCTTCCAAATGGACAATGACCCCAAGCATTCCTCCAAATTTGTGGCAAAATGGCACAATGACAACAAAGTCAAGGTATTGGAGTGGCCATCACAAAGCCCTGACCTCAATCTGATAGAAAATTTGTGGGCAGAACTGAAAAAGCTTGTGCGAGCAAGGAGGCCTGCAAACCTGACTCAGTTACACCTGTTCTGTCTGAAGGAATGGGCCAAAATTCTAGCAGCTTATTGTGAGATGCTTGTGGAAGGCCACCCAAAATGTTTGACCCAAGTTAAACAATTTAAAGGCAATGCTACCAAATACTAACAAAGTGTATGTAAACTTCTGACCCACTGGGAATGTGATGAAAGAAATAAAATCTGAAATAAATCATTCTCTCTACTATTATTCTGACATTTCACATTCTTAAAATACAGTAGTGATACTAACTGACCTAAGATAGGGAATGTTTTCTCATATTAAATGCCAGGAATTGTGAAAAAACTGAGTTTAAATGTATTTGGCTAAGGTGTATGTAAACTTCAACTGTGTGTGTGTGTGTGTGTGTGTGTGTGTGTGTGTGTGTGTGTGTGTGTAATGAATATATACATATACATATGCACACACATACAGTACAACATACAGAATTATTAATAAATATTAATGAAGCTGAGTGTTTGATGGAACTGTCAAATGGCTCTCTTTCTGATTAATATTTTGTTCTACATCATGTTTTATGATAAAATCAGTTGCTATGCTGTGGCTAACATAATGTAGAACTGTACACCTTACATTGTAGTGGTCTGGTACTTTCATGTACTATAGTTTACAGCTGCAGTCAGCAGAAAACTATAACATATGCTCTAATGTAGGGCTGCAACTAACTAATTATTATGATAATCGACTAATCTAATGATTATTAGAACGATTATTAGACTATTCGGGCGATTATTGCAACTCTTAATCATTAGCTTTTAACCAACTATTCAGCTTGTACCTTGACTTAAAACGTTGTAATAAACGTGCTTACTAATAGTAAAGAGTACAAAATCATCTTTTAAAAATACCTCTAAATGACATTAATTGAAAAAAAAAAAAAAGACTTTTTATTAAGTTTAATTCATTAAAACAATTCACTGCAAAAAATCCTGTTGTAATCGAGTGTTTTGTCTTGTTTTCTATTTAAAAATATTTAAAAATCCTTAAAACAAGATACATGTACTTGAGAAGCAACATATAATATATTTAGACTTGCTTTCAGAGAATGTATCTTAAATATATGTGTATTTTGTATATAAGTGTGTTTTTTTTCACTTGGTTATTCTTCTGCCAGTGCATTAAAGACAAAATATAATTATATTCAAGATACATTCTCTTAAAGCAAGTCTAAATATATTATATGTTGCTTCAGGTAAATGTATCTTGTTTTAAGGATTTTTAGATATTTTAAAATATTTAAATATTGATTATTTTCAATATTCTCAGATAGGGCTGCACCTAATGATTATTGTTTTATCAGTTAATCTAACGATTCCTTTTCCAATTAGTCGATTAATCTAACGACTAATTTGCTGATTATTCTAAAGATTTTTTATAATTATTACTTGATTAATATAACAATTAATTGAGCCAAAATAAATGTAAAAAAAACTTGTCTCATTAATATTTCAATATTTTATTAAATCATCTTCTCTTAAATACAAACAAATGTACAAGAAACAAAGTGTGCACTGCAGGGCATTATTCTGCAACAAAAATAGCCCTGTTTTAACTGGTAATCTCCATTTTATAGTCCAACATAAAATCTCTCCAAAATAAAAGTAAGAACTTGTTCAATTCAAGTAAAAGGAAAGTGCAATCTACATTTAGCAATCCAACAACAAAATAAATGTCACTTTCAGGATGAAAGAGGATTTTGGTTTTCCAAAAAGAGGACACCGGGGGGATAATTTCGCTGGGGGGTTAATAGGGTTCAAAAGAGTGTTACTATGAATGCAAATTTTAATACAGTGAAAAAGACATTCTATTGGCATAACACAAATATATATAAATAACAATTTCCAACATTCTTTTGAATGTCCATGTACTAAAATAAAATATTTGATGCCATGAGTGAACCTTCATTTACTATTACTATTTTGAATGGCCATGGAAAATGAAGCAGTGTGATAATTTTACCTGGTTGCAAAAAGTAGTCCGTTAATTTACCTGATGAACTTTCATCTTTTGCTGACCCTTTACGCTTCGCAGAGCTAATGTGTGCTTCTAAATCTCTTGCATCTTTTATTAGCAACTGACACATAAGTGCCAGCTTTACATGTCATACATTCTGCTTCCCACGGATCTCTACCTGGACAAAAGCATGGGAATTTTTTTGCAAATCTTCTGTAAATTTGCACTTTCGTTTGGGCATTGTTTCCACTCAGCTGTCATTTGCTGCTACTGTCAAGCAACTGTTTGATGCCGAACACAACAGCGCATTCGCGGAGAGATTGACAGGCAGGAATTTGACCCAATAGTTGCTGCAAGCCTCTTATAATCGACCAATTGGTGTGCAAGATGGCGGGACTTACAAAGAGGGGTTAAAGCAATGCAAATATGTGCGCACACACAATGAAGTATTAGACCAGATAAACATCATAATGCAACTAAAGCCGAATCCCGGACATTTTCGCAAATTTAGAAATCCCGGCCGGATGCTTTTTTTAAGGTCCGAAAAAGAGGACATGTCTGGGAAAAAGAGGACTTATGGTCACCCTACGTTAGCAGCGGTGCAGGAATGACTTTTAACATGGGGGCGATGAGGAAACATTTAGAAAATCAATTTAAAGTGACTACTACTAACAGAAACACGTGTTGTAATACTAATATGTCATGCTTGGGTGGGGACAAAAAGTAAACAGGACTTACGGTGCTGCCTTGCTGCCGTCTTGACAAAGCGCTCTGGGATGATTTCGCTTCAAGTGTTCGTTCATGGCGGTTGTACTGCTGTGATAAGCCATTTCCAATTTGCATAGCTTACACAGCACCATATTGTTGGGTCTCTGGCTAAAATACTCCCACGCTTTAGATGACCGTAGGTGAGTTTTTTTTTTAGCTGCAGCTTGTTCTTCAGGGGAATCCAGACTTAAACCAGGTGCTGCCATTTTAATTACTTCATTGCAATGCGCCGACGCATGTTAGGCAAATCGACGTATTTCTGTTATTGATGACGTCGATTACGTCGATGAATCGTCCCAGCCCTATTCTCAGATAACAAATTTTTCTTATGCAGTATAGCTCTTAAAGTAAATGTACTTTATTTTAAAGGAGCTTTAGATATTTATATTGGAAAACAAGCCAAAACAACAACAAATCAAACAAGTATTTTGTTGCAGTGTATAATGGTGTGAAGACTGCCCTCTCTCACCTTTTTGTTCACTTTGATCCATCTTTAACTCTCAAAAAACTAAATCTCTCTTCTTAATAGAGCTGCGTATCGCCGATTTTCTTCAAGATAAGACCGCAACACATATGTATTATGATTCACTACATGGCGAGCCATGACGTTATAATCTAGCTGCATTAAGCGCGTACGTGATGGGGATGAGTGTCCCCGTGCCAGTGTGTCCATCAGCCGGGTGCAGTTTCAATCTCTCTCCCTTAGATCGGGTCACTTTACGTGACTCATAGAAGCGGCACTGACCACACAGAGAAATGCCAGTTTCGGAGTTTATACATATTAACATGATCTGCTTCCTTATTATTTGAACTTCAATAAAGGATTCAATAAAGGATATAACGGTGGAGTGTTTCCTTTACAGGCACTCTGACATGCAAGTTTTGCTTCAGTGGAACGGCAGCTCTGGCTCCTCTTTATTTCACAATGGGAGTTCTTCTGTATTTAGTTATTTGCTATTTTTGTATAATTCCCTCATACTTTGCGATCTACATCACCTGAAGCTGTTTCTGGACTGTAAGCAGTGCTTTCTCCTCAGTCAGGTGCGAGCTGCGGTGCTTCTCTCGCGCTCCATCATTAGTTTCATATCTGGTCTCATGTTACGTTAAATGAGATCAAACGACTATGTCGGAATTTTTGTCGACAATTTTTTATTGTCGACGTTGTCGATAATGACAACTAATCGTTTCAGCCCTAATCTAATGCAACATTATTATTATTTTTGCAGGTCCTACATGAAGATTAGTACTGTGCCTTAAAATAATACCCTGTAAAGCTCAAACACATGATGCATAATTACTCTTAATTGAAAATCTGTAATGTGTTCACTGTCACCCAATACTGAGATCAGGGAATCAGATTCATGTTATGTCATGAGAATTTTTTTTTTATTTCATTTTTTTACATTTTCAAAAGAAAATGTGTGTGGTGCTTGCTTGTGCAAAACCACATACTCTAGTGTTAAAAATGGTCACCAGGACATTGCTATGGGGTTAACAATTTGTTTTTTTCACACTTAACACACTTAAATCCCTAACCTTAAGTATGAGCAATCATAATAGTGATTATATCACATATTTTCATGTCAGAAAGCAGAACTAACTTTAATATATTTGGGATGTATGTTGTCCATTGTTGGTTCTGTTGTATAGTGCAAGTTTATTTTAGTATGCACATTTAGGTGTACAACATGATTTCTTATCTTTTCAAACATTCTTTCTACTCATGTTGACATTTTGATACTAAATGTTGATAAAACTGAATAGGAATCAGCATGCTCAGTGTTATGATAAGCCATGTTATCACACAAACAAGATAATTATCATTCCAACCATAAACTGGACTTTAACAAAAATTATTATTATTTTTTGATGTGTGTGGCCTCACCTAAGCTAATCTCCTAGTGTGACAGGTGTTTCCCATTTTTTGTTTTGTTTTAGTACCCTCCGCTGTCACCAGCAACTCTGCTGTTCACTGTTATTATTATTATTTTTTTAAATCTTGACATTTGTGTTTTTGGAGGCTTGAGGTGGATACATATTTTTCAGCTACAATCTGAAATGACAAGTGGGTTTGTAATAGACTGATAATTGATTATGCATTAAGAGTACGTTTACACGACAACGATGTACTAAAAACGGGAAAGATTTTCTTTTACGTTTTTGAAAAGTTTCACGTACAGACAACAATGTTGTCAAAACGATCCCCGTTCACACGGATCTGCGAAAACTACTAAAAAGGCTGTATTATGCATGCCAGGCCAGTAGTTGGCGATGTAAAGAAACACTACGCGCCTGCGCACATAAGCATTCTTCCACAGAGCGGTGAATACAAACAATGAAGATGGCGAAAGCATCGAACAATTTTGTCTGGACGGACGATGAGGTTGTTTTATTACTACAATTACTTTGCTGGAGAAGCGTCAATAAACTCAAAATCTTGAGCAGCACAAACACAGTCCTGCAGTCCGCCATTGTAGCTTTGAATGTCTTGTGGGTTGTTTCGAAGTACTCGCGTGCATGCCTATAGACTGAACTCTCAAGATTATTCAATAAACTCTGCTCATTTTTACCATCACTTCGTCTCCTGCCTTCTTCTGTATTCCCCTTACTGATTCTTGGGCTGGTAGGAGAGTTAACTTAACAAGCTGTTGATGTTGACTGGTTTTGGATATCAGACAGAACTCTGATATATGGATATCTTCTGACGGAGAGAGACTTCTTGTGTACACTGGATCTAACATGCATTTTCACTGCCTCATGTTTTCATATTTTAAGCATATCATTGAATACTGTACATGGCATCACATCTCTGTCTATAGGCTATATACATAAGCGGTGGGTGAATGAATTGCAGGGTAAAGGTACATCAAATAAAATTAAGTAAATAAATAAATAACATTTAAAATACAATAAAATATATTTTTCCCATCTGAATCCATACATTAATTTCAAGATTTTCAAATTGCAGGTTCTGCCTACTGTACAGTGTTCACACTCCATACAAACACTCCAAATAAATAAATTGTTGATTATTGTTATTTGCACAGACACCAGTATTCATATTGATAATTATACATCTCAAATTGATGCCTATCAATCCATCATTCTTAATATAACACGTAATACGTGTGCGCATGAAGTCATCGTTTTCACAAATTCGTGTTTTTGTGTGTTTATACGGAGATGATAACGGCATCGTTTTCAAAAACTTGCGCTTTGAAACCCGTTTTCAAAAGTTTTCGTTTTCAGGCCCCAAAACGCTGTTGTCGTGTAAATGAACAGCCAAAACGCACTTTTGGTTGAAAACGTTGGCGTGTAAACGTACCCTAAATCAACACATTTCAACCACCAACAAAATGTTTGATGCCAGTGGAAGATAATCTAAATACATACGGAATGAAACTCAGCTGGGATATTTTGATGATATGAAATTAAGCAACATTGTGAATATCTTTTTATATGACTTTTTGTGACTATTTGTTTCCTAAATACCATGTCATAGAGCTGTTCTAGTCTTTGGATAAAAGCGTCTGCCAAATGCATAAAGGTAATCTAAAAACCCGGAGCAGAATTCGCCATGGGTTCGCTCTGGATTTTCCTATTTCCTATTCCTTTTAATGGGATATAAGTAAGCACGTATTTATGATGATCAGTTTTGCTAAAAATGTTGTTTTAAAAACAGTTTTAGTGACAGCTACCCAGAGTATTTTCCCTGTTTTTTTCTGTTACTGCTTTGGTTGGAACTTTTCCCACTTGGCTGGAAGTGTATTTCTGTAATACAAAGTTCACTACTTGTCATAAGTTGACATCATTGTTTAAACAGAATTGTATAGCTGATAAGAGCTGGGTAGGGAAGAGCCTGTTTATAATATTGTCATGTTTTCCAATAAGCTTTATCCTCACATTATTTAGCAAATTACTGTATGTATGTGTCATTGAAGGCAGTGGTTCATAGGAAAGCTGAACTAACACCTAAAGAATGAATACATTAATCTTTAGGAAGGATTATCTGAAGAAGAAAAAACAGCACACCAGGAATACCAGGAGTAATTTAGTAACAGGTGTCAACATGAAACTGAGATAGGCATATCTGATAGCATGGGTTAACCTATATGTAAACCTGGTGAAAGGAATCATTGCTCTTGTATCAACAAGTTAGTGAAGGCACCAAATAGGGCTGCACGATTATAGCAAAAATCATAATTGTTGATTATTGCCCTTGATATTGTAATCGCGATTATTAATGCCGATTAAAATATTAAATAACCATGGCTTCACAAAGTAAGCAAACATGCGGTTCTTCATAGCAGATTTCAGTGGTGGATATGAGCTGCACTCCAGTTTCTTTTAAGCATCTTATAAGCATTAAATATTGTAATAATATTTGTTAATGTTAGGCCAAATAAAAAATATTTTAAATGGATATCTATGGTATAGAATAAATTAAATTATTGCTAAATTACTGCTTAAATTATTAGTCCACGTACAGTAAATGATATGACATATTCAATATTCAAACTTATTAACAGCTGATTTAAATTGGCCAAGTTAATTACTGCATTCAGTAAGCCCTTTGGTGGCTAGACAGGGAACCATTCATCCCGTTAGATCTTCAGTGGTGATCTTGTTCATGTAAGATCATCATTAGATAATTTTTGACCTCAGTGGTTTTGGAAATTAAAAACAGCCATTTGCGAACGGAGTTTGTGCAATTCGTGAAAATGTAAAATCTACTAAAACCAGCTGAGTGGCAAATGGGTCTTATTACAGCAGATGCGATAACAATGACAGTGATTCCTGAAATATGCTATTCATGCCATATTCTTTATGTTGGCTACACCTCCAAAACAAACTTAGAACAGTTAAGCTGAATTACTTTATTGCTATTTTGTACAAATCAAATTCACATTGGCCTACTTACTAACATGACAAAACAAAACTGTTATTACATTTTTAATAAATTGTACACAGAAATCAAGCAACGTGACAAACTCTCCCATTACAATGCTGTCACTCACTGCAGGTTTCAGACCTGCATTTCGACGCGAGCTCAGTGACGCTCCGCACAAAGTTCTGCACACTCGCGACTGCTCTCATTAAAAACAAAGCTGTCTAATCAACATAATAAATCAGTTATTTACACCGCGTCTATGCCTTGATTAGAATGTGAGCATTTTAGTTTTGTCGTGTTGCTCATTTGCAGTTTATTTAACATCTACGTTCAAAGCGAGCATTGCAATATGCAATGAATCCAAAATATTTCCAAAGTGCTTCTTTTCGAGTGTCGGGTGATGTTTCTTCAGTATAAATTTTCGTATGCCACCGTGAACAGAGGTGGAACATAAAGCAAGCATCTGGGCATTCAGACGGTTTAAAACTTATTGCACATTAGGATCAGTTGTCATTACTGATAGGACGGAGGACTAATTTATGCAGCTCTGATTGGCCATTGCCATTTCATTGCTCAATGGACATGTTAGTGATTGGTTAGAACACTCAACCGCTGCAAAAACATGTTGTAAATAGAAACCACTGATGCAAAAGGAGCAGACTTAAATTGATTGCTGTAATAGTCAGTTTTCACGATTACATAATTGTGGCAGCCGCAATCGTAATCACGATTAGTTTTTCGATTAATTGTGCAGCAAGATTTTTATTTATTTTATCTTCAAAGAAAAAAGAAAGAAGGAAAATGAACAAAAGAAGGGAAAAAACAAATGTCAAATTATAGGCTACATAGTACATAGGATACTTTCTGTAACCTCTTAAGGCATGGACACATTTATCTTTGCATAGCGAAATTCCACAGGCGAAATACAGTCATCTCAGTGGGATCGTGATTTTTATGCAATGGACTTATTCACAATGGACAAGGATATAATTTTAGCGGCAAGTTTCTTTTTTTTAACTTCACTCTCCCAGAGTATAAAGTGGAGCATTAAAAAGAGGCTGCTTGGCAATTATTTTTTGCTGGATTCACACACGCTCAACATCCACCCACACCTTTTTTTACTGTGGAATTTTGCCCTGAAAAGGTCAATGTGAGGATGAGTCATGATCACACTGGAAGTCGGCATGTTGCTTCCCAATGTTCCAGTACCCTGACATCAGACCCATTACGCTAAGTTACTGACAAGTACCATGTCCCATTAGACATTTTGCATCAGTTCAAATATCTTTACCTTCTCCTGTGGCACAACTGGAAGCGCATTGCGTCAGCAGCATGGGAGACTAGGGTCCTCATCCCGTGTTAAAACTTGTAAGTAATTGCATCTACACAATCTGTGTCAAGCATGTACATTTTCAATCAAAGATTACATTTTTACTTCACTGATAGTCAGGTTTAGGGTTTGGGGATAATTTTAAATATGCGTTCCTTTTCACTGTATTACACCATTTATAGATAAAAACAGTTTGCTTGACAGCTCGCTTTAGGCCCACCTCTGTGGGCATTTCACCTGAAAACTGGAGCTCACATGTGCCCTTATGTTCAAAAACACTTACTGCTTCCTTTTTTTTAGGGATGTGATTTTAAGGGCCTATAAGGATTGTGCAGTGAAACTATTATCTGTATCTGTTTCTGTATCTGTTGCAATGGCAAAAGTATCTGTATATTTATTCGGATATAACCGCATATGAGTGGGGCTTAAACCAGAAGTGCACCATCATTTTAACCAAACAGCCAAGTAAATTTGCAGCCTTCTGCGGTTTAAAAATCACATTTGACCATATTACGATTTTTATGTTATTTTGATTAATTCATTGTCAAATTAGTCGATGATGTGCTCTTTAGGAAATCCAGTGTCCAAATAAAATCACATTAAAAACATCTGAATGTACAATTTGGCCAACAAAATCGTCGCAATGATATCCCAGCCCCTATACAGTGTGCTTGTTATTTGCAGGTGACTTGCATTCCCTGTGTTTTAGAAAGAAATTACACTTATTGATCAGAAACTTCACCCCTCCCTCACCTCACACATTGCGTGCTGCCCGCTTGAGGAGTAAGTGAGACACAGAAGCATGCTATCGTCTATCTTGCTTGAAAGGTTTTAAACATTAACATTTCAAAAAGTGTAAATGTGCATTGATATAGTAGTTAATGTTACTCTTGACAAGCTCAATAAATGGAGACTGCAACGCAGGCATCCGATTTGAACTCGAAATAACATTTTAACCATAATGGCAGCGCATTTGCTTAATAATTAGTGATTTGGGTTACAGCGAAACGCCAAAGACATAAACAAATCATAGATATGAATGATTTCTCACTGGAGCAGTTTTAGAGTTTGTAATGGATATATTTTACTTATTTTTGAATGTATCTCTGCTGTGTGTGATGCTCTCATGGTTTATACTGCTTACCAGTATGTCACAATGACCTTTTGATATTGACAACAGAGCTATTCATAACTGTTTCAAAACAAATAAATGTTTGCAATTCACAATTAATGTAATTTTAATGTAATTTTGGTAACTTTATAAAAAGGTTCCATTCATTAACATTAGTTAATGCATTAGGTATCATGAACAAACAATGAACAATATATTTTTACAGCCTTTATTAATTACAATGTTAGTTTATAAAATTACAATTGTTCATTGTTATTTCATGTTAGTTCATAGTGCATTAACTAATGTTAACTAATACAACTTTTGATTTAAAAAATGTAATAGTATATGTTGAAACTAACATTAAGTTCATTAGTTCAAGGAAACTACAGTAATGTTGTTAAAATGGAACCTTTTTGTAAAGTGTTACTGTAATTTTACTGTGTGGGGCATAAACATATAACTGCACAATATAGCTTGAAAAAGTGTGGCAAAGGGCACTTTTAAAAAAATCGGTATCGGTATCGAACAATCATAGTGTTAAAAAATCGGATGTCGGTATCAGCCTCAAATTTCCTGATCGGTGCACCACTAGAATTCACAGTTCAGGGTTCACCAAACTTGAACTACAGTGAAACACAAGTATTCTATGTATACATGCTTGCATGGCCACTCACCTGTATTCCTGTGCATTTGAATGATGTTTGTATTTGTACTTGTCAAGCATCAACCCTTCTGGTCATATGAGGTCAGAAAGTGTCTTCCTGTCTGAATATGGGTGTATTACTTTTTGTCCCTCCATAACCCCCAAGCGTACTTGCACAAAAACCCTATTTTTAGATAAGGTTTCTGTTCTGGTAACTATTTTTAAATTGCCTGTATGCACGACTGGTGTCCATTTAGGACTTTCAATGCTTTTCACATTCCTCCTTATGCAACAGCAGGAAACCAAATGGCAAATTATAGAAAGTATAGTGATAATATTTTATTCAACACAAATTAATACTAGAAGCCAACTGTGAAATATAGGCCGCGTTCTATGCAGGGAACACAAGAGTCCTCTGGTTGGCAGAAAATGTGTGATTAAATGTGAAAACAGTGGTTCCTCCAAAACTCTTCTACTTGGTTACTGCCCCATTCATTATTGATAATGTCCTATTGATCAGAGCAGGAACATCATTCTTACCAGGCAGATCCATGTTTATCACTCAAATAAGCATCCGAGTGTCCATGGTTACAGAGTGAACGGAGATGAGCGGGCGTTTTTAATTCATTCTCTATGGGAACCAAACAAGACAGTCTAAAATACTTGTAGAAAGCTGTTAGCATTCCCATTATTGCAAATCACAGTTGTCATTGTGACTCATCACTCGTCAATGGCAGCAGAGAGGGAAAAATATAAGTCCATTTCACGCTTTTAAGAGCTCTCCAAAAATAATATATTACTTGTAAAACATGTACTTTAAAACTGCACTAAGGAACTTTGGGCTTGCTATCAACATCTGTGGCTAGAATTACATGTAAATTGTGGAAGTATCAATCAATCAATATTTATTTATATAGCACATTTAAAAACAACTAAGGTTGACCAAAGTGCTGTACAGTCAAAAGTAGAGCCTGACCGATGTGGGATTTTTGAGACCGATACCGATTTTAGAGAGGGAAAATTAGCTAGTTAGCTATAAGCTCGTTGTCATGGAGAGTAAAGATGGACTTTATTTACTTTCCAGCATTGTGTCTCACCAACTAGGCAACAGCGAAGCGTGAAATCAACACTCACCACACACAATCCACCACCGCACCGTTGTCTGCTGAGCTGCAAAAAGATGCTCTCATGTTTACCTTTCAATCTGCTACATTACTTACTGCACTGACAAACTATAGCTGGCTAACAGCAAACAGATGTGATAAACATGAGTGACATGGTTGTCAGGGACAGGGTTAATGTTATATTAGTTATATAAAATGATGGGGTAATTTTTTTATTAACTTTCCAGTATGTATTTCACAAACTAGTTAGCAATTTAAGGAGAAGAGATCGCTCAAATCCACACCGTTTAACTCCGCCCTGTCTGCAGAGCCACCGTCAGCTCAGAGTCAGCTCTGTAAACAATGGAGTCGGAGTGCACACTGCTGGACAAACTACGTTATGACACCAATTCTAAAGTATTGTTTTCTGCATTATATGTTCTGAAAAAAATGTTTTCATATCGACGCATATCGGTAAAATATACACCGATACCGATATATCGGTGAAAGGCTAATATCGGCCGATGCACTAAAAAAATACTATTCGAAATTCGGAAAGTTTTGCTTTGCTGGCCATATATACAGTGAGATGCATGTTAAATCCTGAACACACAAACTAAAACTGGCAATTATAACAGAATGCACTGGGTGGTGCTGTTGAGTGTGGACACAAGTTGATCACATTTGATGAGCAACCGTTCTGTCAGTAGGTTCAGATGGACATCAAAAAATTGGGATATTGTGAGAATGTGGCTTACTGTGAGAAAGCTGGGTTCCTGTTTAAATGTACTGGATAAGCGGTGTACTTTTTACTTTCGTATATATGTGCAGATCGACAGAAATCAGCGTCCACATAACAACCTAATCCCTGCGGTGCTTCTGTAAACAACAAATATGGTATCCGAGAAAGACTATGCTAGCTGAGGTAAGAGACATTCCATCATTTAAACTGGTGTTTACAAATGAGTATAGTTTACGGAGCACGTGGATATGCTTGTTTTACTCAACAAAAACATGAGATACAATATAAACATATGTTATATGTCAAATGTTTATATTTGTCCTGTACGTTAACTGCGTCAGTCTACTTTATTAGCAGTTTCTTTTTCTTCGCTTTGCATGAGCTTAAATGCTTTCATTCTATACTATTTTGTTTTCATGCATTGCTTGTTTAAATGTTTTCAACAACAACAACAATAAAAAAATAAAAAATAATACAGGACATAATATAAGCTTGTTTTGGATATAATTAGAAGCTTGTTTTTTTTTTTAAATGGTGACGCAACCTTTATGACTAAAAAATAATTTTACAATTATCTCTTTCTCATTAATTACCTTCATTTAATTAATAGAATATTCGAATATTAGTTTTTTTATGAGCTTAAATATTCGAATACCAAATTATTGATGACTGCCCATCTCTAGTATGCGACCCATTTGCATAATATATTATTCCAATAGCAAAATCCAATACTAAATTCCACGGATAAAGGGCATATATTTGCAAAATTTTGCCTTGTATTATGACCATTGTACATTAAACAGAAAATGAATGACAGGCATTCTCAAAATCAACGTTAGCCGATATAGAAATATTTGTTGAAAACAGTTGAATAAATAGCAGTGCAGCACCAATAAGAGAAAATCTAATAGCCTGGTGAACTAAATTCACCAAGTAAAGGTTACCCAACATATTATAACAGTCAGCACACTGTTGAAAATAATTGCAGGTAAGCCAAGTCTGTGCTGAAATATTTTTTCGACGTGCATTTTGATCTACTACAAAACATGACAGCTGTTCGGATAAGAAAGCTAGTTAGGATAGGGGAAAAAAAAAGGATAGAAAAACATGAGAAACGTAACCCTAATATATTGTCCTAAAATAGATTTAACCAATTTAACAGCCGGCACTTCTTTGAAAGAACAGAGTAAAAAACAAATGTGGAAAAAATAGGCATACCATACATGGCTTACAATAGCCATTTACATATATTTTGGTTGAACGAAACAAACGTGGTATGGTGAAAGACGGGTCTCTCCTGAGGTGATTAATCCCTGCACTTGAAAAAGCCAGCTTGGCTGGAACAGAGGTTGCAGGCACGCACAGGTTTATAGAGGACTCATGTGTGAAAACACCCATACTGATACAGTAGCAACTTGCAACCCAACGTTTGGGAAATCCGCTTCATGCTTCACCACCAAAGTGATTCCCATTTATACATATTCTAGTGTGAGAAGACATTTTTCTGTGTGCGCAGCAAGTCAAAGGGGAAAGCAGCATGCAGGCACTGAAACAGCGCTAGCGCCATCTAAGGGAAGGTTGAATGACACCTATTTGGGTGAAAAGTGCTTATTGAGAATGGACAGGACAGGATATTAAGCCCGATGATATATTAACAACAACCCCCCTCCACCTCTTTTATTTTTTTTACGGATTTTCACAATTCACGTGGGGTCACATTTTTAGGTCGGAAAAACCAGACTTCCGGATTAATCCGGAAGAATCGCATGCCTGAAGGTTCCTGAAGCTTATTTTGGTTGTCATGCTTTAAATGAATCAAACATTACTTGTGATAGTATAACTGTCCATTTCTGGTATGACTAAAGCATTTTGTAAACCCTATTTAGTACGCCAACTTTACAAATAAACACATATTATTAGTTACATATTACTGACATATAATTACATATATGTGACATATTAGTAGTAGTATTAAATGCACTGTATTTGTGGTGGTTGTATATTATGATGCCTTCACGTGCTATCAGAATTATAGTAAATACGAGTTTCCCACTCGGAAGTTGCACATAAATGACCCCAAGTCATAATTACGACTGGGAAACTCTGAGATAATTTTGATACCCAAGTTTCCAAGATGGGAGGAGTCCTAAACTTTCAACATGGCAGAGGAAAGTACGGTTTCTGTAGTGAATGACAGTGTGAAAGATCCCGTTCTCTTTTATCAAGGAGAAAGCGGGGGCCTGGAGAACAGACCACTTAATTCTTTTATTTTGCACTCTTTTCAGTCTACACACAAAACAATGCTTTTCAGCAATATACTGAACACGCACACACACACACAGCTCTGTGCATCTCTCTCTCCCCTCCGGCGGTCTGGACTGTCCTTTTATCCCTCTCCAGCTCTCACTGCAACACAGAACATCTGTTAGAGTTAATTTCCCACAGGTGTCAATTCTTACCGTTCTTCCTCTCCCAGCCTCACTCACTACAGACATCGCTCGGCCACTCCCCCATCACCACATGCCCCCATCCCCCGACTCAAGCTGGGGGGCCAGCCAGCCTGTCACTTACTCCCTCCCCCCCACCATTTCTGGAGAGAAAATCCACAACAGCCATCTGCGTCACAGGCCTGTGGACCACCTTGAACTTAAAAGGCTGGAGAGCTAGATTCCAACGGGCGATCCACGTGTTGGCATCCTTTATGCAATGGAGCGTCTGGAGCGGGGCGTGGTCTGAACAGAGGGTGAAAGCACGGCCCAACAGATAGTACCGGAGGGTGAGGACCACTCACTTGATGGCCAAACACTCCTTCTCAGTTGTGCTGTACTTAATCTCTCTCAGTGAGAGCTTATGACAGGGCACTCCTTCCCCTCCACCGTCTGGGACAATACCGCTCCCACCCCCCTGTCCGATGCGTCTGTCTGCACGATAAAAGGAAGAGTGAAATCAGGAGAGTGCAAAAACAGCCTGCCTGCAAAGTGCAGCCTGCTGACACAGCTCCATCCACTGGACCAGATCTGGTGCCCCCTTTTTAGTCAGGTCAGTCAGCAGGCTGGTGACGGTCGAATAGTTAAGCACAAACCTACGATAATAGCCAACCAGCTCCAGGAACTGTCTCACCTCCTTTTTGGTCTTGGGTCTCAGGCAGGCTGCAATCGCTGCGGTCTTATCGATTTGTGAATGCACAAGCCCATGACCCAAGTGGAAGCCCAGACACCGTACTTCCGCCCGCCCAATTGCGTACTTCTTTGGGTTTTCTGTGAGTCCCGCCTGTCTCAATGACCTCAGGACAGCCCTCAGATGCCGCTGGTGCCACTGCCAATCATTGCTGAAAAATAATTATGCCATCTCAGCGGTCTGAGGATTCTGTCCATGAGCCAATGAAACATAGCCGGGGCCCCAAACAAACCGAACTGAAGTGTCACAAAAGGGTGTAATCCGAACAGTGTGGAAAATGCCATCTTTTGGGAGTTAGGGGGATCTGCCAATATCCCTTCGTCAAATCCAGTGTCAAATAAAAGCGAGCCACGCCTAACCGATCAAGCAGTTCATCAATCCGAGTCATCGAGTATGCATCAGATTTCACCGTGAATGCCCGGCCAATAGAAACGGGGCCATTAGACGGTTCAGTGTTTTATCGTGCCCTAAGTGACCAGTCATCAGATTATAATGAGCCATCTGGATTAACATTTCCAGACGGCTACGTGGTATTAACAATTGGGTTGTATTGTCCTTTGTCTGAGTGTCCTGCGTCACTCGATACAACCGATCCTTGATAATTGAAAAATACGGATATGCAAGTGCAATATCTGGCTGGAGGCGTTGACCATTAATCACTTTCACTTGTTCAAAGGTGTGCCTAAGGGTCTCGTCTCACGTCTGCTCCAGAGGGAAATCCCCTGCAGGGAATCCTCTAAGGGCTGAGGAAGCTGAGACTTCCCACTCCCTTATGTCCTCCTTACGTGGAGCTGGATTGCCTTTGTCAGAGAGGCCGGGTTGGTGGCACTGGACCTACTCGGCTGTTCCTTTCGGTAAGCAGCAGACGAACTGCTCCAGTACCACAAGGTCGATGACAGCTTCAGCGTCGCGATCCTCTGCCAGCAGCCACCTCCGATAGGCATCGCGGAGCTGTTGGGCAAAGGCAAACAGGTGACTGCATTCACTGTACAGCAGCGTACAGAAGCACCGCTGGTGTTATTCAGGGGTACGGTGACCCTTTGTAAGATGGCCTGCTTTAGGTCCGTGTACTCCAGGACATTGGCGACTGGAAGTTGTTGGCGTGCGAGCTGGGCTTCCCCGGACAGCAAGGGCAGCAATCGGGCTACCTATTGGGCGTTAGGCCAGCCCTACGCTTCTGCCGCCCGCTCAAAGAGCTCGATGAAGGCCACTGGATCGTCTTATGGCCCCATCTTTGCGAGCGTTATGTAGGGCAGGGCCATGGCTGCGGCCAGGGTCATGGCTGGAGTACTCCCCTGGGCCATCAAGCTCCACAATACCTGTCGGTCCTCCACCTGGGCTTGAAGCAGAACCTGGAAACGCTGCTCCTGCTCCGCATGTAAGTCCCAGAGGGCTTGATGTTAGGTTTGGTGGATGCCGGCAAGAGTCTTGAGGACTTCGGCTAATGGCGAGTCCTCCATGACAGCATTTTCTTCCTCCTAATCCCGGGTTTCAACACCACTGTTAAAGATCCATTTCCCTTTTTTTATGTATATCAGCAAAAATGTGATGCATGTAGTACATTTTCACACCGTAAAAAATAGCTTGCATTTGACCAAAATTACATTATCGTCAACAAGCTGAGTAATATTTTTTATGGTGTTTATATTGCGCTGCACCTAGGTTAATAAATCCATGAACAAACAGTCTTATCATTGTAACATTCCATCTAAGCGCTTAAATCCATTTGCTGCGTTTGTGAGAGTGACAGAAAGCACAAACATAACGTTAGCCTACCTATAAACACAATGCGTCATTACAAATCTTGTAAACAATTTTATCTGTTTTTTTAATGAAAGAGTGAATTGTTAGCCATTTCTGTAAATTGGGCAGCATTTTACTGTAATATGAACAGATTATTATTATTGAGCAGTTACACAGTATGCTACTGTACTTTGCAGTTGCATTATTGGAAAATATTAAACTGGGTGGTATTAGAATACAGCATTTTTTATTTACTGTAAATCCAAATATAGTAAAATAAAAAAGCAAGGAGTGTTTTCAGATATATTCCTGATATTTATTTATGATATTTAGTTCTTACATTTTATGTAAATTTAAAATATATTTCTTCCTCGTCTCTACTGAAATTCTTTCAAAAGCTTAAGTCATTATTGAATTTTGAAGGAGTTCTCACAACACGTCAGGCTTTCCAGTTGCCTCATACTTCACCATGTGCTCATCAGCAGTGGTAGAGAGTGGAGCCGCAAGATTTTCTGATGCAAACCGCATCTCTTTAAACTTTAGCATTCAGAAATTCTATATTTTTATCAACCCGTATTTGTCTGGAATCAACGGCAAGGTTTCAATCCTGGTTCTCTGTCTGTAACCTTTAGGAGAGGCTCAAAAAAGGTGAGTGTTGAATGACCTGCAAACCATGCCTCTTCTTATTTTTACTAGAAAGACTCAGAATAAATGAGAATAATAATAATGATATGGGGATAGAATAGTTTCCTATGGCATAAACCCTGTCCAACAGTTAAGCGCTCAGATTCTTGCTCATCAGATCCTGACGGCAGGGGAGAGGAACTTACCCCTTCAGCAGAACAGGACCTTAACTGGTGGAGAAGGGGTGGATGGGGGGTGAAAACAATGAGCATTACGAGCGATAGCCAAAAGCTGCAGAGTTATAAAGAAGATGCTGGATTATGATTGGATGAGATGCCTGAACTGAATGAATGGTGTGTGCTACTACGAGTCATCCTGACAGAACTACCGCTACGCTTCCATTTCTTTAAAGAAGTGTTGTCATAATTTTTTTTTTTTTTACTTTATTATTTTCCTAGAGGTTTATAAAAAAACAGTCATAATATAATATTAAATCACCTTTTTCCACCCATCTTTGGCCCTCTCTCAGGAACACTGTGGTTTTCTGTGCTGTTCCCTTTAAGATTTCATTATACATGGATATACATGGTTATTCAATATATGTGAAACTTTTATGCAATTGCAAGAAAGAATGCAATTGATTTACAAAATCCCCTGAAAGCACTCAGTCCAGGCATCAAACTACTATAGTTGTTCTGATTGAAATAACAATCAAGAACTGAATAAAGTCCGACCAGTGTTGCTCCTGAATAATTATATAATTAGGCATTCAAGATATGGTGACATTAATTCTATAAAAAGCTGAGAACAGTGAAAAAAGTTCAGACTAACACAAGCTGTGATTGTGAAAGGTTAATAAATCTGTATCCAGCTGTAATGGATGGTTGACGTGAGTGTTCGCCTCTGTACTGTGGCCACTTTAATATGCATCCCAGGTAATGGGAAATATGGAATGTTCGCCGGTCGACCAGGGAAGGGCACTATTTCACTGCTGAAATATGGGATAATGGTTGTCCTGATGCGTTTATTTTGGCCAAAGTATGGGACGCATAAACTCTTATGTTGATACATCAAATGTCATGAAAAACTGGTTTGGAAACACTTTTTGTCGAGAAAATTGTCATTAACACAAAAATTTAGTGTCACATGACAGAATTTACCCCAATCGTTAGCCTGTGTTAATTATGACGACAAGGCAGAGGATCCTTGAAAGCCAATTTATTGTACGTGATTACGGATTTATCTGAACGGCATAAAGATCCGATCACTGCAAACATGACACTTCCAGGAGTGCCAACACAAATATCTCATATCATGCACATCGACAAGTGCACGGAAAACAAATTAATGGCCACTGTTTGTGATTAATTTAATCGCGGTAGACATCCGTTTATTTATTAAAGTTGCTTTTTCACACCATTCAAAATAATAGACAGCAGTCACGGAATTAGCCCACAATACAAAAAACATATAATTTCTGTGCACAAAGATGTTTTAAATTAAAAATAAATACACAATACTAGGAGAAAAGCTTCAGTGTGCTTTTTTGGAACACGAACATATAGCACAATTCTATAAAATTATTGTTTAGCTTTTGAAAAAATGCAGGCAAAATTCCCTATATTAAATTAAATAAATTACCAAACGAAAAACGCATTAAATTAAAAAAATAAATTACCAGAGAAAAATTATATATTTTTAGACCTATATATGCCTTTTCTTTACACAAATTTAAATTAGCCACACCCTGTTCTGTAGACGAATAAAGCCGGCTGAACGACATTTTCTACACTTCAAGACTATAAACTATCAGAACTATTTGTCCAATGCTGAGTTTACTTTCAGAAAACGAGCTTTTGAACATTTTAAAACTTTTACATTTTAAATATAACCCTCTTGACCTCGGATCACATTTGCTGAGCTTCTTCAGAAAATGTAAATTGCATTATGATGCTAAAATAAATTTTAGGTGATAAACAAGTTCAGTTGGTCTTTAGAAGTTGCTGGACAAATATGCGGGACATAATGCAGTTGTGATGGCGATGCTTTAGATTAGATGATTGTTCAAAATAGCCTGAATATCAGGAATGTATCATATGTAAACCCTGAATTACACAGCATCAGTTTTTCTTTAATAGCTGTGCACACAGCATATACACATGGATGGATGGTCCTTATGCTAAGACTGAAAGTTTCCCCCACTACTTGGTGCAGGTTTCCAGCTTGAACAAGGCCGTGACGATTCGTTTTTGGGTCGGAACCGATGGCAAATTGCAATAGGTGCAACGGAGTGGTGGTGGCGTAGTGGGCTAAAGCACATAACTGGTAATCAGGTTGCTGGTTCAATCCCCACAGCCACCACCATTGTGTCCTTGAGCAAGGCACTTAACTCCAAGTTGCTCCAGGGGGATTGTCCCTGTAATAAGTGCACTGTAAGTCGCTTTGGATAAAAGCGCCTGCCAAATGCATAAATGTAAATGTACATCAGGACCAATATAATAGTCCTATCAGAAGGGCAACTGTTCCCTTTTGATTGCAATTCCTCATCTTCTGATTGCATTTATTTGTGAAATTAAAATGACAGTAAGCTGGTTAATTTCAATGAATTGTCTCAATATTCTCCCTATTTTACCAAAACTTCGGAGGTAAACAATTAGGGACATCTGGGAGGCGAATTAGCGATAAACACACATATCTGAATGGAAACGGCTTAAGGGCAGATTTCTTTTGCGATAAACCAAAACTTATGTGACAAAGTGTTTTTTTTAGGCATGACGTCATCACGCACACCATTTTTATCGATAAAAGGCCATTTTAATGGAAACAGGCAGAAGACGGCAAATTACGCAATTCTTTTTTTTACATATTTTCACTTTGTCGATAACAAAATAGTGCAAAAAAGTGGATGGAAACTAGGCTAGTGTGTGCAAACATTAATGTGTGGTGGAAAAAAACACTTGAATAATCTTAAATAAATCAATAAATAAGATTGTTGTTTATCTGTCTCAAAGCAAGTAATATCTCAGTTATAAATGTCTAGTTGAAAAGCATTATATCAAAGTGAAAATAGCACGTTATGATTCCGACTCTGCAGGTGAATATCTCCAGGTCCAGGTAACCTCAAACCATGAGATTCATCTGCGCAGAAGAGTAGTGCCAAAATACTATTTTTACTGATGTTAAATGTAACGTCAGTAAAATTTGATAAACAAATAAGCGCTGAAGTTAAATCGTGTTTTTATCATCTTTGTCTACTGACGAAAGTTAAGTCCTTCCTGTCCGTGAGCAATTTCGAACCATGATTCATGCCTTTGTTTCATCGCCTCTGGATTATCGTAACACGCTTTATTTTGGAATCTCCCATTCTTCTCTTTGCCGTCTTCAGTTAGTCCAAAACGTGGCTGCCAGACTCTTAAAGGGGGAATGTAAATTTGACCACATTACACCAGTCCTGATTTCATTGCATTGGCTCCCTATAAAATATAGGATTTATTTTAAAATGTTATTATTTGTGTTCAAATCCCTAAACAATCTGGCCCCACAAAATCTTTTGTTTTGCACCCTCACAGACCATCTAGATCTCTTAGACTCACTATCCCAAGATCCAGACTTAAAAACAGAGGAGACTGTGCATTTGCAATCGCCGGTTCCAAGCTCTGGAACAGTCTCCCGACTCGTATCAGAACTGCTCCTTCTATTTCGATTTTTAAAACTCTACTTAAAACTCATCTATTTTCTTTGGCTTTTAACCTTCCTTGAATCTTCTCTGTTCCCTATGAGTGCATCTTAATGTTTGCTTGTTTGGTTTGTATACTTTTGACTAGTGCCCGACCGATATATCGGCCGGCCGATATTATTGGCCGATATTAGCCTTTCAACGATATATCGTATCGGCGTATATTTTACAGATATGCGCCGATATGAAAACTTTTTATTCAGAACATATAATGCAGAAAACAATGCTTTAGAATTGGTGTCATAACGTAGTTTGTCCAGCAGAGTGCGCTCCGACTCCACTGTTTACAGAGCTGAGCTGACGGTGGCTCTGCGGACAGGGCGGAGTTAAACGGTGTGGATTTGAGCGATCTCTTCTCCTTAAATTGCTAACTAGTTTGTGAATTACATACAGGAAAGTTAATAAAAAATTACCCCATCATTTTATATATCTAATATAATGTTAACCCTGTCCCTGACAACCATGTCACTCATGTTTATCACATCTGTTTGCTGTTAGCCAGCTATAGTTTGTCAGTGCAGTAAGTAATGTAGCAGATTGAAAGGTAAACATGAGAGCATCTTTTTGCAGCTCAGCAGACAACGGTGCGGTGGTGGATTGTGTGTGGTGAGTGTTGATTTCACGCTTCGCTGTTGCCTAGTTTGTGAGACACAATGCTGGAAAGTAAATAAAGTCCATCTTTTACTCTCCGTGACAACGAGCTTATAGCTAACTAGCTAATCACATAGCTACTTTCATTATTGTCAGCTGAGTGGAAGCTAATGTATTCACCAAACTCTTTTGTTCATGATTCACAGTTTGGTACCCCCTTCAACCGAACAATTCCAGTCGTTGCATTTATAAAATGTAATATTTAAAAGTCTGGTTTTCCAGACATTAAAATAGGATACTTAATAAAAGTAGATTTAATAAATAGTATATTTGCCCTATGTAAATAATAATATATAAGAACTGTATCTAAAATAAATGAGGGGTGATACATACTAATACAACAGGCTGGAAAAATAGACATTTATTCATTTTAATATCCTATATATATATTTTGAATGTGTTGAAACTTGACACCGGGCGACACACCCTAAAAACGGCACAGTTAGATCGGTTTCATGCTGAAGAGCCGCTTAAAAGTAGGTTTTTTTTCTCTCTCTTGTAAATGTAAATGAGTGTAAATGCCAACATCATCATATATGTCGAAAGGACTGATGCCTGTCAACCAAAACATGAGCTCATTGATGTCAATAAATGATTCTGCTTTTTTATTCCATCCGTTACTCCTGGTCGGAGGCTGCCATATATATTTAGTTTATATGTAGGGTTACGTCCTATATAAATTTAATGGTGCAATGCTCAAATATTATAGTGCCCATTTACGCCACAACTAGGCTAAGTTGTAACATAAGTATAGCTGGTGCAACCGGCCCCTGATGTTTATTTAGCTATTTATTTTATTTAAATTTATTATTTATTTAAATGGTCAGCATTTGACTGATACTAAACAGTACTGATGTTTATTTAGCTATTTATTTTATTTTTATTTATTCTTTATTTAAATGATCAGCCATTGACTGATACTAAACAGTACTGATGTTTATTTAGCTATTTATTTTATTTTTATTTATTCTTTATTTAAATGATCAGCCATTGACTGATACTAAACAGTACTGATGTTTATTTAGCTATTTATTTTATTTGTATTTATTTATTTTAATGGTCAGAATTTGACTGATACTAAACAGTAATACTGATGTTTATTTAGCTATTTATTGTATATTTATTCTTTATTTAAATGGTCAGCAATTGACTTATACTAAACATACACTACTGATTTTTATTTAGCTATTTATTGTATTTTTATTTATTCTTTATTTTAATGGTCAGCAATTGACATACTAACAGTACTGATGTTTATTAAGCTATTTATTGTATTTTTATTTATTCTTTATTTTCTCAGTGTTCGTTTCTAGAATTTGTTGATAATGTATAATAATAATGTCAAATGTTCTTAAATAAAAATATTTGTTTAAGAAAGCAACCTTCTGAGTACCTTTGCATAGTCATATCGGTGCAAAATCAGTGAACAATCCACATAGAAAAGGTCTGTTTTCATTCCAGCTCAAAAATTAACTATATCGGTCACCATATTGGTAATTGGTGAATTTTCCCTCTCTAAAATCGGTATCGGTCTCAAAAATCCCATATCGGTCGGGCTCTAGTATTTTTTACTATTTACTATTACTATGACAACAGAATGCTGCTTATGAATTGTCTGCTTCAGACATTGCGTTGAGCCCTCTGGAGGCACACGCTGCGGTGCGCAGCAAAATTAAATGATCCGACGTTTACTACAAACTTACAAATCGCAAAGCTTGTGAAAGAGATCCCTTCCTAGATGTTGGCTAGAGATGCAGCATGCTTGAAACATGTCACAGATCAAAGCAATAGTGATCTATCTGAGGCCATGCAGGTGTCTTTGCTCGGTAATCTTAACTTCTTTTTTGTCCATACCCTACCAGAAAACATATCCAAGCATTATAGCAATTAAACAATTTCTCCAAACAGTTAACAATTACACATCCATCCGGAGATTGCTGTCATGCCACTAATGTCCTTTAACCACATCTGTCAAGCTGCAGCTTCTCTAGCCACCACACACGCACGACACAGTAGCCGGCTCTTCATTTCTGTACTTATGTACATTACCCAGCATTTTGAGCAGCATTGAGTGGATTTCATATGTAGCAATGGACATGTAGTGTAATGGTTTTACTGCAGATGGGTGAGACCAGATGCTTCTTGAGTTATTCTAGCGCACAATGGAATGTAAACCATTTTTGAACTACAGAATTGTTTTGTGCTGATGTCTTTGGCTCTTTTATTTTATAATTCTAGTATTTTAAATGGGTTTCACTTAACAGGGAATCTGGTATAACCAGATGGACATTACCATGGACATTTTAAAAAACTCAGTAGGTTGAATAACAATTAGCATACAGTATTATCCATCCCTAATCATATGTTATTAGGGAGGGCAAAATAACCACAATTTTAAATCACATTATGATTATGCAGTCACGAGAAGAGTGATTGCTTAATCATATTGTGATATATGTTTTGCTGTTATAAATGATACTTTAAAGATGTACCCTAAAATTATCAATTGCCTTTGTTTAAAAGTAATGTTTAGATTATATCTAAACAAAATATAGTAAATAGTATACTATATTTAGGATCGATTATTATGTGCTTCCTCAAAAGTACTTTATATGTATTATTAATAAAATCAAGTAACCAGAATAGTTGAGTAGAATCAGAATCAGACCCTGAATGGTTAAATTCATAAGTACTCTTATCCCTAGTGGTGTCAAGAAAGACATAATATAATGTGGTTGTATGTCCCAGCACTGGCATATATATGATAAGGAAACTAAAGGACTGTCTCCACCCCCCCCCACCACCAAAATGAACGAAAAAGAGCAGGCTGTTCCCAGCCGTGGGAGAATATTCCCTCTCTGCTCCTCATTTTTCTCATTCAGGAAGTGCTGATAGGACAGAGCACCGATATACTTCATGCCAAATCGAAGAAATATGAGTATGATGTGATTTCCAACAAAATCTGGCCAAAAAGAAGGTTTTTTCAAGTTCTTTTCGGCGGTTCGAAACAGCTCACCAGAGCGAACTCTCAGGAAAACATTTTACCAGCTGCCATTTGTCCACATAATCTGTGGATGTTACCTGGTGCTCCACCTACTTTGAGGCCAACATCTAAATTCTGGTTAAGTTCTTCAGTCAGTTAATATTAGTCAACGTGAACACGGCGGCGTGCAGAGTTACCAGCTTCTGCAAACATTACGATCTGTATGATCATTCGCATAGAGGCATTTTCCAAGACCATGTTGTGTGGTTATTTTTTTTTTTTTTAATTAGTTTACAAAAGGAACCAAATCTATTCAAATTCTCTTAAGTGCCCATTTACACTGTTGTTTGTTATGCTGCTTCATATTTGTGCCATCTGCAGCCAAAAGCCATTCATACATTCACTTTAGAGAAATGTTTTTAATCATCTTTTTTTTGTCTGTATTCTGCTCATTTACACCTGTCTGGCATCCTGTTATACACCCATCTTTGCAGAAGTATCAAAAAATACAATAACAAATAGTAACCAATGCATATTATGGCCGTGTATACTTTGTTAGTGCATTCGTAGTCTCTGCCTCAGACACACTCAGGATTTTTTAACAGTCCGCCTGGAAGTCAAGTTGTGTTCACAGGTTCCGCGTTGATACAATGAGCGTTTTTGAGAACAAAATAATCACAGAATTTGCCCAAGTTTGCCAGTTAGTGACATCAAATCTTTTAAAGATATTCAGAGTTTCACTATTCGAGATATTAATAGTGATTAATATTGATTTTCTTTTCTGCACACAATTTTTTTTCTCCCCTTTTCTCCCCAATTTGGAATGCCCAATTCCCAATGCGCTCTAAGTCCTCATGGTGGCGTAGTGACTCGCCTCAATCCAGTTGGCGGAGGACAAATCTCAGTTGCCTCAGCGTCTGAGACCGTCAATCCGTGCATCTTATCACGTGGCTTGTTAAGCGTGTTACCACGGAGACGTAGCGTGTGTGGAGGCCCACACTATTCTCCACGGCATCCACGCACAACTCACCACGCGCCCCACCGAGAGCGAGAACCACACATTATAGCGACCACGAGGAGGTTACCCCATGTGACTCTACCCTCCCTAGCAACCGAGCCAATTTGGTAGCTTAGGAGACCTGGCTGGAGTCACTCAGCACGCCCTGGATTCAAACTCTTAACTCCAGGGGTGGCAGTCAGCGTCAATACTGAACATGTGCGTGCATCAGACAAACGTGTTTGGAGAGCCTGGTATTCAGCATCATAATTGCCACATTTTTAGGATGCTTTGTCAAGTTAAAAGTAGTGGAAACTTTGAAAATGGAGTCTTAAGCCATTCTAAGTTATATGTCCTTTTTTTTTTTTTTTTTTTTGGTATATCTATTTATACTTGTTTTATATTCTGTGTCTCACTTTAATGTTCTGTGTGCACTTGCTTGTTTCTCCTATTACCAAAAAAAATTCCTTGTGTACGTGAGCACACTTGGCGATAAAGCTCATTCTGATTCTGATTCTGAAGATTCCTTTATTCTGTTGTGTTAAGCCCACCTGTTGTGCTTCCACTGTGAGTGGTTCTCATTCTGCGGCTGCGCTGCTTGTGAGGTTTGTTGAGGCGTGCTGCCACCAATTGACGCAACTCCTAAAAATAGACGTACTTCAAGCTTCAATTGCTCAAATGGTAGGAAAATCCATACTTTTATTACCAAATTTACGTACTTGTCAGTGGGCATGATTAATTGTGTAAATTTTTTTAATGCATAATTTTTTACATCAACAGCCATATAATTAACATTATATATATTAACATTAATCTATTTTGGAGATGTATGTGTTATTACTGATGTTTTTTATTTGTTCATTTGGGAATGACGACTGACAAATAGTTTAACATTCACAAAGATTATTAAAATGACATGCCCCCAACTTGAAAGTTCTTGGCTTAAAAAAGGGCTAAAAAAGAGTTTCCCACCAGTAATTACAACTTTGTGGTTGTGATCATGTGTATTTAACTCGTAAATGCGATCATTCCAACATGACTTGAACACACCCAAGTCTGATAATATGGATGACAAGAGTTACTAAGGTAGGATTGGTCTGTAAAAGGATTATCGAAGGTTCAATTCCTGATGGATAAAATCAAGTCCTGTCCTGCATCTTATATAAGTTCCGTGCATCTTATCCGTTCTTTTTGGAGATTCAAAGTTCGTATAACCATCCACTTGCATTTTAAGGACATACTGAGCTAAGATATTTTTTCAGTTTTTCTTCAAATGTGTTCTGCTGAAGAAAGAAAGTCATATACATCTGGGATGGCATGAGGATGAGTAAATGACGAGAAAATTTTCATTTTTGGGTGAACTATCCCTTTAAGATTTGAATCCAGGCAGAGTACAAATCTGTAAATGAGTCAGGATAACGTACTCTTCAAGAGAAGAGTCACACCACACTAACGTCAGATTGATTTCGCACTTGCTGCTTCTCTCTGATTATGTACAGTGATAAAGTATGACTGGATTCATAATCGAGTAGTTGTTTCCTGACCCCTTCGTTGGCTGTAATTATGACAGGCACTGCTGTGTCATTACCAACACTTGACTCCCAGAAGGCTGTTGTTTCTATTGGCACAGACGTACTCAGCATAGTCATTTAAAATAGATTGTAGTGAAACTCAGTCACTTCATTCCTTTACATTTACAAACATTATCAAGGAAGAATATTCCAGATTATTTTCTACTTGAGGACAACATCTGTGACATGCTTTGTAACAGTGTACACATTACACATGATTACTGTACTACTGTAAACACGTTTCCTGTTTTTTTTGTTTTCGTTTTTGTTTGTTTCTTTACAAACTGAAGGGCAAGAAGAAATGAATGCCTGTGGTAATCTACAACATTCTGTAGATGTGGTAAATAGACATTAAGTTGAAAAGAATATGTAATGTTTAATGTAACATGGCACTTAAAGTCAGCCAGAAATTACAGTCTGTGGGTGGTTATGTGGTTGAGTGTTATACATAGCTAAAAAAATAATAAATGTTAATGTCAAAAGGTGCCTTAGTAATGTTTATTGAAACATTTATTGAAACGGTGACATTTCAGTCATCTGATCAAATAAACATTTCATTATTAATCATAATTTTAAAGTCAATGTAAAACACAGTTTGCAACTCATTTCAGTGCTGTAATCTCACATATTTCCAAGTGATTCCTTGTGATTAAACAAAAAAAAAGTAAGGTTGGCCTTATTCATTGTGAATTGATTGGATTTTGAAAAGTGGGTGTTACATATCGGAATTAAGCCCGGTGGTTGGAGAGGAGGGCTTGAAAAAGTAAGACGGATTTATGATGTCAGATGAAAAGGAAAGTAGTTTCAGGCTACGTCCACATTAATCCATATACATTTAAAAATGGCGCTTTTGAAAACGCTCTCTCCACACTGCCGTTTTCAATTGTTTTCCAAAAACTTCTAATCCACACTGAAAAGCTTGAAAACGCTTTAATACCCTTACTGCACATGTGAAAAATCACCGTTCCATGTATGGTCTGAAACACAATTGTCCTTGTGTTCCGTTGCCGGACAGCAATTCCGAGTAAACTTCCTGTCGCCTTTAAAGGAATGCAATGTGAAGGTTGGGAACATTTATCTTTAACAATGTTATTAAAGTGAATAGCAGGCACAACAATGTGGCCACCATCTTGATTGTGTCACGGTCCGGTCACCTTGTCAGGTTTAGGTTCTACCTGATGGGACAGTGGCAGTATCGGCCATCCTTTGTTTTTTGTGTTCCCCCTTTGTGTGAGCGCACAGGTCTGGTTGTTTGGACCACTGTGCGCTCTCCGGTGATGTCATGGTCCTGTCAGCCGGTCAGGTTGGGTTTTGTCTGATGAAGACCATGACATCATCATCCCCTGTCTGTCTTGTGTTTCGTGTTTGTGTTTTGTGTACACAGGCCTGGCGGTGGGTTATCGCTGTGCGTGATTTGCCGCCATGTACCCTTTAATGATGTCACGGTCATGGCACCTTGCCAGGTTGTGTGTGTGCCTGTGGAGGACCATGGCATCATCGTCCCTTGTCTGTTTTATTAAAGCATGTTTACGTTTTGCCCTTATGTGTTTCAGGTGTCGCTGGCATGCTGAATCAGTGTTTCCATGGGAACGCTGATCATTACAACCTTCAGATGCGAGTGACACCTGCCCTGTGTTTGTTTCTCTTATTTAAACCCCCGCGTGTGTCATGTCCAATGTCGGATTATTGTGACTGTTACTGTTTGCAGTTGTGTTTGTAACTGTTACTGTGTGTGGTAACTGTGCACTCTCGTGCAGTTGGAGCTGGCCGCAGTTTAGTTTCAGGAGTAGAGTACCTTCTGTTCTCGTTTGCCGCCGCCCTCGCCAGTTCGGTGCCCAGTGCATGTGGAGGAGGATTCCTCGATCTCTGCCCGCATCTTGGGAGAGTAGTTCGTCACCTGGGCTTGCTTGAAGTTTGAAAAGAAAACTGTGTTGTGTTGTAAATAAATTCCAATCGAACTTTCCCTCTGCTTTTTGTTCCTGTCTTCCCCTCACCTTGACAGATTGTTTTGGGTTGAATGGATCACATGACTGCTGTTGAATTGTGCACAAGGACCAGGAAAAATCTGCAGTAATGAAGTAAACAGGGTCAGTTTTAAAGTCACAAGAGCTGATATTAAGTACACTTTGATAAGTTTTTCTTTTACGCAATCTATTTATGGATAGCGCAGATTCTCAAGGATTCTCAAAAAGTCTCATTTAGAAGAAGTCAAAAGCAATGCTGCCATATCAGGCTAATTTCTTTTTTGTGTTATGGCTAAATTTACCCTGACCTAGTTGGTTGCTAGTGAGTGGAATTTGAGGAAGCCACAGTGACTTACTCTTGAGTAAATCCATATTGCAGGGAGACACATGAGTATTTCACTCTCACTGGTTTCTATATAATTTTTTAATGGTTGTTAACTGGAAAAAATAAAATAAAAATGTGATTATTGTCATGGATCATTTAATATGTTACCTTTCATAACACCTTTGGGAATCTTTTAGGGTATGTTCTAGAATGTTAGCACAATTCAGAGCAATTATAAAAGCCAATATGTCCCACCACATCTTCCAGTTTTAATAGGAAGAATGTTAACACAGAAAAGAAAACTGTCAGGGTTTTAAAAAAAATAATTTGTTTAAAAAATAAATAAATTCACCAGTTTTGTCAGGAAGTATCCATTATGTAGCAGAATGAACTATTATGTGCAGTACATTGAAATAGCTAAAAAAAAAAATCTCTCTTTTTTTTTTTTTTAATTCTCAAACTAAACATTTCAAAAGCATTTCTCTATGTCTGATGTTGCCATTCAACACTATATTCCTTTTTTCGGACATTTTTGTTTTGTGATCTTTGTTTCTTTTCATCCTTCACTCTTTAGATGTCAGTAATGGGCTTACATAAACAACACAGCAGTAGTAGTGCTTGAAAAAACATCAGGAATATTATCTGTTTGGTATCTTCTCACTATTGTGAGACTGCCACCCAACATGTTTGGCAGACATTTGAGAATGGTAATCAGTACTTAGATTGAGCATTTATAATGTATAATTGGTAAAATGCTTCAGCACTGGCATTCACTTGTTTGTTTGACAGAGCAATGAGAGAACATTGAGATTTTGTTGCCAAAGTAGAAAAAACATTGTAACATAAAAGTCAAATCAAGTCAAATAATAATATTTTAGTTGCGCTTTTCCCAAAACAGTTCCAAAGCAGCTTTACAGAAAATCAGTTGTGATATCTGTAACATCTTTAAAACATGAATAACCAACACTCCTGGTAACATAATAAATAGTTTGATAAAACAAATCTGACTTTCTATAACTTTAAATTATTTATAATTTCACAACTTATTTCTGCTCTCTACATATGTGTATATTAATTTTTAGGAAAACTATTAGCTCTTGAATTTTTTATTTTATTTTTTATTTTTTTGGATGTTTATTATGTGCTACTAGTTACAAATCAAAAAAGGAAATGAAAGATGCACACAGCAGTCATGCTCTGGACTCATTTTGTACTTACCGGCATCCAACTCCACATGGGTTTATTATTATTTTATTGAGACAAGAATATGTCATATCTGCACGAAATTATAAGTGTCCTTGTAATAATCTGTAAGGACCCTTAGGGATAAAAGTAAATACAAGAACAGTATATGTCACCTTAAATATTATTCTAAGCCAGTGGTTCTCGACCTTGATTGATTACATTGGACATCAAGTGGCAACCCAACACAGTACCAAAATGTTAATTGTCCCTTAAAATCAAACATAGAAAATGATTAATATTACCAAAGGCCAAACAATATGCAAAGTTATGACATGGGCTGAATAGGAAAATAATATATTTTGTAAGTGCCTAATAACAGCAGAAAATGTGATTTACACAGTCTTTATTTATTTGAGCGTTTGATTTCTAAATGTCAAATAAATTTTGACAGTGAAATTTCCTGGTGCTATAGAGTAACATTTCAACTAATATATATATATATAGAGTGTCTTATTGAACTATAAGTACATTTGCATTCCCATAATTTTTACATTACTTTTATTTAAAGGGGTTATGACATACTCTTTTTGAAAATAATTTTATTGTCTTCCCTGAGGTCCACTTATAATTTTAGTATAGTTTTTTTTTTTTTTTTTTTTTTTTTTTTGCACCAAACAGTCATAATTTAGTCACATATAATAATTTTCCACATTGTCTCTGGCCCTCTGTCTGAAACACTCTGTTTTTAAGCTGTCTGGACCTTTAAGATTTCAGTGTAAATGCCCACTGTTGTGATTGGCTAATGTGGCATGGGGGGCGTGGCCATGTGTCGGTCTACGGGAGAGAGAGAGCGGTAAGGCTCGTCACCTGGTTCATAATTATCTCTAACACCTGTCTCTCTCCCTCTCTGATGCTCTGGCGTGCCTTTTCAAGTCTCCCTCTGCCATCACTATAATGAGAGACAGGTGTTAGAGATAATTATGAACCAGGTGACAACCATCCAGTGGCAGCAGCAGAATGAGATGTGTGTTTTTTTTTTTGGGGGGGGGGGGATTTTTTCCCCTTTTTCTCCCAATTTGGAATGCCCAATTCCCAATGCGCTCTAAGTCCTCGTGGTCGCATAGTGATTCGCCTCAGTCCGGGTGGTGCAGGACGAATCCCAGTTGCCTCCGCGTCTGAGACAGTCAACCTGCGCATCTTATCACGTGGCTTGTTGAGCGCGTTGCCACGGAGACATAGCGCATGTGGAGACTTCACGCCATCCACCGCGGCAACCAAGCTCAATTCACCATGCACCCCACTGAGAACAAACCACATTATAGCAACCACGAGGAGGTTACCCCATGTGACTCTACCCTCCCTAGCAACCGGGCCAATTTGGTTGCTTAGGAGACCTGGCTGGAGTCACTCAGCACGCCCTGGGATTCGAACTAGCGAACTAGCGAACTCCAGGGGTGGTAGCCAGCGTATTTTACCACTGAGCTACCCAGGCCCCCACAAATGAGATGTGTTTTTAAAAGTTGCGCTTGTAAAATGCGGTGCGCATCGCCGGAAATGCATCAAAACAATCAAAAACGTCCAACGAGAGCATGTTTACAAAAGACCAACAATTAAAAATAGCACAGATGGTTGCAAAAACAGTCCAGGATGCCTTCAAAACAGCACAACAGCATGACAGCGCAGCTGAATGAAACACAATGGGGGTCTCCATTTTAGAGTTATAACTTGACATCGTGTTTTTTAAAAGCGGTGCAAGATGTATAATAATGGTCAAAGCTGTGCACGTTTATGTAGAAAAACATTTAAATCCAGATAGGCACATGAAATTGGCCTGTGTAAGTCCACCTTGGATGAATCTCCCATGACAGGCCCATCTCTCTGCTCTTCACCTGTGTTACTGACTCTGAGCACCAGTGGGCAGGGCCAAGGGTGCAGTGACGAAAAATAGGCATTGATGTCTTGCTGAAGAGGCAGTCATATGCAGATGTATTTGGTCCTTGTGACGTCACAAGTTCCATGAATTCCAAACAAGCCGTTTTTACAGCTTGTTTTAATTAAATGCTCTTTTTCTACTAAGGAGGAAGTTTTCAGTTCTGAAACTTACAATGTTTTTATAGTAAAAATGACCTCTTATATGTCAAAAAATCAAGGAAAATTTTATTCCTCATGTCATGACCCCTTTAAAACTGGTTAGTTAATTGGCTCAGGTAACTGTATTCATCATGTATTCATCCTTGTAAAGAGACATTTCTTCACCACAACACTGAATTTTTGAACCAAAGCAATGTGTTTTAATTAAAAGCTGAAGTATGTAGGTCAAATAAAGAGCTTGTCGCACCCCCAACTCACACCTTTGGTTGAGTAACATTGTTGGGGCGGGTCTAAGCGGATAGCTCAAAACAAACTGGAAATTTTATGATGCCACAGAGACAGTGTTTAGAGTTTCTTAAAAAAATGAACCTACAAATGGCTTAAAAATAGTTCTCTCAGTATTTTAAGCTAGAATAGGAGAAAGTATTTAAACAGAAAAAGTAACATACTTCTTTAACCCTTTCTTTTAAGGAACATGACTCCACATGGTTGATGATCAGGCTTTAGAATAACTACATTCAAATATCAACTATTAAATCAAAATTTTTGATGATTTTTAATTTATTAAAGCTTAGACACAGTACTCATACTTTAAGTATAATTTCTCAGTAATTTTTACACCCCTGTACACCTTCCACATCCTCCCACTGTGACATAACGTGCTGTTTGACTAACAACTGTTCAGGGGGATGTCAACCCAGTCGTTTTGTGAAGCTGCTAATTAGACAAATTCCAGTTAAGCTGCTGCAGTTTTGAAAGACATTTATCACTCTTCTGTTCTTAGCCTCTTTTTCTCAAGATGGCATGCTGCTGTGTGTCGTCACTGATTAGTGAGCACTTTGTGGTGTCATGTTTTTTTTTTTTTTTTTTTTTTTTCAAGTGAGTTCAGGGGTTGTTTTCATGAACTTTCTGTGGCTTTTTACCCTCATAGATGGAAACTTTTTTTTTATTTTGGTTTACTTGTCAAGCGCCTGTAGCTTTGAATGTGTCTCTGACCTAAATTTAATTGGATGTTTGTTCCACAACACACTGTTTATTTGTAAGGTAAAGTGAAGCTTGCTAGAGTGGCTGTTGTCACTGTCTGGTCTTGTTTTGCAATTTCCTTCCTTTTTTTAAGTGGAGGAATGTGTCACTCATTCCTCAATAAATTGAGCATTTGTCCATGAAGGGGAAATGAGAAATACAGCTTGTTGCTGTGAGACTAGGCCTTTGTCTGCTTAATATTACAAGCAAGCTCACAAAGTAGTGGTGGGTCATCATACCATAGCCCAGAATACGTTTATAAGAAATTTATAGGGGTCACATCATAAGAAATCAAATTAATTTGGTCCTTTGGGAAAAAAGGTTTGGTGTGCCATGAAAACATTCTGTAACTTTCAGAACTCGAAACGAGTTCTGAAAGTTGTTTAAAACATTTAATTGCAATTAATTGCACAATTTTCCATAGTTAATAATCACAGATTTTGAAAGTGCTGTAATTTGACTGCTGTAAAATCTCTCTCTCTCTCTCTCTCTCTCTCTCTCTCTCTCTCTCTCTCTCATATATATATATATATATATATATATATATATATATATATATATATATATATATATATATATATATATATATACTTCTTTTCCTGTCAAAATGCATGTAGTTTCTTCAATATGTAACAATGTTTTATTAAAATTTTCCAAACAAAGAATTCCACAGTATAAAGATAGAAATGCACTAAAATGGCACCAATTCAAGTTACATGAAATATTTCTAAAAGTCGGTGGAAGGTTGACTTATTAAAATAACAATTCCCCGTAGGTTGCATATTCATTGTATTGGCCATTAAATCTCTTAAACCCTCACTCTCCACAATAGGCTGTGGTGATCCACTTTGCTACAGTAATAGTGAAGCCGCATTCACATGATTTGTGCCACTTTGAACTTGTTTTGCTTTAAGCGTTGGTACTGCCCACGTAATGATACTTAATCCAAATTGTTTGGTAAGATGGAAGCACAACACTGCACCGGGGAAACGCTAATGCTTCACTCCAGTAATTCATGTGAATGCAACTTTAGTTTGCTGTCCATGTGATTGTCGATAGACCTTCCACAGGACAACACCAACAAGCTAGCCTGCCACTGCGTTCCCTCATCAAAGCCATGTATAGTGCGTTTGGCTTTTAGTTGATAGTTGAGAATTGACTTGCTTTTGTGATAATTCAATTCCATCATACAAAGGACGCTAAGTACTTTATTTTTGTCACAAGCCCCATTTGGGTTAGTTTTGTGCACACAGTTATGCTTAAAGAGGTCCTTTCTCCATCACTCTTGTGTGTTTGTGGTGTGCGCGTCGGACACATCACAAAGGTTCCACCCTGTTCCAGCCAGTGTTTTGAACTCGCATGGAGCTGAATAAAATGTCAGAATCTAATGTCAAAATGGTAAATGCATTAATCATGTTAAACATTTTAAATGAATCACATGCATTAAAATCTTATTTCGACAGCTCTAATCCCAACAATAAAAAATGAGCAGTTTATTTTGAACAAGATCCCTAACCCTGATCATTCCCTGATCTTAAGATTTTGAGGTTATTGTTGAAGGATGGCCAGTAAAAATCAATGTTAGACAGCAAACCTGCATCCCATGAATAAATGCAGCAAAGCGCTGTGACTCATTCCACATGCAATGAGCGTATTTACATTGAAAGTTTAAAACTTCAGTAACAAAAAGTGGCACATTTAATTATAATTCTTTGAGTCTGGGAGATAGTGGAAATTGGTCATGGAAAACTAAATTATTATACAAATCTGGACATTTTAAGTGGCCCTGAGGGAAAAAATAAAATGCTAAAACAAATGTATGATATGACGCTTTATATGAGACAGGAGGATCTTGCAAAGATCACGTTTAGCACCTTCTGACCTCGCACCTTCATGACTCACATTAGTGTAATATTGCATTGTGGTAAACAATCTGTCAGCAGACAAGCTACAACATCAGTTAGGGCTGGTGTTGGTGAACCAGAGGTAGAATTAGGTCAGTACTCCGAGAACTTAGACAAGTGTTCATATAAATGTAGGCCACTTCATATAGCCACATTTTATGCTTTGTATGAGATGTGTGGGCTTAGATATTAGGGATGTACAAAACTGCATATTTTCAAGATCAACTATTTGGTGTGTTATCTAAGATTTTTCAACTAGCTCTGTATAATTGGGTTGGTTTTTTAAAACAGACACATATTTTAAGGATAAATGGACGCTAAGCCCAGCTCTTCAGTAGGGTGACTTACAGATATTCAACAAATAAATGGGCTAAATAACTACTACACCAATCAGCCACAACATTAAAACCACCTGCCTAATATTGTGTAGGTACCCCTTGTGTTGCCAAAACAGCGCCAACCCGCATCTCAGAATAGCATTCTGAGATTCTATTCTTCTCACCGTAATTGTACAGAGTGGTTATCTGAGTTAACGTAGACTTTGTCAGTTCAAACCAGTCTGGCCATTCTCTGCTGACCTCTTTCATCAACAAGGTATTTCCATCCACAGAACTGCCGCTCACTGGATGTTTTTTTGTTTTTGTTTTTGGCACCATTCGGAGTAAATTCTAGAGACTGATGTGTGTGAAAATCCACAGGCTGGTTTGAGTATTTCTGTAACTGCTGATGTCCTAGGATTTTCACGCACAACAGTCTTTAGAATTTACTCCGATTGGTGCCAAAAATAAAAAACATCCAGTGAGCGGCAGTTCTGTGGATGGAAACGCCTTGTTGATGAAAGAGGTCAACAGAGAATGGCCAGACTGGTTCGAACTGACAAAGTCTACGGTAGCTCAGATAACCGCTCTGTACAATTGTGGTGAGAAGAATATCATCTCAGAATGCTATTCTGAGATGCGTGTTGGCACTGTTTTGGCGGCACGAGGGGGACCTACAGAACATTAGGCAGTAGTGTTGTCAAAAGTACCAGTACTTCGGCACCAAGTCAATACTAAAATAAAAAAAGATATGATACCAGTGTTTCTGCAGTACTGGTAGTACCGAGCACCGACTCTAGCCGGTACCAGCGTGCAGTATGACTGACACACGGCAACTTTAAAATGCTCACAAGATTATTTGAATGCCTACTCTGTTACTCCCTGTGCACTGAAATGGACAATTAATCAGATTAAAATCATGACATGTCCTAATGTGATTTATTAAACCGCTAAAGGCTGCAATCTTACTGTGGACGAGCTGTGTACTTTAAATAAATCTGACCACTTATCCACTAGAAACTCCACAGACATTGAGAATGATTCAGGTTGTAACAGATGACACAGCAGAGCACTTATCCATTGTGAACCATGCAGCACATGTAAAATATATATTTATATAATTAAAATCACAGCATCTGCGCTTTAATCTCAGGTCAGCTTTATTTATATCGTTTTTTTTTCTTCCCTTTTCACCCTAATTTGGAATGCTCAGTGTGCTTTTTTAAGTCCTTGTGGTCGTGTAGTGATTCGCCTCAATCCGGGTGGCAGAGGACGAATCCCAATTGCCTCCACATCTGAGACCGTCAACCCACGCATCTTATCACGTGGCTTGTTGAGCGTGTTGCCACGGAGACATAGCGCGTGTGGAGGCTTCACGCCATCCACCGCGGCATCCACGCTCAACTCACCATGCACCCCACCGAGAACGAACCACATTATGGCGACCACAAGGAGTTTACCCCATGTGACTCTACCCTCCCTTGCAACTGGGCCAATTTGGTTGCTTAGGAAGCCTAGCTGGAGTCACTCAGCACGCCCTGGGATTCGAACTAGCGAACTTTAGGGGTGGTAGCCAGCGTCTTTTACCACTGAGCTACCCAGGCCCCCCTTATTTATATTGTATTTAAAACAATAGAGTTGACCAAATTGCTTCACAGTAATAAAATTTAAAACATAACATTTAAGAATTACCACATACACAAACACCAATAGTCTAAAATACAAACACTCCAAAACTGTGTCCTACATTTCATTTGTCAGACCTAAAGGCCAGTGTAAAGGGATGAGATTTCAGACGTGACTTAAGTCTTCAATGATCACACTGAGACGTGTCGTGAACTGTTATCCGTTAAATTGAAGCTTCCAGCAAAAAACACTTGTCATAATAAAGGCACAATTCAAAATAAAATCTAGATGCCTGAAATTGGAGAAACTGAATAAAAATATTGTATAGTAAAATGTAATATTCATTGTAATAATAAAAATAATAATAATCAAAATAACAACAAAAATAAAATGCAATGACATGTTGAAAAGTTCTGTTTTCACTTGTTAAAAGTTTTAAGAATTTATTGATTAGACACCATTTTGATCATTAAATTAAATTAACTTTATGAAACTATAATTATTAAAATAATTTGTAAATAATAAAAAATAACTAAACTGGTGTTTTCAATAGCACATTATCATATTAGCATATTTTTGCTATGGTATCGAGAACTGCAAAATTTCACTGGTATCGGTACCGACTACTGAAATTTTGGTACAGTGACAACACTATTAGGCAGGTGGTTTTAATGTTGTGGCTGATCGGTGTATATCCTTTTATTGCACAAATCTGTCATAGTATGAAAAAATATAAAAGAAAAATGTGAACATACAGAGATGTATAACAACAGAAATATTGGTAGCATTTTATTTTACAGTACTGTTGTACATTTACATACTATATAATTACAACAACTGTAGTAATTACTAGGTTCTAACCGTAACCCTAACTCTAACCTTAATCCATATTAAGTACAGGTAGTTACCTTATATTACTCAGTACTTTCTTGGGTTAGTAAACTGTAAGTAAAAGTACACGCACTGTAAAATAAAGTGCAATTGAAATATTGCTCACCGCAGGCGTTTTGAACTCCGGCAGTAATTGCCATTATTTTAAATTTAAAAACTACATTACATTTTATTAAATGATTGTTGAAGGCAGTTGATATGTTACACCCTGTCTACACCGAGTGATGTCGCGTTGTGTCACGCTGCAATGGCTTGAGGCAGTCTACACTGGATGCATAGAAATGAACGCTCTGAACCGTTTATTTGTCTTGTTGGCAGGAGTAGCGCTATAGCATACAGTGCAAATTGCTGTTTACTGTCGAGTCTGGTGTAGACAGGGTGTAAGAGTTTCTCTCCGAGGGCTTCTCTCTGAGAAGGTGTGTCTCTCAATTCGCTGCCTTTAAAACACAGCTGCTAAAAAAAGTTAAGCTACAAAATTTAGAAAAAAAATCACTCAAATAGTAGACTGTCCAAAGCTATGTCTAATAAATATCAATACACAGATGCTGAAAATGGTCCTACCATTATACATTGCCCAGTCTGTTTCCAGTGACCTGCTTAACAAAAACAGACCTTGCATTCTGCTATGTGAGAAATGTTAATCCACTTTTGATTATTAATGGTGCTTAACTAGTTTGGATTGTTATGTTTAGCACTCACCATTAGTGAGGTTTGCCTGATACAGTGCAGTAGCCTGTTGCTTTTACACACACTGACTGACATAATTGCTTTTCCCATTGCTACTCACGGTCAGTGTTACATAACAACAGCTATAGACATTTACTTCAGCCTAGCTATTATTGCGTTTCTAAATGGGTAATTTACATGAAATATTTTGGGGAAGTTGACATGTCCTGTGGTGTGACATGCCGTTCTCCATCATATACTATTTTAATCAGCATTTTGCTATATTTATTATTGTTATGCAGGAAGCTTTTATGACAATGTTAATTTAGAGAATATTTGTACTTTTAATATGTATTTGCCACACTGCAGTACCATTTAAAATGAACTAGTGAAGGCCAAAAGGTAATTAAAAATGGTGAAAAACTTTGGATTACCCAATATTCACCCAAATATACAAATTCTGTTATCATTTACTCACCTTCATATCGTTCTAAACCCATATCACATTAGCTGCTTTTCCACCATTGGGCCGAACGATTCTGAGCACGGTATGGAATGTTACAGTAGCATTTCCACTGGATCAAGGTTCGGCATGGCACGATTATAAACCGTTCTTGGCCCGGAATTCTCGGCACGGTTGGCTAACCGTACTCAACCATGCTGGTTGAATGGCTTTAGTATGTGGCGACTCGTTTAGTGTATCTTCATGATTTTATTATAATGGTTTAACTAATATTGTAGCCTACATTTATTTTTCTACGCACCTTTTTCATCAGGAAAGTAGATTGCTAGCTTGTTAAAAAAAAAAACTATATATTCTCATATACTAATTTCATATAATACTTATATAATACATTGTCAATAAATATCCTTTTAACTGTTTCAAGCTAGTCAGGGAACTTTTACCTTTTTGCATGTTCGTGTCCGGTTGTAAACTCAAGCCTCGCTCCTTTTTCTCTTTACTTTCCTTTTTGCGACATGTCCCGTGTCTTTGCTCTTTGTTAGCAGAGTAAAACCATGGAAAAAAGCAGTCCCAAAAACTGGAATATGCGATCATCCTTCATAGTGCGCCACACTCGCTCCAACGTTTACCTCTCACACGGATCTGTTATGTACACTCTACTGATTTCATGGCACCACAGTGGAAAAAATAAGCATAATCGTGCCAACTGGCCCGGATCGGCACGGAGAACTGTTCGGCCTGATGGTGGAAAAGCAGCTATTATTTCTTCCATAGAAAAAGAATAAATCAAAATGTTGTGTCCTTTTTTAACCTTGAGTATCCATTCTTTGTTATTGCATGGGAAATATTGACCAGTACATTATTCAAATTTCAACTTTTGTGTTCCACTGAAAAAAGTAAATCATACAGGTTTTGGAATGACATGAGTAAATGTTGACAGAATTTTACTTTTGGGTGATCTATTCCTTTAAAAGAAATGGTGATTAGTCACAGCATATACACTTTCCATATACAGTTGAAGTCAGAAGTTTACATACACCTTAGCCAAATACATTTAAACTCAGTTTTTCACAAGCCCTGACATTTAATCATAGAAAACATTCCCTTTCTTAGGTCAGTTAGAATCACAACTTTATTTAAATAATGTGACGTCAGAATAATAGTAGAGAGAATTATTTATTTCATTTTATTTCTTTCATCACATTCCCAGTGGGTCAGAAGTTTACATACACTTTGTTAGTATTTGGTAGCATTGCCTTTAAATTGTTTAACTTGGGTCAAACGTTTTGGGTAGCCTTCCACAAGCTTCTCTCAATAATTTGCTGGAATTTTGGCCCATTCCTCCAGACAGAACTGGTGTAACTGAGTCAGGTTTGCAGGTCTCCTTGCTCACACACGCTTTTTCAGTTCTGCCCACAAATTTTCTTTCGGATTGAGGTCAGGTCTTTGTGATGGCCACTCCAATACCTTGACTTTGTTGTCCTTAAGCCATTTTGCCACAACTTTGGAGGAATGCTTGGGGTCATTGTCCATTTGGAAGACCCATTTGTGACTGAGGTTTAACTTCCTGGCTGATGTCTTGAGATGTTGCTTCAATATATCCACATAATTTTCCTTCCTCATGATGCCATCTATTTTATGAAGTGCACCAGCCCCTCCTGCAGCAAAGCACCCCCACAACATGATGCTGCCACCCCCATACTTCACGGTTGGGATGGTGTTCTTCGGCTTGCAAGCCTCACCCTTTTTCCTCCAAACATAACAATGGTCATTATGGCCAAACAGTTCAATTTTTGTTTCATTAGACCTGTAAGGAGTCATTGCTGAGATGAGATGGGAGACGTAGGATCTAATTGCAAGCTTTAATAATATGATAAAAGTGAATAAACAAACGTGAACTCAACTAACAACAAACAAGGACTGACAAAGGAATGTAAAAACTAGAGGGTATATATACAAACAAGAACTAATGAGGGAATGGAAAACAGGTGAGAATGATCAGGAACCGATGGCAGGAATGAAGGCAGAGCATACTGGGAAACATAGTCTGGGGGAAACACTTCAAAATAAGAGTCCTAGGAAACACAAGGGAGACAGACTGTGACAAGACCAGAGGACATTTCTCCAAAAAGTAAGATCTTTGTCCCCATGTGCACTTGCAAACTGTAATCTGGCTTTTTTATGGCGGTTTTGGAGCAGTGGCTTCTTCCTTGTTGAGCAGTCTTTCAGGTTATGTCGATATAGGACTCGTTTTACTATGGATATAGATACTTGTCTACCTGTTTCCTCCAGCATCTTCACAAGGTCCTTTGCTGTTGTTCTGGGATTGATTTGCACTTTTCGCACCAAACTACGCTCATCTCTAGGAGACAGAATGCGTCTCCTTCCTGAGCAGTATGATAGCTGTGTGGTCCCATGGTGTTTATACTTGCATACTATTGTTTGTACAGATGAACGTGGTACCTTCAGGCATTTGGAAATTGCTCCCAAGGATGAACCAGACTTGTGGAGGTCCACAATTTTTTTTTCTGAGGTCTTGGCTGATTTCTTTTGATTTTCCCATGATGTCAAGCAAAGAGGCACTGAGTTTGAAGGTAGACCTTAAAATACATCCACAGGTACACCTCCAATTCAGAACACCTCCTATCAGAAGCTAATTGGCTTATTGTCTAAAGGCTTGACATCATTTTCTGGAATTTCCCAAGCTGCTTAAAGGCACAGTTAACTTAGTGTATGTACACTTACGACCCACTGAAATTGTGTAAACAATTGTTGGAAAAATTACTTGTCATGCACAAAGTAGATGTCCTAAATTACTTGCCAAAACTATAGTTTGCTAATATTAAATCTGTGGAGTGGTTACAAAATGAGTTTTAATGACTTCAACCTAAGTGTATGTAAACTTCTGACGTCAACTGTATATTCACAAGAATTTTAACCTAAACTCTTAATATCGATAAAAAAAAGAAAAAAGTTTAGGGACATGTTTTGCATCAACTACCCAAATAGAGAGTTGGATTGCTTTGTGCAGTAGTGTGTCAACACATTATAGGCTAATGGTGGACTTATATAAACAACTATGGTTGATTGTATTTAAACTAAATTTTATTGAGGAATATTACAACTGCTGGTTTAAACAGTAAAAGGGACACACAAAAGACTCGTGATGACTCTTTTCAAGCTACGATATTATAGTTATTAGTGCCGCCAACCCCAATGTGTGCGCAGGGAAATATCATGCAATATCAGCGTGCTTAATGTCACTGCTTCCTGTCCCTAATCTAATTTCTCTCACTCTCTCTCTTTCGTAAAGTTATTGAGTGAGAAGATAAGTGGTGCCGAAGGGACAAAGCTTGATGAAGACTTCATGGAAATGGAGCGGGTAAGAGACAAGTGGCACAAATGAGCCCCGTGCGGAAACCTTCACATCCATGATTTGATATATGATTTATACCGATCAGCCGCAACATTAAAATCACCTGCCTAATATTGTGTAGGTCCCCCTCGTGCCTCCAAAACAGCGCCAACCGCCATCTCAGAATAGCGTTCTGAGATGCTATTCTTCTCACAGCAATTGTACAAAGCGGTTATCTGAGTTACTGTAGACTTTGTCAGTTCGAACCAGTCTGGCCATTCTTTGTTGACCTCTCTCATCAACAAGGCGTTTCCGTCCACAGAACTGCCGCTCACTGGAAGTGTTTTTGTTTTTGGCACCATTTGGAGTAAATTCTAGAGACTGATGTGTGTGAAAATCGCAGGAGATCAGCAGTTACAGAAATGCTCAAATCAGCCTGTCTGGCACCAACAATCATCCATCATGTGGCAGCAGTGCAGTGCATAAAATCATGTGGATACGGGTCAGGAGCTTCAGTTAATGTTCACATCAACCATCAGAATGGGGATAAAATTTTATCTCAGTGATTTGAAGCGTGGCATGATTGTTGGTGCCAGATGGGCTGGTTTGAGTATTTCTGTAACTGCTGATCTCCTGGGATTTTCTCAAACAACAGTCTCTAGAATTTACACAGAATTGTGGCAAAAAAAAAAAAAAAACATCCAGTGAGCGGCAGTTCTGTGGATGGAAATGCCTTGTTGATGAGAGAGGTCAACAGAGAATGGCCAGACTGGTTTGATCTGATAAAGTCTTCGGGTACTCGGATAACCGCTCTGTACAATTGTGGTGAGAAGAATATCATCTCAGAATGCTATTCTGAGATGCGGGTTGGCGCTGTTTTGGCAGCATGAGGGGGACCTACATGATATTAGGCAGGTGGTTTTAATGTTGTGGCTGATCGGAGTATGTGAGAACTATATTTACTCTTAACATCTAATCTGGTTTTACCACTTTTACAGAAAATAGAAGTCACCAACAAGTCTGTTTTTGAGCTTATTACTAAAACCACGGAATACCTCCAACCAAACCCAGGTATAAAGATATCCACCAAAGTTTGAGATTAATCAGAACATATAAAATATTAATGCAGTATTCACGAAAAATTCACAACTTAGCATTTTTAGTTTTAGGGCATTTTCACACCTGGCTCGTTTGGAGCATTTGTTTCAGAACCTGGTGCATTTTCTTCCTTAGTTAGGTTCGTTTAGGCACATATGAACATGGCAGTCGCACTCGCATCTGCTCCAAAACAATCAATCCACAAACTCTGGAGTGGTTTGCTTGTGGTGAGTGTGCAATCCGACCCAACGGACCAATGAACCATACAATATCCCTATTAAAACCATGAACATACCTGATGGATCTTTGGAGAAGAAATCTTTTGGTCAGCTTGTCACTGTAATTCATCATCAAAATGCGGATATAGCCTTTTTGCAACTTTATTAGATATAGTTGCACGTTTAAAATGGAAGTTGTTAAATAATTCCTGAGGTCATTTTAGTACGATTGTTTCTCTCTTTCAGACAGCGGCAACTTTTTGACAGAGAGAGAGAGGGAGAGAGCTTTGTGACCGTGAGAACAGGCATTTTTCAATGCAGAAGTAATGCAAAAACAAATAGTGATGGATAAAATTAACAGTAACGTAAATTGTACAACTTATATCATCCATGTGTCTGATAATGTGTATTTGCAGTGCAACCTCTGACTGGAATGTGCATTCTGTTCCACACGGCGACACTTTTCATAAGCTTGACATAAACAGCACTCAACAATTTTTAACAGTTGACAAATTTGAACAGGTATGCCATTTTAACTGCCATATTAATGGACGATCTAAATCCCGGAACAGCGCACATGCATTCTGACCAATAAGGGAACAGTTTGCTCACATGTGACTTTTATTGACACAGTTGTGGTCCGTTATGAAATGTTGCCTTGTGAATGCAACATTTTAACAGTTTTAGTCCCTTTTCTGAACAAATCAAACGAGCTACAGGTCTGAGAACACCCTTAATCATTACCTACTAAGTAGGGTTGGGAATCGAGAATGAGTTCTGGTTAAGAACCAGAATAAAAAAAACAAACACTAGAACAAAATGATGAACAGTTTTCCGCCAATACAGACTGAACTCTGTACTAAAGTATTTTGACAGTGTCTCCTGCAGCACTGAAGCGAATGAATAGTACAGTGCTACAGCAACAGAAATTATGTTTCAGCCGAGTTGTGAGTTAACATTCTAAATTAAATATGAATAATACACAAGATAAAATATTACATAGACAATCACATCTATCTGTTGCGTTGGGCCGCACAAAACAACAAACTTAGATTGTGACCAGTGTTGTCTGATTCACAAAGGAATGACTCTTATGAACCAGTTATTCTTAATGAATCATTGAAAAAGACTCAAGAATCAGTTGTGAACTCATGAGTTATCAGTTAATGTGTGCTTAAAGAGAAAGTAATCCATGTATCCTTGTTCATTCCATATTCAATTAAGAATCCAAAATCAGAAAAATGACTTTTATTAATCATGGGAAAAATGGCCACTGTGACACTGTGCATTTTGATAATTTGATTTCCATCTAAAAAGAAACTAAAAGAGGTGAAAAATGAATTTGCACATGTGGGTGGCCTTGAAACGGCCCTTTCTTTTGATGGCCAACCTACAGCGTCTTCCTCAATGCCATGAGACAGAATTAAGTTCACTGCTGTTAAATTGTTCAGATGAATTAGTCTCAGTTAAAATTAAATTCTTTATTATTTATACTCCAAAATGCGCCATATTTATTGAAACTATACTGTCTCATCACAATGCCTATAACACATACATAACAGTATTATGTTCACTGAATTCAGTCACTGATGAAGGTGCTTCGCCTTTGTGCTAGCGTGCTCCAGCATTAGATGTTTATAAGTTAGTCCCTCGCTCTGTACGCCAAATGTCTTCTTACAGTTATCATTCATCGTGCCACAAAAACTGTTCTGTACATTTATAAGTGCACAGGGAAACATCAACAGTGCAGCTTATCAGTTCTGGGCACAGCTGGCTAGTCCGTACTGGCATTCGCAGTTAGGGTGGCCGATGTCCCGATAATACCAGGACAGTCACGATTTTACAAACTGTGTGCCGCGTCCCGATAATTATTGCTTTAAATAAGCATTTTAAATTGGCATCGCTGTTTCGTGCTTTGTCTAACATGAGAAACCAGTAGAGCAATGAAAGAATCGCTCACTGCAATTTCATTAGGGTAATTTTCTCGAGCGGCTACCGGCATAAAACTTCCCTCGCCTCTGCCGCCTCCCATATCTTCTGCTGTCTGTCTGCCCAGGGAAAAAAACATCATTACATGCTGGAATCCAAAATCAAGGAGGAATGGTCATACTAAATAGTGCATAATAACATAAATAATGTTATGATATGCTAATATGTATCAGTGTTTACTGCATGATGTAAAAAAGTATAAAACAACAAAAAGGGCGAAAAAAGTCGGGGCACCGTTTCTGCCAATTATAACCTACCCTGGCTATACATGCATTTTGTCTAAATGCAAACATTACGACAGTTCTCAGTTATTTTAGTCAAATACCTGTTAACTGATCTGCTTCAGTTGGGTTTATTGTCATTTTACATATTGCAGTGCTATGAACAAAACAAAATGCGGTTCAAGCAATATATAGTCTAAAAAGCATCAAAGCAGACAGATGAAGTTATAGGCTGCATTCATGGCAGAGAATTATAACAGCTACAGCAGTCAATTTTACTGTTCGCTCTCACATAAGCATTCATGTAAGCCTGTTTCTTTACAGTGTAGGTCTATGCTTCTGTAGTCTTGTGGATTTAGGGTTATTTTCAGTATTTCGGTAATATTAACTGAGACAAATTCACCTGAACAATTTAACAGCAGTGAACTGTTATTCTGTCTCATGGCATTGAGGAAGAACAGACTAATCAATCAAAAGAAAGGGGTGTTTCAGGGCCACCCACATGTGCAAATAAATTTTTCACCACTTTTAGTTTCTTTTTAGATGGAAAATCAAATTATTAAAATGCACAGTGTCCTCTGGCCATTTTTCCCATTCCCTGTTTTTAACTTGAGCATAAAATCGAAAGTACGAAAAACAAGTTATTATTCGTTTCTTAATATTGGTTTTGTAAATGATTCATGAAATGACAAGTTGTTTTTTGTTTTTCTGGTTTTGGATTCTTAATTGAATATGGAAGGAACGAATGATACACAGATTGACTATTCACCCAAAAATGAAAATTATTGTATTATTTACTCACTCACATGTCATCACTGATGTCTATGACTTTCTTTCTTCTGATGAACACAAACAAAGATTTTCAGAAGAATGTCTCAGCTCTGTAGCTCCAGAGAAGTTTCAAAAAGCATATAAAGGCAGCATAAAAATAATCCATAAGACTCCAGTGGTTTAAACAAATCATAAGAAGCTATATGATAGGTGTGGGTGAGAAACAGATCAATATCAAGTCCTTTATTACCATAAATCTCCAGTTTCACTTCCACAGTCTTCTTTTGTTTTTGACGATTCACATTCTTCATGTATATTGCCACCTACTGAGCAGGGAGGAGAATTTATAATAAAAAAGGACTTAAATATTGATCTATTTCCCACCCACACCTATCATATCTCTTCTAAGGTTTGGATTTAACCGCTGGAGTCAAATAGATTACTTTTATTCTGCCTTTATATGCTTTTTTAACCTTCAAAGTTCTGGCCACCATTCACTTGCATTGTATGGACCTACAGAGCTGAGACATTCTACTAAAAATCTTTGTTGTGTTCAGCAGAAGAAAGAAAGTCATACACATCTGGGATGGCATGAGGGTGAGTAAATGATGAGAGAATTTTCAATTTTGGGAGAACTATCCATTTAAGACTTGTGTGACTTAAATTAGTGTCATTACTGACTATTAGTTGTTCAAGTAACAATTTGTAGTGAAAGATGCCTCAAAATATATCCTCAAAAATACTAAAAGAATCCCTAATAGAATCAGAATTGCCAAGTATAATTGGAACCAGAATCGTTACACTCCTTATGATTCCCATCCCTACTACTGAATTACTGAGATTTCACAGTCAAGAACAAATGTGTAGAGTGCAGCGTTATGATTTATGATTTGGTCACATGTATATCGTGTATATCTCCACACAGCATCAAGAGCCAAACTGGGAATGCTCAATACCGTTTCTAAAATCAGAGGGCAGGTGAAGACGACGGGTTATCCTCAAACTGAAGGACTTCTAGGAGACTGCATGCTGCGATATGGACGAGAACTAGGGGAGGAGTCCACTTTCGGTAAAGTTTGCACATACCAACAATCGAGTGCAAACATGCACAGACACTTACGGAAATCCTGCTGCAATGCAATGGAATGCTCCCACTGTCTGATAGTCTCTCTCTTTCTCACAGTCTTTTTGAGTCACACAACCTCAATTTCCCATTGTTCATTGTGAAATGTATTTCTTGTATTATGGTAGTCCTTCTCACATTTGAACACAACTTTGACACCTTGTGGTGTTTCTTTAAAGCCTCTACGGTAAATTTCTTGATGTTGTTTTTCTGTACTGTAACATACCTCATTTATGGCTGGATGGTATGACGATATACACTGTGCCACAGTAAAAATTAGTCTTTCTCTATCGTTTATTAGGCTCAACATGGAGCGGAATTAAGTTGTTTATGTTTGTAGAGCAATGTTGCAACTTGCCATATTAATAGAGAATTCAGTTGTATGAATGGTCACAAGTGTGCATATATCACCCCTTTAAGTGTGGCTCATCCAATCAGAATTTAGAGTTGGACACATTGTTTGTTTCATAATGTTAGTTTATGGTTTTGAATATTTTGTTTTTAACTCAGATCAGGAGTTACATGATGTGAAGCTGTTTTTGTGCTGATGGAAAAATAATTTTATCTTTTGACTTGCGTCCATCACGTTCAAAATAAATAGAAAAAATAATCACATTAAATGAAGTACCTTTCATTTGTAAAGTATTTAATTCACTGAATTATCCAATAGTAGGCATTCCCACATGGGTATTTAATATACAATATGAACAATTTTTTCACTGACTGTCTAGCAAAATAACTATACTATTATATACAGTATAAGGTCCTCATACCATTATATAAGATTCAGTCATACTGACCACCCGTACCATCATGTCAGCACAATCCTGCAGGTGTTTCTCTTATTACTTCATAATTAAATGCTTCATTATTTTTACAGTCATATGGAAGTCAAAGAGTGTTTCATTGGTGATATTCAAAACTGAATAACACATGAACTAATGCTGTTGTGTGTACATGTTGTTCTCAGGGTCTGCGATGGTGGACATTGGTGAAGCCATGAAACAGATGGCTGATATTAAAGACGCCCTCGATATCAATGTGAAACAGAACTTCATCGATCCACTACAGACTCTACAAGACAAAGATCTCAAAGAGATTGTGGTACAACACTGTGTCATGTTCACTTATTAATATTTCATTTTAAACATGCATTTTTTATTTTTACATTTAACAAATTTATCCCTAAAGAAATGGATAGTACTTTTGAGAAATATGTTTAAAATGATGTCCACTCACATGAGATGGCCTTAAATCTCCGTGGCCTTAAAAAAGCTGGTATAGTTCTTAAAGTAATAGTTCACCCAAAAATGAAAATTCTCTCGTCAGTTACTCACCCTCATGCCATCCCAGATGTGTATGACTTTCTTTCTTCTGCTGAACACAAACAAAGGTTTTTAGAAGAGTATCTGAGCTCTGTAGGTCTATAAAATGCATGTGAATGGTGATCAGCACTTTAAAGCTCCAGAAAGCACAGACAATCATAGTAAAATGAATCCATACGACTTCAGTGGTTAAATTAATGTCTTCCTAAACAATGCAATCGCTTTTGGTGAGAAACAGATCAATATTTAAGTCCTTTTCACTATAATTGTTTACATCCGGTCACTCTCCAATGCGCGTCCATGAGGGGATCCAGTTCACTCGTGTGACGTAAGCATGCTGGTATGTTCAAATTAATGCAAAACCAATGAAGCTTGTGTACAGTGTTCTCTTTCAAACAAATTGATCTGAACATGCCAATGCGCTTACATCACTCGAGAGGCTGAGTGAGCTGGATCCCCTCATGGATGCGCATTTGAGAGCGACCCATTTGCAGACCCTTCAAAATATAAACACCTCAGCCAATAGGCTGATAGATCACTATCAGCACTCTCTGTAGTCTTGGAATGCAAGAAGTCTGTTTTCACAAGGAAATGGAGGTTGTAACACAGAAATTGATTATTTTGTTAATTTTCAACCCTAAACTTATATCAGTTCCAAAGTCTACCAACAGCCTTTTCAATGGATAATAAATAAATAAATATATATATATATGTGTGTGTGTGTGTGTATTTTCAAATAATATGTATTATTTATTTATTAACCATTGAAATGCCTTTTTATAGTGAATTTTGAGCATTATATTGGACATCAGCCACCTCTGTCTCTAAGTACTGGTATCTTCTTTGGCCATTGAAAAACCTACATTGGTTGACCACTATTTAAAAACACTCCCCGATAAACACTTGGACACACGTATCTTTACTACATATTCTTTATTATTACTACTTTCCACATTTTAATAGATGAATAGTGAAATCATTAAAACTATGAAACAAGACAAATTGAAGTATGGGAATTATGTACTGAGTAAACATTTTTAGGTTTTTCAAAGTAGCTACCCTTTGCCTTCAGCACATTCTGTACCTTCTCTCAAACAACTTACAGTTGTCTGCCTGATCCTTTTGATTCAATATTGAATCATTTCCCATGTATGCTGCACACTTGGATGCTTTTCCTTCAGTATCCGGTCCAGCTCATCCAAAGAAAAAAAGAAGTTTTTTAAAATAAATTCATACATAGACACAATTTAAATTTGTCTATCAAATTATTTTCAGGCATTTGAGAGGTTTTTAACATCACAAGAAACATAAACTCTAAACTTTTGAAAGGTAGTGTAGTTGCAAATATTTGATGTCAGAAAATAATTTTAAAAAGTAATTTTAAAGCATACTGTGTTTCTCTAATAGCATCATCTGAAGAAACTGGAGGGTCGACGGTTAGACTTTGACTATAAAAAGAAGCGTCAGGGCAAGATCCCTGATGAAGAGATCCAACAAGCGGTGGAGAAGTTTGAGGAATCCAAAGAACTTGCTGAGAGGAGCATGTTCAACTTTTTGGAGAATGATGTAAGTTAAAACTAATAACAACTATTAAAGTAATAACTATTATGCTTTTATTCCCTTTTAGTTTGACTGGTCTTATTTTTTATTTTTTACTTTTAACCAACTGGTATCAAGGTGATTTCTTTAGTGAATGTATGAATCAGTCACCCTCAAGTTCACACATGTGTCCTAACAGAGTAACCATTTGTGTAGTTCAGCACAGTAACTATGGGCATGTTTCACTGACATTTGACATCCAGAAAATGTCCAAATAATTATTGTCTTTATTTAAACAGCATATCTATTGCTTTATGATTTAAAATAAAAAATGTATTTTTGTAAAATATTTTGCCTTAAAAGTGCTTGTGCAATCTTTCTTGAAAAAATAAATGCCACACGGTTTAATATATTGTTGTCGGTAACACTTTACAATAAGGTTCCATTCGTTAGCCTTAGTTAATGCATTAGGTATATCATGAACTAACAATGAAAATTTTTTTTTTACAGCATTTATTCATCTTTGTTAATGTTAGTTAATAAAAATACAGTTCATTACTAGTTCATGTTAGTTCATAGTGCATTAACTAATGTTAACATATACAACTTTTGATTTTAAAAGTTTATTAGTGTACTGTATGTTAAAATTAATATTAACCAAGATTAATAAACTCTTGTGACGAGGAGGAGGGCGTAGCCAGGCCGTAACGATGGACGCCCGGTGCTGAATCAGCCCAATCAGCGGGAGAGGGATAAAGAGGAGCTGGGGATGCCAGTTCGAGAGAGAGAGAGAGAGAGAGAGAGACGCACGCGGCCGCTGTGTGTGTTTATGTTTGTTTAAATTCAGTTCTGTCATTAAGGTTTACATTGATTGCTCAGACAGTTCCCACCTCCTCCTTGCCCATCCTTTACACGTTACATTGGTGCTGAAACCCAGTAAGGAGGAGGGATGCGCTGTCGTGGAGTCCTCGCCGCTGCCGTTCGCCAGGGGACGGAGGAGTCACTGCCGGCCACCGGGAGTCGGAGGAACCGCTGCCGTCCGCCAGGAAGGGGAGGAGCTATTCTGTCCACCAGGGGTTGGAGGACTTGCTGCCGTCCGCCAGGAGAGGAGCAGCTGTCGTATGCCAGAGGACAGAGGACCAGGCGACGGCGTGTCTGGGGACCGGCGAGCAAGTTTTTCTCTCTCCTCTTTCTCTGTCTCTCCCCCTTGCTCTTTCCCTCTCCCCTCTCCCTCCCCATATCACTCCCAGGGCTCCAGAGAGGCGGGGGAAGACCTGCCAGCAGTAGGATGGCCGGAAGGGCAACACCTCCCCTCCAGGAAGGGAGGGGAGTGGAGTACGTCATGCCGGAGGTTTCCCTGGCTTGAATCGGGTGGCAAAGGAGTGTGACGAGGAGGAGGGCTGAATCAGCCCAATCAGTGGGAGAGGGATAAAGAGGAGCTGGGGACACCAGTTCGAGAGAGAGACACACGCGGCCGCTGTGTGTGTGTGTGTGTGTGTGTGTGTGTGTGTGTGTGTGTGTGTGTGTGTGTGTGTGTGTGTGTGTGTGTGTGTGTGTGTGTGTGTGTGTGTGTGTGTGTGTGTGTGTGTGTGTGTGTGTGTGTGTGTGTTTATTTGTTTAAATTCAGTTCTGTCATTAAAGTTTACGTTGATTGCTCAGCCAGTTCCCGCCTCGTCCTTGCCCATCCTTTACAGGTTACAACTCTGTAAAAGTATTGTTCTTTGTTAGTTCATGTGAACTAATGTTGTTAATGAATGTTTACAAATAGAACCTTATTGTAAAGTGTTACCTTGTTGTCTAATGCATTTACATTTATACAGGTGCATCTCAATAAATTAGAATGTCGTGGAAAAGTTCATTTATTTCAGTAATTCAACTCAAATTGTGAAACTCATGTATTAAATAAATTCAGTGCACACAGACTGAAGTAGTTTAAGTCTTTGGTTCTTTTAATTGTGATGATTTTGGCTCACATTTAACAAAAACCCACCAATTCACTATCTCAAAAAATTAGAATATGGTGACATGCCAATCAGCTAATCAGCTCAAAACACCTGCAAAGGTTTCCTGAGCCTTCAAAATGGTCTCTCAGTTTGGTTCACTAGGCTACACAATCATGGGGAAGACTGCTGATCTGACAGTTGTCCAGAAGACAATCATTGACACCCTTCACAAGGAGGGTAAGCCACAAACATTCATTGCCAAAGAAGCTGGCTGTTCACAGAGTGCTGTATCCAAGCATGTTAACAGAAAATTGAGTGGAAGGAAAAAGTGTGGAAGAAAAAGATGCACAACCAACCGAGAGAACCACAGCCTTATGATTGTCAAGCAAAATCGATTCAAGAATTTGGGTGAACTTCACAAGGAATGGACTGAGGCTGGGGTCAAGGCATCAAGAGCCACCACACACAGACGTGTCAAGGAATTTGGCTACAGTTGTCGTATTCCTCTTGTTAAGCCACTCCTGAACCACAGACAATGTCAGAGGCGTCTTACCTGGGCTAAGGAGAAGAAGAACTGGACTGTTGCCCAGTGTCCAAAGTCCTCTTTTCAGATGAGAGCAAGTTTTGTATTTCATTTGGAAACCAAGGTCCTAGAGTCTGGAGGAAGGGTGGAGAAGCTCATAGCCCAAGTTGCTTGAAGTCCAGTGTTAAGTTTCCACAGTCTGTGATGATTTGGGGTGCAATGTCATCTGCTGGTGTTGGTCCATTGTGTTTTTTGAAAACCAAAGTCACTGCACCCGTTTACCAAGAAATTTTGGAGCACTTCATGCTTCCTTCTGCTGACCAGCTTTTTAAAGATGCTGATTTCATTTTCCAGCAGGATTTGGCACCTGCCCACACTGCCAAAAGCACCAAAAGTTGGTTAAATGACCATGGTGTTGGTGTGCTTGACTGGCCAGCAAACTCACCAGACCTGAACCCCATAGAGAATCTATGGGGTATTGTCAAGAGGAAAATGAGAAACAAGAGACTAAAAAATGCAGATGAGCTGAAGGCCACTGTCAAAGAAACCTGGGCTTCCATACCACCTCAGCAGTGCCACAAACTGATCACCTCCATGCCATGCCGAATTGAGGCAGTAATTAAAGCAAAAGGAGCCCCTACCAAGTATTGAGTACATATACAGTAAATGAACATAATTTCCAGAAGGCCAACAATTCACTAAAAATGTTTTTTTTATTGGTCTTATGATGTATTCTAATTTTTTGAGATAGTGAATTGGTGGGTTTTTGTTAAATGTGAGCCAAAATCATCACAATTAAAAGAACCAAAGACTTAAACTACTTCAGTCTGTGTGCACTGAATTTATTTAATACACGAGTTTCACAATTTGAGTTGAATTACTGAAATAAATGAACTTTTCCACGACATTCTAATTTATTGAGATGCACCTGTATTTTAAAGTTTGTCTTTAAGTGACCTCATACTTCATGGGACAACTTTATCTATAATCTGTTTGTACTGTTTGTGTATAGTATGGTACAGTGAATATTGCATATTTCACACACTGCCCCATATATATTGTATAGTCTGCAGCTTTTTCTAACAGCCCAGCTGCAACACAGTTTCTCTGTCTTGAGTCTAAACCTGTGTCAACGTCATGTCTTTCACCCACCTGTAGGTGGAGCAAGTGAGTCAGTTATCAGCTCTGATAGAGGCAGCGCTGGACTACCATCAGCAGTCTTTAGAGGTCCTGGAGGACCTAAACAGCAAACTACAGAACAGGTTTCTTCATACGCACTTGCAATTTCTGTTTGTCTTTTTTGTTCACCTGTTTGCGTCCTTTAGAAATTGTGGGTGATTTAATAGCAATCACATATTGTTATATGTCATCAAAATGTCATCAGAAATGAGGGTTTCTTGCTGAAATTTAATTGGGTTAATTGACATACACTGATCAGCCACAACATTAAAACCACTGACAGGTGAAGTGAATAACATTTATTATCTCGTTACAATGGCACCTGTCAAAGGGTGGGATATATTAGGTAGCAAGTGAACAGTCAGTTCTTGAATTTACTATGTTGGAAGCAGGAAAAATGGGCAGGCGTAAGGATCTGAGCGACTTTGACCAGGGCCAAATTGTGATGGCTAGACGACTTGGTCAGAGCATCTCCAAAACGACAGGTCTTGTGGGGTGTTCCCGGTATGCAGTGGTTAGTACCTACCAAAAGTGGTCCAGGGAAGGACAACTGGTGAACCGGTAACAGGGTCATGGGCACCCAAGGCTCACTGATGCACGTGGGGAGCGAAGGTTAGCCCGTCTGGTCAGATCCCACAGAAGAGCTACTGTAGCACAAATTGCTGAAAAATTAATGCTGGCCATGATAGAAACGTGTCAGACTACACAGTGCATCGCAGCTTGCTGCGTATGGGGCTGCGTAGCAGCAGACCCATCAGAGTGCCCATGCTTATCCCTGTCCACTGCCGAAAGTGCCTACAATGGGCACGTGAGCATCAGAACTGGACCATGGAGCAATGGAAGAAGGTGGCCTGGTCTGATGAATCACGTTTTCTTTTAGATCATGTGAACAGACGGTGCGTGTGTGTTGTTTACCTGGGGAAGAGATGGCAGCAGGATGCCCTATAGGAAGAAGGCAGGCCGGTGGAGGCAGTGTGATGCCCTGGGCAATGTTCTGCTGGGAAACCTTGGGTCCTGGCATTCATGTGGATGTTACTTTGACACATACCACCTACCTAAAGATTGTTGCAGACCACGTACACCCCTTCATGTCAACGGTATTCCCAGATGGCAGTGGCCTCTTTCAGCAGGATAATGCGCCCTGCCACGCTGCAAAAATAGTTCAGGAATGGTTTGAGGAACATGACAAAGAGTTCAAGGTGTTGACTTGGCCTCCAAATTCCCCAGATCTCAATCCGATTGAGCATCTATGGGATGTGCTGGACCAAAAAGTCCAATCCATGGAGGCCCCACCTCGCAACTTACAGGACTTAAAGGATCTGCTGCTTACATCTTGGTTCCAGATACCACAGGACACCTTCACAGGTCTTGTGGAGTTCATGCCTCAACTGTTCAGAGCTGTTTTGGTGCACGAGGGGGACCTACACGATATTAGGCAAGTGGTTTTAATGTTGTGGCTGATCGGTGTATATCGACATCTGCTCTCACAGGGTAGCTACAGCAAGCAGTCGACCCAAGAAAGAGTTCAAGCCAAAGTCGATCATGTCAAGTTTGGAGACAGTTGAGAACACCCAGCACAACGGGCTTTCCTACACATCATCAGTCAAGAGCACAGGTATCATACTGTTGACTAGAGGCATTTCACACAGAAATTCATTAGTATATGACTCGATGATCTGCACTTTCTGTCACACATATGCAAGAGAAAATGATTACATAATAACAAAAGTATACATAAACATACTGTATGTCCACATCCATATATATATATATTGTTGCTTCTATGGTTTTCATTAATGCTTTTTTTTATTTAATATTGATTTAGAACCATGTTCAGACGTGGTTTTCATTGTTTGTTGCTCACATATTCCATTCCCTCATTCTTTGCAGATATCCAAGTCAACAACACTGTTAATGGACAAAGTAGGTGTTAAATGTTCTATTATGGAAATATTTTAGTACCATTACCGGTTTGTAAGAAGATTATGACTATTGCTGTTTTATGTTGTCTGATTTTAAGTCAGATTTCACAAGATTTTAAAACTATATAAATGTATGTAAATATTTTGGGGGTTCACAGAAAGATTTTTAACCCCTAAAACACACACACGCATATACAGTGTGTGTATATATATATATATATATATATATATATATATATATATATATATATATATATATATATATATATATTAGAGCTGTCAAAACTAACACGTTAATGCATGCGATTAATTAAAAAAGTTTAACACGTTAATTTTTTGCATTTACAGCATTTTTACTAGTTGTCTCAGTGAAAATGGACCCCATTGTATAATATCTCCATGAGCAAACATTGTACAGAGCAAAACTTGTACATCTATCACATGGTTGCTTGTGGTTGTCACATTCATCAACTGTGTGTGTGTGTGTGTTTGCTGGATCATGTGCATATGTGTCTGTCTCTCATGTTTTTTGTTTTGTTTTTTGTTTTATCTCAGCTGATCAGTTCACCCACAAAACAACCATGACTCCAACATGGCCTGAAGGCCCCAATGGTAATAGCAAACATGAGTATCATCCACACGTCCTAAGTGGTTTCATGCCAAGAGTCACTTAACCTGTGCACTTTCTGCTCTTCCTACAGAATGTATTAAAGGGAATACCTTTCCCAAACATGAAAAAATTGTTCCGTTATTTACTCGCACATTGATGGGTGTTTGAATTCTGTGGAAATCTGCAGAGGTTTTGTTGGTGATTCACAGGGGTAGATTCTGTGGGGGCCCACTCATGCTGTCAGTGCCCAGTCCAAAGTCCACTAATCTGCTCCAAATTCATTTATTCCAGGATTTTCCATTACCACCACATACCCATCCTCTCAATAACCCTGGGGCACATTCCCCTCAGTAATTCTGGCTGGATGTGAAGATAATCAGTGAATAATAATTTTCTTTCTGTTACTCGCACAAAATTATCATATGATATAGAATATGAGTCATATGGACAACTTTTATGATGCCTTTTTTAACTATTCCTCTAAATACTGTTTAAATCCATGGCTTGATTGCTATTCTTCACTGTCTGTGCACCTGTAGATTTTAACCTGTTATATTTTCCGTATTGCAGAAATAGAGACACATATGGACCAGCCCTGCTGTCGGTCTCTTTATGACTTTGAGCCAGAGAACGAAGGTGAGCTGGGCTTCAAGGAAGGTGACATCATTATCCTTACCAATCAAATTGATGAGAACTGGTATGAAGGCATGATTAACGGGGAATCAGGCTTCTTCCCTATAAACTACGTAGAGGTCCTAGTGCCCCTGCCCCAATGAGATGAGCCAACAACCACGGGTCACGCCAAACTAGACTGTCTCAACCATTCACTCACCCGACATCCTCTGCTGCATTTTCACCAATGGAAGCCTTGCATTTTACCACAGACAATTTTAAACATTTTACTTTTCAGTATTTATTTCCTAGTACATTTCCCAGACTTAATGGCACAACATCTTTGATTTTTACACTGAAAAGAAAAAAAAATATCTTAATCAGTATTTTTGCCTTGTTTTTCAATCAAAATATCCAAAAGAACAAATAAACTATTGAAACTTGTTTTTAGATAATATATCTTACATTTAAAAATAAATGAACTTTATGATCTACCGGTTTATTCTTAAAACAAGAAAACATTTATTTTAGTTACTTGGATAAGAAAAATAAACTTAAATCAAGTCTTAGAATCTTGCACACTTTTGCCTCAAGTAAAACAAATAAAAAATACTGATTAAAAATTATTTAAATGTATGTGTTATAAACTGTTTTAGCTTCAGTGCAGCATTCTCCTGTTCATTTGAAAATGTGATGCATCCAATGGGGTGTATATGTCTTTTCACTGTTGCTGTATTTCTATTTTTATTTTCTCCACTCATTATGGGATTTACCTGCCTGCGGTGGACTTATGTGTTTTTTGAAACACACTTTTTCTATAAAATGTGACTTTCTTGACAGCTACACTTATGAATGTCCCCCTCTCTCTGTTTACATGACTTATTGTGATCTTAGGAATCATAGTAAGTATTGTGAGTGTTTTAATGGGTTTCGCTCTCCCACGCCTTCAAGTGCTTAGTTTGAACAGTGTTTGCATTGCACTAAAGCTTTCGAATGATACACAGCCATTGATGTGCACATTACATTTTTTTTATGTTGTGTTTTTGGTTTTAGAATATTGCACTTTCTTCTGTATCTTTTTCTGCCATGTCAAGAAATACAGAATTCTTAAAATTACATAAAAGTCTTATTTTATGGAGTGGACTTTATGCTAAGTATATATATATATATATATATATATACTTCGTACTGTATGTAATGGTAACTTTTGCTCGCCTTGTAACTGTTTGCCCTATGTCGTGCTCTGAATGACATTTTACATTTTGCAGATGTTAACTAAATATTCTCTCCACAGTCGAATTTTCCAGTGCTTATCGATTGCAAAAGACTGCATTTGAATCTATATAGCTGGACAAACTGCTTGAACTGACAAAATATATCTCCTCTCCATGAACTGAAGTGTTTGTCCACCAAAAATAGACTGTATTCCAGCAACGTCAAACATTATTTTGTTACTCTGAGCAGTATATTTCTTGTGCATGAAATGGAACTTTGAATGAATGTTTTTTTTTTTTCTATATCGGCCAGATACTGCCATTGACCATTACAAATCTTTTTAATCTTTTCAAATCATTCCTTTTTGGCTTGTCACCCTGTTTTATTTCTTATTTTCCTGGCCAAATGAAGCAGTCAGAGAGCAAAAAGGGAAAAAAAGAGAGTTGTTTTGTCACAAATTACACTGTAATTTCTGCACCGCCAAACAGAATTGCAAAAGTGACTTGTTTTCTACATTTTCTGGAGAAAATGTAAGTGGTGCTTTCCCGTGCAAAACTCATTGCCACAGTGCTCTCCTCAATAAGTTGCACAATTTGAGATTTCATTCACTTATGTTTCACACGGTGCGGGATGAGTTACACGCCAAAGTTTAATACTTAGGATCAGGGTTTTTATTTTTAATCCCCGACCCTAAGTATGAGCAATAATAATAGTGATGCTAGCCTTAGCAAACACCACAAACGTGCAATGTTCGGAATATCATACTACCATAATAGTACGAGTATTCCGTACTTAGGCAGGTTTCCCAAACACTTACCCCACCTTCCATTGTTCAACCAAACAGGTAGTCCCACCACAAATTTATGTCATTGGTTGAGCAAGAATTTGGACTACTCAAACAAATAGGGTAATGTTTTGAAAGCGCCCCAGTATTTACACTCTTCAGGAACTTAACCTATTAATAACTTAAAGTTATCTGTACACATTGAACTGGGATTTTAACATGGAAAAATTACACCTAGCAGGTATAATGAAATTATAGATACAATAGGTAAACTATATAATCTGTTTGTTGCAGCCACACTTCGCCAGTTCTCTGCCTTCGTCAGACTTCAGTAGCAGCAGAGCTGTTACACTGCACAAAAACTAGCGTGTTTGCTTGGCAGACTTTTATTGCATTTCTGGAGATAATTGTGAAAACAATAGTAAATTGCTTGAATTTAAAATGTGTCACCCCTGCAATCTTGGTCTCAGACTTCAGATGTAGAATAGCTGACTCTTCACTTCCAAACACTAACAAATGTAAGTGTTCTTACTAAATGTATACAAAGCGTATTCTTATGTTCATCACTACATCACTGAGTGAAAGAAAAGGGCTGTGATTCAATTTCTTTTTGCTCTCTGGCATAATTAATAAAGAAAATATGGTTTATAGATGTTGTAAATGAATATATTGTTACACACTGTATATTGCATAAATAAATGATGTGGAAATCTTGATTTCATGTTATGGTTGGTTTAATTCTTTTTATCTCATACATAGAAATACATTAAAATGATTGAATAGCAGCTGCCTTCAATAAACTTATTCAACAATCAGTTATTTACAAACAATTTAATAATTTAAGACTTGTCAAAATTGTCCAGAAGCCCAAAAGAATAATTACTTGAGTTTATATCCAAACCTCAGCACTCCTTTGCTTTGACCCTCTTCCTTTGTTTGACTGTGATTTACCCTTGAGTGACTGTGTTCCTCTGTAGGCGTCTGCATGGGAATCCTTTTCTTTGTTGGTTGAGCAGTTCCCAGCACAAGTCCAGTCTGGCTGGTGGTCCACTACTAGATCTAAGGTAGGTAGAGAAGTAGTGCTGGTCACGTCTCTGAAAGTTAGGGAGGCCATGGACTGGGTGTCTTGGTTTTTGCCATATCCTCCCTTCCAAGAGCTGGCCTTGATGAGCATGGACTTCTTGATCATCTTCCAGCACAAATGATTGAGCTCTAAGAAGTTGAGGAAGATGCAGAAAACCCCAATGCAAAACATGAAGATCAGGAAGATGTTTTTTTTAGTGGGGCATGAGATGTAGCAGTCGACCCTCTGCATACAAGGAGAAGCCCTACACACAAAGTGAGCAGGGACATGGAAACCAAATATGAGCCACTGTGCTATCATGAAGCCAAACTCCAAAACTGCATGGAAACACGTGAAAGACATAGTACTTGGAAAGCACCCCAAAAAGCTTCTGGTCGGTGCACCACTCTCCCACAATGCTGGGAAGCTTTTCTGGGTGCTCTGGTTGGTGATGCCCTCAAGAACGTCAGCCAAAGTGTGGCCTAGGTGCCTGTGCGACTTGACGGAGCAACTGTCTGAATCACAACCGTGGCCATACATCTCCCTTGCCAGTTCACCATCCGACTGCTTGGACTGATTGTGCCAGGTGTAAATGATAAAGCAAAGCGAAGGCGTAGAAACTGTGATGATCTACAAGACCCTGAATCGAGGTTGCGAGATGGGGGCAAAGGCATCTTAGCAGACGTTGGGACACCCTGGTTGAAGGGTATTGCAGACAAACATCTCCTGCTCATCCGTGTAGACGTCCTCTGTCGCCACGGCCACGATCAGCAGACAGAAAATCACTATAATGGTGAGCTAGAGCCATTTGATCATGGTGGAGTGCTGGTGCACAGCATCCAGTAGCCTCTTGAGCAAAGTCCATTCTGTCATGTCTCTATGCACCACCCTCCTGAAGTACAGCACCTGAAAAAGATCCACTTTAGCTCTGTTGCCAGCAAGGACAGATGTTTTCATGTTACAGATCTGGCCAGAGAGCGAAGGTGCCATCACTGCTCCCCGCCATCCCTTTCTCCTTCAGAAATAAGGCCTCCACTTGGGAAGGCTGCTGGCCACTTCACAGCGGTCACGTGGTGCTCTTGCTTGTCTTTAGAGTCCATTTACAAACCGCTAGAGAGACGGCACTCTTCCTACTCTAGAGAGCTTCAGATAGTGCCAGCAGATTACATTCTTTTCAGATTGCCGCCGTACGAGATAGGATGAGTTTCTTCTGAAGGCCACACTTTTAAAGATATGCTAGATAGTAGATACTTGTACGTGCATACAAAAAGCTAGTTGTTGTCCACTTTAATACCTCTAAATTACTAATTTACACCATTCATTCATATAAATAGCATTCATATAAAATAACACATTTGATGTTAATTTCCCTTAATATCAATATCAATAGCCTGTATAACAGCAGCAAAATAACAGCTTATCGACTGACTTTCTATAGCTAGTAAACAGTGTTTCAACATACATTCAGTAGACTTTCAGTAGCCTGTATATAGATCTCTATTAATTACCTACTTACATTATTGTTGAGAACATCAGTTCATTAAAAGGTCATTAATAAAGATCTATATACAGGCTACTGAAAGTCTACTAAATGTTTGTTGAAACACTGTTTACTAGCTATAGCAAGCCAGCTGATAAGTCACTTATAGTCATTTAAATAGTCACTGACAGTCAGTTAAATATCTACTTGGGACCATCAAAATAAAATGTTACCGAGTGGGGAAGGATAATCACATGTTTTAACCACTAAATGACTATAGAGATCCACTCTTTGGTGCCTGTTTGTAGAGAAAAGGATTTCAGACATTATCACAAGTTGTGCATTTGGATATGTTAAGAGATTATCGAAGACAATTTTTTTGTGAAAGTTTAGCATTCATTTGTTTGAGGCATTGTTGAAATGTCTGTTTTTGCAATGATGCCACATTATGGTTATTGTCAAACCTTATTATGGTGTTACAAAGGAAAGACAGAGTAAGAGAAGAGAGTCTCTCTCTCTCTCTCTGTGTGTGTGTGTGTGTGTGTGTGTGTGTATACATGTTTATACTACATTGTGGGGACCAAATGTCCCCACAAGGATAGTAAAACCTGAGATCACCTACCTTGTGAGGCCCAGCCAGCGGTCCCCATGAGGGAAATAGCTTATTAAACATACTAAACGATGTTTTTTTGAAAATGCAAAAAGGTTTCTGTGAGTGTTAAGTTTAGGGGTAGGGGGTAGAAATTATCGTTAGATCTGTATAAAATCCATTAAATGCATGGAAGTCAATAGAGGAGTGTGTGTGTGTGTGTGTGTGTGTGTGTGTGTGTGTTTGCACGAGCATTGAGGTCAAATTGTTGCTATCTGCCACATGAAATGACCAGTAAATAGCTGCATAGATCCACTAATTCATGCCTGGTTGTAACAGATGCATTTTTGTGGATGTGCTATTTTAACTTGAATGTAGTTATGATTGTTCTGTTTGTCTGTTCAGTTGATTGCAAAAGCTGCTACACCTTTGTGCATGGTATTTTCAGCGCAAAAAGCTGTGTCATTCACAAACCACCTGTAAGGCACAATCAACACTTCGTCTTCAATTGTCCATCCCTAAAATCCTGTTTACATTTATATATGTATGAATGTATATGCATGATAACTTTAATTTCTTATACATTTTTGATTTTGTTGTAGAAATAGTGTTTGATCTCTCTTTACACCACATACAGAATGTATATAGATCACATTTGTTTTGAGCTTACAGTAATCAAGATACACAGGATTCAAATTTTAAAGCTCTCCTCAAACTGACAACACACAAAACCTTAATGCTTTGTAATTCTGAAAGTATTAAAAGTACATAAAACTTCTATAACCTTCTAACTTAGGATGTTTCAAACTTGGTAGGAAACAAATCACCCTTAAAACCGTCAACAGACACAAACTCTGAATGTAGTGAAGTATTCAAGCATGCTGGCCATATGTAGCAATTACAGTAAAAACACCCATCCAACTTAAATTCTGACAGTTTTTTAAGGCCAATCTAACCTACACTTTTATATTACTATCAACTTAATCTGAGGTTCCGATAATTATTGATAGAAAGGCTTAGTGCTTCAGTAACAGGGAGCAGGGCAGTTTCGGTAAAATGTCCACTTTTGAAGCCCGATTGGTTGGTGTCCAGCAAGTTGTTCTGTGAAAGGAATGACAAAAGTTGACTGAAGGCAGATCTTTTAAGGGTTTGGACAAGAAAGGTAGCAGAGAGACAGATCTATATTTGTGAACTACTGAACAGTTAAGTGCTTTATTTTTTTAGCAGTGGAGATAGAATATTCAGAGGGAATGTTTGTTTCAAACGAGATTCTGATTAAGAACAATGGATTCCTATGGAGCAATTCACATAACCTTTGCAGTTTAAATAAACCACGATTGTCATAATTGTCACATACTTTGACTAACCATCTTGAATTATTAGGCTTTATTATGAAAATATAAATTAATCAATTAACGCAAAGCATTCGAAGTACTGCAGCTGTGCAAAGACAGCGCTTCGAAGTGACACTTGAGTGAGCTGGACATTCCATTTTACAAAAACATCTTTGTCGTCATACTGGGAGTTCCTCGGCCTGAGGCAAAGGAGAGAGGAGTTTGAGGAGAAGGAGGGTGGGGCCGGGCCGTGACTACACTCGCCCGGACCCCAATCGGGCTAATCAGCCGTGGAGAGGGTTAAATGCAGCCCGATACGGCAGTTTGGGAGAGAGAGAGAGAGCCACACGCAGCTGCCGTGTGTGCATTTGTGCTTGTGTCTTTTTGTTTAAGTTTACATTAAATATTACTTTGACTTTCAGCCGGTTCTCGCCTCCTCCTTGCCCATTTAAACCCTGTTACACCGATCATGACTAAAATTCATATTTATTGTTGAAAGCGGTGAATTTGTACAGAAGCAATGCTTTAAATAATGAGGACGATAATGAATGAATAATGAAGACGCCGCTTTTCAAGTTTACATGCTGATAGTAACACGCAAATGCATCGCATGCTGTCAGCATGCTTAAACAATACAAAAAGTGGCATCTTAAATTCATCACTTTAAAATCACCACAGCTAAAAATATTAAACTAACTGGCTTGTTTCTGGATGACTTGAGGAGCATCCTGTCCCATTTATAGGATGTGTATCTTTCTACAGTATGACTTCTGTCTGCACGTTTTACATCCGTCGTCTTCAGTCAGTCATTTAAATGCTGCCAAACAGCCGATTTAAGTCGCTTTTTTGATGGATAGGAGTCTGGTAGATCGAATTCCTCTCTTATATTTTGGAATTAGTGTGTTTAAGCTTCAGTTTCACATGAATTGAAAGTTCACGTTCAGTTCGCGACACCTGGCCATTAAAGCACCATGTGGCCACCATCCGTAACCATAGCAACAGCTCCAGTACCCACACAGGCACAAGCGTTTTCCCATTTAGGCTTACAAAATCTCACGAAAAACTTTTTTTATATTATATATGAATACATTATATATAATATTTTTGCCACGTGTAAATAAAGCATTCTACATTCTTATGGTTAATAGTAAAACCGTATTATCATGTCATTCCTAATTCAATGCATACTCTTAAATATTTATACACTGTATCATATCAAACATTCCCCCCCTTCACAGCCTTGGGGGGGGACGTGTGCCCCCCGTCTCCCCCAATTCTACACCAGTGGTTTTTAGGACAGTTTCAGCATAAGTAGGGTGGCTGTCTGGTAAGATGTTTGATTATTATGTTTTAGGTAGGTTGGAGTGAATGGAGGATAGCTCCTTAATTAATATGTTGATGGTCTGTGTTCTTAGGGCGTCAACAGACTAGAGTTTACGCTGAGAAAGAGAACATTGTGAATCCACTGATTTCAATACAAACAGTGTGTTTTAAGGACATAGAGGAGAAAACGTAAGGGCTTGTGAAAGTGATGCTCAGTAATGCAACCAAAAGTTGAGAAAACTTTTGCTACAGTTCACTCTGACACAGCCATCCATTGACCATTGTGAATTTCAGAGAGGCAAGTCCAGTTGTGCTGCCATATTGCTGTATTCCCGCTAGATTTCCACACAGTTCAAATGTATCTTAAGCATTTCTATCCATAAAATCCACAAAAGATGCTGTCACTGAATGACAAACAGACTGAAAATGTCTATCAAAAATATATATTTTTTATTTTAAGTTTGCATAGTGAAAAAGTGCAATGTATAGTGAGTTAAAAAACAGACCAGCGAGCAAACGTTTGCCCACTGGTCTGTTTTTAGGCAATACCTTCTGGTTTGACTATGTGAGACTAGTCCGTGGTTAAATACATCAGAGATCAAAGGAAGGCCAATCAGCCTACATCACTCTTGAGTGCTATACTCACAAATCATAGTCATATAAAAGTTGTATTACTGCCTGAGAAGTCTTTGCATAGCACTCTTAGAGAAAATCTGCCCAAAGGCTAGAAATTGATTTATATACTTTATATTCCTTACGTTTTATTTTGCCCAGAAATGACGAGTTTGCCTCCATCTTTACGTACAGTATCTGTAAATCTCTCTTCATTACCTTTAGCACATATCCATCATGCATCTTTCTCGTTTCCCCCCAGGCATGAATGGCACCATGCACAGCAGTCATGCTCTGTGAGGAGTCATCAGAAGGGTTTAATGGTGGCTCAGGTCCTGAGGTTTTGGTGAAAGCTAAAGCTGAGACCTCGATAAATCCTGTTCAGGAAGTCATTCACAGTAGCACTTATGTCTCCTCTGTGTTCCTTGATCACGGTGGCAACAGGTGGGTCAAAAAGGACCCCATATCACATTACAGAACAGCCAAAGATGCTCAAAGGTCGAAAAATACTCTACGCAAGTACGTGAATGCAGATACGATTTTGCGTTTGGCCACCGCATTGCCAAAGTGCGGTATGTTTAAAAATGCTTAACATGCGTTCTTGTGTTACACTGGGGGAACAAACCTCAGTTCTTCAGGGGGCGACAGAGTTACCTTCAAATGTCTGTATCATTAAAGGTGCTGTATCTGATTTTAGCCATTCTGGAACTTCCTCCGGATTTAGCTGTTGAATTAGCCATGCCCCCTATTTCCAAAACCCTGTACTTCAAAGACACGTCCGTTGTAATCGGAGAGGGAGCATATGGAGGGCGGGAGGGGGCAGGTCCCGCTTTGCACTGTGCAGAGCAGGACACTGTACAGAGCACTTATACATTCTAATTGGCTAAACAAAGGATCTGTCCGTGGCCCACTGTCATCTTTTTTCCCGCTGTTTACCAAGCCTAGGTTAATTACAGAAACAGTGTGATATTTCATGGCACCTATTTCAGTGATATCTGTCAGGTAATAGGGACATTTTCTGCATGTTATAAAGTCACTTACAGCACATTTAAACTGGATGTGTTTTTATTCTCTTAATTTTCTATAAATATATTGACTTGAACTTACTTGCTCAGCAATATTCTCTTCAAACCGTTTGCTCCGCCATGACAGTATTTGGCTTGAAATAGAAAACTCAGTGTAGACATGCACATTTCACACTAATGTCCGATATAGCGCCCCTTGTGACAATGTTGAGAATGCAGCACGTACTTGGTTGCGGTATGAATAGCGGTCTGACAAATTACAGAACCCAACTATGCAAGAAATAGAGCTTGCATAGCTAGAAACATCTGCATTTATGTACTTGCGTAGAGTATGTTTCAGTCTTAACTGTAGTGAAAGACTGAAATAACCGAATAAGGTGCGCTTCCAGTACAACAACGTACAGTAGCTCACTGCTTAACCACAATAGTAGCCTACAATGCATCATTGAAAAAACTACAGTTACTACGCAAATCAGCACATTCGTTGTTCAAACCACGTTGATTCAACAATGCCGTTAATGACGTTAAGTGGGGAACTCCTTCAGAAATCGAATGGAATGTCTTGACTCTGTAATGTAAGTTAATGTAAAGATATAGAATGCACTGCATAATAGGGTTCTTATGGAAAAGGTGCCCTTTTCTGGTCCCAAAGTGTATAATGATTGGAGCAACACAGTACTGTAAGTGTCAAAAGAAAATATAAAAAAGTTTGTTTTGATGAAAAACATTTAAATAAAAAGGCGGTGAGGGTGACTGATTTATTGTTGTGCACCTGCTGCCTATTTTGCTCAAGAGCATTATTTATTTAAGTCCACTTCTCATACAAGTCATGTGCTAAAGACGTGGCTAAAATTGATGTGGAAGCCGCAATTTTCAAAGACTGAAATTTTCAAGTGCTTTTGAAGGATCACAAATCATAAACAACAGCTATTCTCAAAGTTAAAAAAATACTGTCACAAATGCTGACAAGAATAAATCTTGGCAGATATTACTCAAAAACACAGACAACAGGAACAAACAAGAAACTACGCTTCTAACCACAGTTGAGGAGATGTAGTTCCAACCACACATCTTTGTGATTCTGTTTGCGAATGTTCGTTGGAACTATGGTTTCGGGAAACACCAAATCTATTTGTGTTCCGAAAAGTATTTTGGAAATCCAGGTTTTGTGTCATTAGTGGAGCAAAAATTACAATTGAGAAAATCACAAAAAATTACATATTGGGGCCTGGGTAGCTCAGCAAGTAAAGACGCTGACTACCACCGCTGGAGTCGCGAGTTTGAATCCAGGGCGTGCTGAGTGACTCCAGCAAGGTCTCCTAAGCAACCAAATTGGCCCGGTTGCTACAGAGGGTAGAGTCACATGGGGTAACCTCCTCGTGGTCGCTATAATGCGGTTCGCTCTCGGTGGGGCACATGGTGAGTTGTGATTATCATGATCATGTAAAGCTCTGTCTCTCTTTTCAGTCTAAATGGGGAGGAGCCATTCTGTCGAACCTGTCATGATGACAGCTGTGCGGGGGATCTGTTATCTCCCTGTGAGTGTGCAGGATCTCAGGCGATGGTGCACAGAGTTTGTCTAGCGCACTGGCTCATGGCCTCTGGCATCAGCCACTGAGAGCTCTGACACTTTGAGTTTACTCTGGAGAGACTTCCTAAACCACTCATAGAGGTACAATTATCACAACTAGTGCTCTTGAAAGCTCTTTATTACTATTTTTTGATTCTTTGAGAGATGAAAATAGATATCATCAACTTTTGACTGCGCACTGAGGATCACCTTTAGACTCCCAAGCTCTCTGTTTACGTTGAAGTGAGTCATTCTTAGTTCAGGATGTGCATAAGCAGTTTCTTATTTCTAACTTTGATAGTTTTGTGCAATATGATGTTATTGTTATTTCGCTTTTTTATTTGTTGAATATCCGTTAGTCACCATGTGATTTAGGTGGTGAAATTTTTTTTGTGTGTGTGTTTTTTTTTTTTAATTATTATTTATTTATTTTTTGTCCTTTTTGGAGCTTCTGGGTCAACTATTCCTGTAACCAACATTATCAGCATCCATTCACCTAAAATAACACTTTCAAATCCAGAAGTCATGTCCTAACATCACTTTAAGGCAGTCCTTGGACAGCATTGGCAGGTCTGCTTTACCTTGGCTTCTTTTAAACACTAATCCTCTTAGCAGGAAAGTAAGATTAGATGAGGAACATATCCCTGTCGCTGCAAGTCAGAGCATTCTGCTTTATTAATGCTCTTTTCTCATGTTTGTGCTGGAGGGCAGTAAGATGACATTACAATCCATGTGCAACAACCTGATGAGCCACAACAAACCTTGCATGCCCCGTGTACTGTGCTGCCTTCTCTGAGGAGGGAAGAACCTGCACTAAAAATCACATTTAAACAAAATACTGGAGTTGGGGAAAGCTGGGGCAATTGTAACACACTGAATTTCTAACATCACAAACAAGCTAAATGACCTTTGACAATTGTCTATCCAAGAAAAATGAAATAAAAATTGAACTTATTTACTGTCTTAATGCATGGCTCCTGGTCTTATTATGCATGATTCTTAGGTGCACATTATTCCAAGTAAATAAAAATGTATTTGCAATAATGTGCACCTTTCCAACTCTGAAATGACTTTGCCCTCTCCTACTGCCTGTCTAATTTCTGGTATGTAACAGTTACTTTTAAAAAGCCAATCTATTCAAATCTTACCCTGCATTTTTGTCTTGTTGAAAATCTATTCTTTATCACTCTGAAATACACTCACTGAGCACTTTTTTAGAAACACTATGGTCCTTATAAAGTGCCCGACGTGGTCTACTGCTGTTGTAGCCCATCCGTCTCAAGGTTTGATGTGTTGTGCATTTTGAGATGCTATTCTACTCACTATAATTGTACAGAGTAGTTATCTGAGTTACCGTAGCCTTCATGTCAGCTCGAACCAGTCTGTCCATTCTCCGCTGACCACTCTCATCAAAAATGCATTTACGTCCGCAGAACTTCCACTCACAGGACATTTTTGGTTTTTGGCACCATTCTGAGTAAACTCTAGAGACTGTTGTGCATGAAAATCCCAGGAGATCAGCAGTTACAGAAATATTCAGACCAGCCCGTTTGGCACCAACAATCATGCCACGGTCCAAATCACTGAGATCAAATTTTTTCACCATTCTGATGGTTGATTTGAACATTAACCAGTGTTGGGCAAGCTACTCAAATAATTTAGCTAGTTAAGCTACGAACTACTCAACAGAAAAATTAGATAAGCTAAGCTAAAAGCAAAATTTCAGAGAAAGTATCAAGTTACACTACAAGCTACACACCAAAAGTAGCTTGCTACATTTAAGGTACTTCATTTTTTTCTCAACCAAATGCACAGAGCATACTCTCATAGACAAAGCATCTAAAAGATTTATTCACACAGTGTTTATCAATGCGATGGTATAGAATAGTACAGTATAAAAGGTATGGTGCAATATAAAATGTATGTGCATGTAAAAAAAACAAAAACATGTAAAGTCATATTTATACATGCTACCTATAAAAACCCATGTGTTCAATATGAAAAATAACTAATTTTTACATTTTATTTTTCATATTTATACTACTACCTATACAAACACGTGTTCAATATGAAAAATCACTATTTTTACATGTTATTTTTCATATTTATACTACTATCTATACAAATCCATGTGTTCAATATGAAAAATCAAAAAATGTTACATTTAATTTTTCATATCTATACTACTACCTCTACAAACCATACCCATTTAAACATAATTCCATGTGCACATTCCAGTGTAAAACTCTGTGCACATATACTCTTCATCTTATCCTGTAATTCTTTGTATGTTGTATTTCCATATGTACTGGAAGCTTTTGATCAGAGGCCAAGTTCCTTGTGTGTGTGTGTGTGTGTGTGTGTTTGTGTGTGTGTGAGCACATCTGGGCAATAACAATGTCATTTCTGATGGTAATACCATGGTACTTTGGTATCCAATTACCATATTTATGTCCATTCTGTATTTACATGGTGTTTCAGCATAATTGAAAGAATACCATGGTACTTCGCTAAATGATTACCATTTCATATACTATTGTATTAACATGGTGCTCCCAGGTAATGGTACATGTCCAAAAAACATGGTAATGCATATGGTACTTTTTGATGTGTTTTTGTGTAGGCTACTAAGTGCTTTGATACATTTTGGCTGGAAAATGTCTTTACCTGCAGTTGTTCACAAGCTGCACATGTGTTGAACTTAATGAAAACCTTCTTCATCACTGGCTAACAATAGGACACATTTGCAGGTTTGGTTTCCATTGATTGTAGATCCACTGCAACCAGCATTATCTTTATTTGGTGTGTTATAAAATATTCCATGAGCTTGTTGGCAAGTGAAAGTGTGCACCAAATGATTCAGCAGTGTCATTCAGGTTGAATCGCAAAACCGATTCAGAACGCTTTGCTATCACATGTGACCAATTCATTGTAAAGAACCAACTCAAATGAGCGATTCATTTGAGATCTAACATCTTTAGTTTTGATTCAAAACTGGCAATAGTATACACCGGGTACTAGGCATGATGTAGCGATGTAGCTTTTCTAAACGCTATGCCACTACCTAGTCAAAATTATAGCTTCGCTACTGAAAAACTACTTTATTTAAAAACTAGCGAAGCTACCACCTCACAACTCTATTCACACTATTTAAATTAATAGCTTTGCTATTTGTAGCGAAGCTACTGCCCATCACTGACATGAACTGAAGTTCCTGTCCCGTATCTGCATGATTTTATGCATTACACTGCTGCCACACGACTGACTGATTAGATAATCGCATGAATAATTAGGTGTACAGGTGCTTAGTGAGTGTCTGTCACATTACGGATTAACAATGGTTTGCGAACGCTGTTTCATGTTCACTTTAAAATACATGTGATCTCTCCTTATAAACAACCGAAACACATAATCTTACCCAAATGAAAGAAAAAATACAAATGACTCGCACTTGTATTCAGCACATGTCCAGTAGTGTTCACTCGCTGGCTGAGAAAAATAAATGTGTTCATCTGCAACCTCTTAAAATATGCAGAAATCAGCCACCTGGCCTTGTGTTCTAGCAACAACATCCTAAAATTTTTAGTTGAGCTAAGATTTATTTCTGCAAACCCTACCGCTCCATTGCTTCCTGGAAATAGGTGGTACAGCTGTGAATGTGGTTGAGACATTCAAGTATCTTGGAACCACCAACTCTGATAATTGCAATGAGTACATCACCAAAATTACCAAGAAGTGTCAGCAGGTGGTGCTTATCCTGAGACAGTTGAAAAGACAAATGCTGTGTCACAATTGGCATACTATCCATCATAAAGAGTAAGATTAGAATTGGCCGTGTCCTATAGCATAGAACGTTGAAGTGACCTAACAGTAGCTATTCAGAACTCCCAGATTTGGAGTGATGCACTGATAAAATATGCAGATGACATCGTTGTCATTAGTGTTAATAATGACGAATACATCTGCTGTAAAGAAATCAGCTGTTCTCCCAGCAACATCCTAAAATAATTAGTTGAGTTAAAGATGATTTCTGCAAACCCCACCTCACTGCTTCCTGGAAATAGGTGATACAGAATAGATGTGAACATGGTTGAGTTAACCACAGTTACCAAGAAGTGTCAACAGGGGGGCTTATACTGAGAAGAGAAAAGCCTAAAGTGTACTTTAGATTTGACGTGTACACTTAGCGTCTGCATACAGTTGAACGCTAGCCTTTCAAAGTATACTTCATTTGATTGTGCGCACATGCGCCAAACGACTTTGTATGCGTGCACAGCCAAATGAAGTATACTTAGAAAGACTGCTATGGGAGACTGGACTATATATCTTCAAGAGTTTAGTCCTACAAAGATTTCTTTGAATTCCTTCAGACTCAAGTTATACAAATGCAGGCATCTCCTGACCTCCTCACACACACACACACACACTCTTGATGTGCACATCCACTGTTTTTGTTTCCACATTCGTCTCCTGTTGTTTAGCACCGATTACATCTTCTTCTAGCGCTTCTTCCAGACAGCAACAGTTACACTGAGAGTGTTGCTACCTTGTGGACCCACTAATTAGTGCAAATAATTCCAGGCGCTTGCATACAGAGTACACGTGGTTAGAAAAATCGGCCATACACATTCAGTGTTCAAGTACTCTGCTGATGATGAAATTTGCAGCCTGAACGCCTTGTTTTTGATCACAAGAATTAAAGGCATAGTTCACTGAAAAAATGAAAAATCTCCCACCATTTACTCACCCTCATGACATCTCAGATTTACATTTATGCATTTGGCAGATGCTTTTATCCAAAGCAACTTACAGTGCCCTTATTACAGGGACAATCCCCCTGGAGGGACCTGGAGTTAAGTGCCTTGCTTAAGGACACAATGGTGGTGGCTGTAGGGATTGAACCAACAACCTTTTGCTTGCTAGTTCAGTGCTTTAGTCCACTACACCACAGATTTTCTCAGCTCTGTAGGTCCTCTGTAGAGCCGTAAAGCAACAAAAATCACATAAAGGCCGCATAAAAGCAATCCTTAATACTCCAGTTGTTAAATCCATATCGACTGAAGGGATATGATAGGTATGGGTGAGAAACAGATCAATGTTTAATATTACAGATCAAGTTTTTAGTATGAATTTTGGCGATTGCATTCTTCATGCATATTGCTACCTACTGGCCGGGGCTGGTCAAAGATTTATAGAAAAAAAGGACTTATTTATTGATCTGTTTCTCACCCACAACTATCATTTAACCACCGGAGTCTTATGGATTACTTTTATGCTGCCTTTATGTCTTTTTTGGACCTTCAAAGCTCTGGTCTCTATTCCCTTGCATTGTATGGACCTACAGCACCGAGATATTCTTCAAAAAAATAAAAAATAAAAAATAATAAAAAAAATAAAATGTGTTTGTGTTCAGCAGAAGAAAGAAAGTCACACACATCTGGGATGGCTTTCAGGAGTAGCTAATGGAGAAGAGATAAAATATTATAGATTCATAAAGATAGTATAAATATACTGTCAAACAGATAACAATTAGAAACACAACAAAAAGTAAAATGTTTTAGTTAAACTGGAAGAGAACATGTGCATCGCACAATGCAGCCACCATGGTCCAGTAATCGCAATCTCTGAAAAAAAAAAAAAAAAAAACATAGAAAAATTATTTCAAACATTATGTCAAATGGTGCAACAGATCTCTGATGCTATCAAATACATAATTTAGAATCTTAACCACTGAAATGTCTGCTGGTTTTGTAGTAGAGGAATTGCTTGCTAATATGGGGAAATTGTTGCAAGAATGAAAACAGTTGTAAGACTTTCTTAACAGCAGGGGGCGATAAGCGTCCACGAATTCACTCAAAATGAGAGTCTCTAACAGTGTCTGATTTAAAGGATTGTTTTACCTGTTATAAACAACAGTATTGCATTTATATATATATATATATATATATATATATATATATATATATATATATATATATATATATATATATATATTGTACTTTGTTGTTTGAAATAATAAGAATGGAAAATCTAAATTTGTTCCTATGTTTTCATTTAGAATTTTATTTTCATATGGCCCCCATTCAGATGACAGAACAGCTTTTATATGCTTTAAATAAAGAGTAAATAAAGAGTTAAATTTGTGTTCTTCAAATCCAAACGTCTTGCTGCTAGATCTTATAGAAGAATAATACTTAATGAACCTCAGAGATCCAGGAGCTCACTAATTGCCCCTTTAAAAGAACGAAAACATGGCGATTTCATTGCTCACTGTGACTTGAACCAAAGCAGGTGAAAGCATATCAAAGCCCCTCAGTACCAAACGCTACTCTACACTTCATAATAAACAGATAAGCTGTGCCTCAGTGAGCTCTTTGATCACTAGCAACAGCATATAGACTGATAAAAGCCGACAGGAAGCACTGGGCTGCTCTCTGGTATTATTCCAAAAAGGCCTATAATGATATTCAGTAAACACAGATTTGATGTTGAAACTAAGGTTTGCAGGCATAAACTTAGCAGTGTGCATACCAGACTGTGTGCTTTGATTGAAATAGAGGTAGGCATGCAGTAGGTGTCAAAGGCTCTTACAGTATATTGGCATTGTTATTACTAACATAATCAATCTTAGAACAAATATATACACACACAGATCAGCCATAACATTAAAACCACCTGCCCAATATTGTGTAGGTCCCCCTCGTGCCGCCAAAACAGCGCCAACCTGCATCTCAGAATAGCATTCTGAGATTCTATTCTTCTCACCGTAATTGTACAGAGTGGTTATCTGAGTTACCGTAGACTTTGTCAGTTTAAACCAGTCTGGCCATTCTCTGTTGACCTCTCTCATCAACAAGATATTTCCATCCACAGAACTGCCGCTCACTGGATGTTTTTTTTTTTTTTTTTTCTGAGTAAATTCTAAAGACTGTTGTGTTTGAAAATCCCAGGAGATCAGCAGTTACAGAAATACTCAAACCAGCCCATCTGGCACCAACAATCATCCATGCGATTATTAAAGAATGGCCAGACTGGCTTGAACTGACAAAGTTTACAGTAACTCAGATAACCGCTTTGTACAACTGCGTTGAGAAGAATAGAATCTCTGAAAGCTATTCTGAGATGCGAGTTGGTGCTGTTTTGGCGGCACGAGGGGGACCTACACAGTATTAGGCAGGTGGTTTTAATGTTGTGGCTGATCGGTGTGTGTGTGTGTGTATATATATATATATATATATATATATATATATATACATACTGTATATCAGTGACTAGTAACTAGTAACATAAGCAATCAAAGAGTAGGCTGTAGGCAACAAATGAACAAGATGCACTAAATGTGTAATTATTTTGAGGATTTGCTTGTTTTTATTCATATAATGAAACATTAACATTATTTTACATTATTATTTATTATGCGTTAGTTATATTATTTTAAATGTATATGTGTAATAAATGTATATTATTAAATCAAATACAGTGTCCCCAAATAGTATTAAGACACAAAAGCCACACTTAAAAATGTATGTCATTGCATTAGATAACAAAATATCAAGGTGTCGGGCAAATAATGATATTAGACCTTTTCTCAGAACAAACTTCACTTTTCTGAGCCATTTTTGCAATAAGGCCTAATTTTAACCAACTGATCCCAAATGGATTTTTAGTGTATGTGTGAAGTCACTTACCTTTAAGTTCATACAGGTGTCCTAGTAGAGTAACCACAGATGTAGTTCAAGATTTACATGTTCCACTTTTGACAACCACAAAGTGTCCAAATACTTTTTAAATCTAAATTTGAACAGTTTCTTAAATGGTTTTAGAATTTTAAACCTTGAAATCTCATATTAGTAAAATGTTTTGCTTTAAAAACTTGTTTGTATCTTGTGCAACTTGTTTTGATGTTTTGTTATCTAATGTGGTTGCATTATAACATTTTTAGTGTGGCTTAACTGTCTACGTATACTTTTGGGGGTCACCTTTGCTGTATATTTAAATTTATTTGCTGAATAGATAGAAAAATCACACTAAATATGAACACTCAATATTGTAGCCTACCAATTAGTAGGGTGAAATAACAACACGTCCTGATGTTTTACTTTTACTGTTCTTATTATTTTCAATTATGATTCTCACAAGTCATGACTGTAGCTAATAGACTACAGTATATTATTTAGCTGCATTATATTAATAGGCCCGCTCTTATACAATGATTTTGGTAACACTTTACAATAAGGTTCCAATCATTAAAGGAATAGTTCACCACAAAAAGAAAATTCTCTGATCATTTTCTCACCCTCATGCCATACCAGATTGTTTGACTTTCTTTCTTCTGCAGAACAAAAACGAAGATTTTAAGAAATATATCTCAGCTTTGTAGGTCCATACAATGCAAGTGAATGGTGGCCAGAACTTTGAAGGTCCAAAAAGCATATAAAGGCAGCATAAAAGTAATCCATATGACTCCAGTGGGTTAATATATATACATCTTCAGAAGTGATATGATGGGTGTAGGTAAGCAGACCAATATTTAAGTCCTTTTTACTATAAATTCTCCTCCCTGCCCGATATGCATGAAGAGTGCGAACCGCCCAAAAAAAAAAAAAAAAAAAAAAATAACATGTGAAAGTGAAAGTAAAAGTGGAGATTTATAGTAAAAAAGGACTTAAATATTGATCTGTCTCTCACCCACACCTATCATATCACTACTGTAGATATGGATTTAACAACTGGAGTCATATGGGTTACTTTTTTGGTGCCTTTATGTGCTTTTTGGACCTTCGAGGTTCTGACCACCATTCACTTGCATTGTATAGAGCTACAGATCTGAAATATTCTTCAAAAATCTTTGTGTTCAGAAGAAGATAGAATAGTCGTAGGATGGCATCCAATAACAATAGTTGATGCATTAGGTATCATGAACTAACAATGAACAATACATTTATTTACAGCATTGTTTTCCTTTGTTAATGTTAGTTAATATTAGTTAATGTAACATTAACAAATGTTAACATATACAACTTTTAATTTTTAATAGATGCATTACTATATGTTGAAATTAACATTAACAAAGATTATTAAATGTAAACGTATTGTTCATTGTTAGTTCATGTTGACGTATGTTGTTAACTAATGTTAACAAATGGAACCATATTGTAAAGTGTTACCATGAGTTTTATTAAATGTTCTGTATATTTATCAGCACGAATTAAAGACAGTACAATAAACGCTCGATGTAAATACCATTGCACACATAATGTTACACATATTGCAAAGGGGCGTCCGTCAACTGAACGCGCATCGGTCGCTTGCGGTGCAGCTCCGTGGACGGAAGCGTCCTAGTTGCGTCGCGTCTAGTGTGGAGACGCCTTGTGGACCATCCGCTCTCAGCACATGAACTTCTGTCAGCTCAGTATTCAGCACGCAGCCGGAGGACGCGCAGCACTGAGGATAAACTCAAAGTTATTCTACAACCATTCTCACTGCATTCATCCTTAACATATACATGAGCGCTGTAAATCTACGCGAGTGAATATAATCGGGGCTGGTGCGGTTTTTATTTTTATTTTTTGGTGCGGCGCTCGCGATTAATGGATTAAAATGTGAATCTGTGAGTTTACTTTGCAGCAAAGGTAAGAGCTGACCATATGGACGTATGTCTTTTTAAAGCTTACATATGACATGCACTGCTGTAGAAATGATCCACAAACCATATTACACTGTATTCTTAGTGCTGTTGCATTATGCATGGAGGGATACCTGAGAAAGATGCTTATTTTCTTGTAAGTCAAAACTCGCATACCTGCCTTTACAGTAATAAAGTAAATCATACCACTACATTGCACATTCAATCCAGAATCAGCAGTCTACCTCAGAGGTGAATTTGTCATGATAAATATAATTCATACTGCAGCATCTTGAATGACTCTCTCTCTCTCTCTCTCTCTCTCTCTCTCTCTCTCTCTAGGCTGATATCTGACTGACATCATTCAGCAGGCAGGTCTAAAACAGGATTTTAAAGATGGAGTTCTGGGTTTTACCTGTAAGCAGGGTCATCTTCACGTTGACGCTAATGTCATCCATGGTTCAGGTATGATAAATGTCAAACATTATTTTTGTGGAGCAAAACCCCTCACATCAATAAAACCAGAGTATGTCTACGCTGCAAAAAATGCTGTGAATTGATATTATAATCCTGCCTACTAGCTGCCATAATTTTACATCTATTTTTACAGCTGACACTCTAAGAATTTTATGACAACTAAACCGTATAGGTTACTCTGATTTCACAATGCACAACACAAGAAAATTGCATGTTTTTTTAAATAAATGTTCATCAAGGAAATAACTGTTCAGCGCATCGCAATATTATTTTTCCCCCTTTATAATTTAATAAAGATCAGTGGTAGTTTATTTTATTTTAATTTTTTTTATGAAAGACTATATCATTTGTGTACTCTAACATAAAATATTGGCACATATTGTATACTGTGTGTATACAAGTGTAAGTCAAATATTAAACTAGTTACATTATGACACTGGCTGTAAGATTTATTTAACCAAATGTAACATTAATCACCATAATGGTGGCATCAAATTATCCAAGGGCTTATGGATTTCCACCACTGTAGAATTCCATAATGCAGCATGATCTGGTCAATTTTGTTTGTTTCACAGCCATTTGCTGTGGAAATTACTTAAACATGTGTTACAGAAACTTGTACATTTCTGAATACAGCATTTTATTTTAACTGATAAATGGTAACTGTTAATCTCATAAAATTCTGGCAATATTTAACAGTGTATAAATATCAGAATGTGTACAGACTTGTTCAAGTTCTCATAATTCTCATAATTGTATATGTTTATACTTTTGATATTTGTTATATTTTATACACCTTTTATACAGAATGTATTATTATAAATGTGTGCATTAGAAGTCACAAATTATCCAACTTTCACTGGTCACAAAAGGAGTTTGCATTGCACCCCACACTGCAAAAAATAATTTTCTAACTGAGTATTTTTGTCTTATTTTTTGTTAAAAATACTAAACTTAAAGGAATATTCTGGGTTCAATACAAGTTAAGCTTAATCGACAGCATTTGTGGCTTTATGTTGATTACCACAAAAATTCATTTTGACTTGCCCCTTCTTTTCTTAAAAAATGTATTTTTTATTTTTTTTATTTCGCTGGTGCTTGACGGAGAAGGTGCCGGAGAAGAACCTCCACTGACCCGATTAGCACCTTGCGCAGGCAATTCCGCCAAACCCATTTGCGCCTACACTTAGCGCACACTTACATGAAAATTCCAATACTTCATGGCCATGCCTATTGACTTTGCACTTATGAGTTAAGGCATTGTGCTGCGCTTAGCGAATATTTTTATGGACTGGCCCCATTAACTTCCAATGTAAGTGCCTCAATGTAACACAGATTTGTGCTTTTTTTTGTTTTGTTTTTTTAAAAAGGTCGAAATTAATTTTTGTGGTAATCAACATTATGCCACAAAAGCTGAATATTCCTTTAAGACAAGAAATTACTTGAGAAGCAGAATGACATAAGATAATTCTTTCAGTTTGTAGGTCTCACAGAGACTTCTAACAAAATTTAGTAGGGTTTATGCTTTGGCAAATATTTTTTTCTTGTTATAAATATAAACGTTACTAAATTTTGTTAGGTGTATCTAAAAACAAGAACAAATATGGTAAAAATTTAGAAAAAAAAAAAAGGTTCCATTCGTTAACATTAGTTAATGCATTAGGTATCATGAACTAACAATGAACAATATATTTTTTACAGCATTTATTTATCTTTGTTAATGTTAGTTAATAAAAATACAATTCTCCATTGTTCATTCAAGTTAACTAATATACAGCTTTTGATTTAAAAAATGTATTAATATATTTTGAAATGAACATTAACCAAGATTAATAAATGCTGTAAAAGTATTGTTCATTGTTAGTTCATGTTAACTAATGTTAACAAATGGAACCTTATTATAAGAGTTACCAAAAATATCTTGTCATTTTTCTTCTCAAGTAAAGGAATGTTTAGATATATGACTGGAAAACTAGACAAAAATACTTAGTACAAAAAATATTTTTTTGCAGTGCATCCATTGAATTAGGGACGCAATGTTAATAATCTCTGTTTGACCGTCACTTAGAAATGATCCCAAAATAAAAACTAAAACTAACAATATTTAATCTGTATCTACTTATTAGCTATCACATTTTAGAATTTTGTTGTTTGGGAGTAAACATTGAACCTTAAGCGTGTTTGGAACAGCAACTGCTGCAAGATTAAGTCACACGGTTCAACTTGGGGTGTATTTACAGATCAAATCAAATATTCTGTTTAAGCTTCTGCACCTATTGCTAAACGTCACAGATCTTTTCGATCAGCATTCTCTCTTACAGCCTCTCAATTCATTTTATAGTCACGCACATTGCTAGTCCAGAGGGAACAGTTGAGTGTTTCCTTCTTTTTTTGTAAGAAACTGGACACAGGGGAGCTGTTATATATAGAGGATGGTGTGGATCATAATGGAAGAGCTGGCATGGACAATGTTGCCAGCCTAATCTGTTACAATAGGGCCACTCGATAACAGCAATTTCCACCAGAGAGCTGCCACCTGAAGTGGTCAGATCTCTTTGTCCTGTGTGCTGGTACATAAATAACAACAGCTGAAACCCAAGTCCTGCCTTTGTGGGATTCTGCTGAGGCTGAATAGAACTAGAAGGACGGAGTTGAGAGCAGGTACCAGCAGTGCTCTATGGGATAAGGTTACAACTGGCCACATTGAGCACCATACACCATTTGGCTAATGTCATTCAATGTACTGTAGTTTGTGCGAACATGTGAGAGCTGACAGACAGCACCAGCTCTCCCTCTTTACCCCATATTTTGTCACGTACAGTACCTGACCATTAAAATGATCATTTCCATTTTGCTTACTTAAAGGGATAGTTCACCCCAAAATGAAAATTCTCTCATCATTAACTCACACTCATGCCATCCAGATGTATATGACTTTCTTTCTTTTGCAGAACACAAACAAAGATTTTTAGAAGAATTTCTCAGCTCTGTTGCACTCAATGCAAGTGAATGATGACTAGACTTTTGAAGCTCCAGAAATCACATAAAGGCAGCATAAAAAATAATCCATAAGAATCCAGTGGTTAAATCCATATCTTCAGAAGTGATTTGATAAGTGTAGGTGAGAAACAGATCAATGTTTAAGTCATTTTTTCTATAATTCTACCATAAATCTTCACTTTTTATAATGAATTTATAGTGAAACAGGACTTTGATCTGCTTCTCACCCACACTTGTCTTATTGCTTCTAAAGATATGGATTAAACCACTGGAGTTCCTTTTATGCTGACTTTATGTGATTTTTGGAGCTTCAAAGGTCTGTCCACCATTCACTTGCATGATGAGAGAATAAACATTTTGGGGTGATCTATCCCTTTAAGCAGGTGATTCCAGCCATCCATCTTGGAAAGAACAGGTTCCTGCTTCAGTCCAAATTGAAATTTGATGTGCATTTATCCAGTCTCCATTAAAACTCTTTGCAGTAATCTCTCAGAATAATATTTGTTCTATGGGCTAAACACTTTGGCTTGATTTACAAGCGTTTGGGAGCCACCGCTGGGACTCCTTAAGAAGCCGTGAGTTTCAGCACTGAAAATCAAATGGAGTCAAACAGGTGTTTTCACTACGCTTTTCCCACATCTCCGACTTTCCTGATTTTTGTTTTAGAGAGTGGCTCTGCCCTTTAACTTCTCTTTGGCAGTCCTCCGGTTGGCCTTCTGCTAGACACACATGCAGTATAGAGACTCGGTCTTCTCATCTTGACGGCGTCACTTTCACATTAAATGATTTTACAGGGTGAAGTTATGTTAGATCTGGGATTTGTCCTGTAGATTTATTTAATTTTGTTCTACCTTATAATGTTATTCATGGTCTTGATGTAGATAACTGAAGGAACCAAACATGAGTCTGATTAAGTCACAAGGACTCGTTTGAATCAAGGTATTAATGTACGCTTTTTTTGTTAGTGCTTTATCTGTGTTCAGTGTTATTCCAGAAACATACTTTACACCAGTGGTTGGGGGGGTGGGTGCAATGTTAAATGTAAATAATAAAATACAACTAACCATATAATCACGCATAGTTAGGGTAGCAAAAATACTCTTGTTAACTTTTCAAAGGGAGAGGAAAACCCTTCCCATATCCTTTGTTATTGGTGCCAAAGGCCATCCGTCCAATCAAACTTTATAATAATTTATAATTTATAATTATAATAATTATAATAATAATAATTTATAATTTTCTTTATTTATCACACATTATACATTTGCACATATACAGTGAAATTCTTCTTTTTCACATATCCCAGCTAGGCTGGGGTCAGAGTGCAGGGTCAGCCATGATACGGCACCCCTGGAGCAGATAGGGTCAAGGGCCTTGCTCAAGGGCCCAACAGTGGCATCTTGGCGGTGCTGGGGCTTGAACCCCCGACCTTCTGATCAGTAACCCAGAGCCTGAACCGCTGAGCCACCACTGCCCCGAAGGCAGGGTTTAAGGCAGGGTTTAGGGCAGGGTTTAAGGCAGGGTTTAGGGCAGGGTTTAGGGCAGGGTTCTTCAATAAGCCCGCAAGAGGCAAATGTTTGGCCCACGCTACAGGCCTATTCACACCAAATCCGTGACAAGAGTCCGTAAAAAAAAAAAAAAAAAAAGCAATTTCACCCCCTGTATCGTTGGTGGCGCTGTTGCTGTTCTACAAACATTTATACCAGTCTCCTGCCCGCACCTTCAGCTGTTAGAGATTAATACTGAATGATGTTAAAGCATTTATTTACCTAATTTGGTATAACTGTTTCATTATGTTCTTTCCATAGTGTTAATGCATTCTGAGGAGTACATAATCTGTTTTATTATGCGAGTGAAATGAGTAAAGAGTGCTGTTGCATAAATATATGTCCTATGTATATTTGCACATGTATTTTGCTACAAGTATATACCAAATGGACTCCCAATCCCAACTAGTCTTTTTATAATGTCTGGATTAATACCTGGCTCTGGATAATATAACACAAGTTACTGTCATACAAATACATGTGCAAATTGTGCACATTAAGAATAACATGTATACAGTATAAAATATGATGCATAATTTTTTAAGTAATATATAAGAAAACACTGGCTCATGGTCTTTTCTTTATAGAAATTATTGCAATACTTAGTTATATTATCCTTGCCATAAAAATAGGAGTGTGGTTCTGCAGTTCGTTTGTGTACAGTAAAATATTGCATGTAAAAAGTTTTTTTGTTTTTTTGCATGCTACATGCTTAGCTTAGTGCAAACAAATTGCCAAACCTCACTGCTATTTTTAATGCCATGAGAATATAACAGGCACAGTGATATACATATTAAATAATGCATATTAAGACAAAACACCATAAGCAGACTTTTTTTTCTCCCAATTTGGAATGCCCAATTCCCAATGTGCTTTTTTAAGTCCTTGTGGTCACGTAGTAATTCGCCTCAATCTGGGTGGTGGAGGATGAATCTCAGTTGTCCGCGTCTGAGACCGTCAACCCGCTCATCTTATCACGTGGCTTGTTGAGTGCGTTGCCACGGAGACATAGCGTGTGTGGAGGCTTCACGCCATCCACCGCGACATCCATGCTCAACTCACCACATGCCCCACCGAGAACGAACCACATTATAGCGACCACGAGGAGGTTAACCCATGTGACTCTACCCTCCCTAGCAACTGGGCCAATTTGGTTGCTTAGGAGACCTGGCTGGAGTCACTCAGCATGCCCTGGGATTCAAACTAGCGAACTAGCGAACTCCAGGGGTGGTAGCCAGCGTATTTTACCACTGAACTACCACTTAACCTAAACCCTAACCCTAATCGAAATCCTACCCCTACCCCTAAACCTACCCGTACCTCAACTCAATATCAGCAGATGTGAATCTTGTGAAAATTTTGCATAACAACATGTAATTACAAAATAAATACTTTGTATTGAATGAATTTTAATGTAAGTACATAGTAGTTAAAGAACCAGTTGAGAACCACGGCCCAGAAAGGAAAACTGAACATACAAGAAGACAATTTACTCTACTGCCAGCTCACCATGCGGCTAAGCTGAGAATCCAGTGCATACTTGCTTATGTATGTCATGAACTGCACTGTGACACATTTTAGAATGCAATAAAGTGACAAATTGAGCTTGCATAGCTATAAGCGTTTGCATTCACATACTTGCGTAGAGTATTTTTTAGAGATTTCGTGCATTTTGGCAAAATGTTTGAGTTCACTTGTTTGGATAAATCAGTACTTAACACATTATGTCAACTGTGCAATCTTTATATGAGTGCTTTTATTCTGCAGTGTAAGAAAGCACTTATTTCTTCTTCCTCAAAATCCTCCAGATCATTTTTTTTCTAAATGCAAAATATTGAGAAACTCAGAGGTTAACTGAGTACCGTAACAATTACGGACCAGATTGGATTTTGAAATAGTAATTCTTGCTTGGATTATACCATAGATTATGACAAGCGGATGTTGCATTAACCTCATGCCTGATTGTTTTTTAGTATATATTGGGTTTTCAAGGGTATTGATATTTTCAAGTGCTCAATTGAAGCCACTTTTTTCAATGTCACAATCTCCTCACTTTTAGGCTGTTCACTTTTTCCATTTTTCCATTTTTTTCCCCCACCCAGTTTACAGATTCAGAAACACTAGAGTGAAGGATCACACTGTAGGCGGACTAACAAATGAGCCTATTGTTTTCCCTGCCTTAGACAGGAAATACATGCCAAAATGCTCTTTCTAGCACATTGTTAAGTTTTAGAATTATTTTTGAGGTGGTTTTCACCTCATTATATTGACTGTAGAGAGAAGAGAGGAAATGATGTGGGGGTGAATGGGGTAGGGACATGATGCAGGCTGGATTCAAAGCTTCATCTGCCACATGAACACATCTTTTAATCAAATCATATATGTAGCAATAAGTCAGAGTCGTGACGTTGAAATTAGTCCATTTGCTCCTGACATGTTCAGCTGTGGTGCTCATGTAGGTGACAAGGGTTGGGGTCTGGCCTGTGATGTGCCTCGATCCCATTGACCCATTCAAGTTGCAGGAACCTCATAAGTGACTGATCTACGATCTACATAGCTAGCAAAATTGTGCATACCAATATCACACATTCAGGAGAGGCCACATTTGATTTCAGTAGAGTTGGATGTTAGCGTGTTGCTAAGCTAATGACACAATACTTTAATAAGCATAAAAATACATTATAATGATACATTTTACTTAGATTAAACAATTTTTATTGATATTTTTCAGGATTTAAGAATTTATAAATATGTTTATAATTGACATTTCTCTAGCTTTAAAGGATACATGTAATGCTGCCTTAAAGAAGGTATATTAGAAGGTGGCATAATTATGCTGCTTACATTGTGGAACAGCCTTTTCATTATAAATGAGCCTTTAAAATGCAGTTTACGTAGGCAGCTGATTAGACTTTGGAACAGAGCCAGTTATGAGTTATCAATGGTGAACAGTCAAAAGAACAACAGCTTTATCTCTTGTGTGATTGCTAATTAGCACTCAACAGATGCTATTCAGTGCATGTGAGGAGAGACTCTGATATTTATATGTCTGTGATTGAACCTGCTGTGTTGATTATGGTGTAAAGTTTGTCATGGAGGTGTCAGAGGCAGTGCAATGAAAGCTTTGCTCTGTCAGTGTTGTTGTATTGTGGGTTCAGAGACACTATGGCTGAGCTCCAGTCTATTTGAACAGCTGACACTTAAAGCAGAGACAAAGAAACTGGCTCCAGATCGCATCATCGCTGTAAGCCACGGGAATGGGTTGTGTGAGTTTCAAGTGTGTACTTGTTTGTGTGTATATTTGTTCATCAAGGATGAACAAGTATGCCACAGTGGCCTCAATAAGGTATTTGGACGCTTAAGCCACACTTAAAAATGTCTTAATGGGTTGTGTGCTAATATATCGAAATCTTATTTAGATAACAAAATATCAAATTGCATTTATTGTAGGCAAACGGAAGATAGCACAAGCACACTTTAAAAATATGTTTGTTTTAAATGATAAACCAGTACATATAACTTAGTGGAACATGTATGTGCAGTACTTAATGTGATGAACTACACCTGTGGTTATTCTGCTTGGGCACCTGTATGAACTTGAGAGGATTAGAGCTCATACATCCACTAAAAATTACCTTTTCGACCATTGGTTTAAAGTGCAAGTGGGCAAAAATAGCTAAGAAAGTAATGTTCTAAGAAAAGATGTAGTATCATTTGTTTGCAGATGCCACTTGGTTTGATCATCTACTGCAATGAAATTCATAGATTTTTAAGTGTGACTTCAGTGTCCAAATACTTTTTGTAGCACTGTAAATTAATAACATGTTTTTTTTTTTTTTTTATTATTATTTTATTTATTTTTTTATTTGGAGTGTTGTATGTTTTAGTTCTTTATACAGCTCAAAACACACTATATTATATTTATCCAAATGGTGCCTGTTAAATTTTGATGTTATCTTGTATCTGTGGAGAACATTGTAGTGTTGTGCATGTCTTTGATTTTATCATGCAATCTAGATTTCTGAGGATTTCTGGAATTTTTTTTGGACAGTCCTGCCGTGGTTTATATATACATATTTATATATACTGTATATATATATATATATTTCTTCTATTTTACTGTCTACCTACACCTCATGCCTATGGTTGGATCATAGCCATTCTGATATTTAGTACAACAGCACAATTTGAAATGTGATATTGCTTTCATACAACAGTTCTGCAAACAAAAAGTTAATATCGATTAAAGGGCGGTCATACTAGACTTTGAGCTAAATTATTTCGGACAGGATATGATGTCATGCGTGAGGGCTTCTGGTTTTCATAAAGGATAAATCATAAATAACAAATAGTATCATTTTCAAAAGGTTAAAATTCACCGTCTACTCACTTTAATGCAACAATAACAAAAACATGCAGCTTTGAAATATGTATCCTTTGAATTGTGCCAAGAGGTTAATCTGTGACGCTTCTATCTTCTATGGTCACACGTCTTTTGTCATTAGAATTCACAGGTCAGAGTTCACAAAAATTCTTCACATGATCTGTGTTTCCATTTTCCACGTTCAGATGTGTTTCATTGGGAGTGACTGGAGCACAAATTATTTTGAACACAATATTTTAAACATTTTAAACACATTTCAATATTTTAAACACAATATGGCCAGTTATTTTCTTTCTAGTTTTTCTCTAATCAAAATGGTTCCAAATGAAGCCAAAGCAGAATCAACCTTTGCATGTTGCAGAGTGCCACACAGTCTGACACTTACAAGCGGGGTGATGCAAACAGTGAAGCGTCCCAGTGCATTTATACATTATAAATATCTGCACTCTTGGAATGCCAGTCATGTCCAATCAGATTAGCGGCCCGGAACTAAACTGTTATATAATTAAACAGTTAAAAATAAACAAACATGATTTTATAAACTGTAACAGATTGAAAAAACCCATAACAACTACATTTGAAGCAGTGTTATTATAGTTAAAATAAAAACTAACTAAAACCATTTTTTGTTAACTAAAATAAAAATACAAACTCAAATTATTTGAAAAAAACTAAAATACTTACAAATTTAAAATTATCTTGAATTCATTTCAGTTTAAGTTTTGGGCAAAGTAGGACACTTTTGGAAATTGTACATTTCTTGGCACTTTTAATTATGATCCAAACACACATAACCTGACATTATACCTTTGAAGAAAGCTTAGGATGTCTTCTACCTTAGACAAAACCAGAAATGAAGAAATTCTTAATACTGAGAAGTAGAACTTTTGAAGACCCTCTTTTGACCAAATCCCAGAGGAAAAAATATTCTCTAGAAAATATCTGCAAAGTATTTAGAATTAATTTTGTTCAATTTTCTGTACCGTTGCTTTTCCCACCGGTGGTCATGAAATGAGCTCTGCCACACATCCCAATGTAAAAATCATCAATTTAAAACCCCATAACCTCAAAAAAAAAAAAAAAAAAAAAAAAAAAACAGAGAGAGAGATTTTGCCCAAAAAGGACAACTTATTATTTACTCACCTTCATGCCATCCCAGATGTATTTGATTTTCTTCCTTCTGCTGAACACAAAAAAAGATATTATAAGAATATCTCAGCTCTGTAGATCCATACAACACGAGTCAACAGGGTCCAAAGCTTTGAAGCTCTAAAAAGCACATAAAGGCAACATAAAGTAATCCTTAAATAGTTTAATTCATGTCTTCTGAATAAATCTAATCGGTTTTGGGTGAGAACAGACCAAAATATAACTCCTTTTTCACTATAAATCTCGCAACTGCAGTCTACAGGAAAGATCGCCAATGAGACTGCTGAAGTCAAGATTTAGAGTAAAAAAGGATGCTACCTTTATATGCTTTTTGGAGTGTCAAGGTTTTGTACCGTGGTGACTTGCATTGTATGGAACAACAGAGCTGAGGTATTCTTCTAAAAATCTTATTTTGTGTTCTGCAGAAGAAAGAAAGTCAGACACATCTGGGATGGCATGAGGGTGAGTACATTTTAAGAGATTTTTCATTTTTGGTGAACTATCCATTTAATTATTTACTTCCCAAAGATTAGTTAAGAAATTATTTATAATCATCTAAGGAAATTCATATGGATACAATGGGGATCAAGTTTAATTGTACTCATATTCAGCCTGTGTTATAAAATTCGCAACATTTGCAAACCAAATTAAACACGACAATACAAATAGATAGAGGTAACAACAAGACTGCCCTGAGAAATGTAATAATGTTAGACATTTTTAAATGATACCAGTAAATGCATTACATTTGACAGCCAAGAAAAATACTAAAACTAATATAACTAAAACTAAAATAAAAACTAACTAAACGGAAACTGAGAAAATGAAAACTAAACGAAAACTAACAGACAAACAGTGAAAACTAACGAAAACTAAAAATAATTTGGAATGACAGATTGATATTAAATAGAAATAAAAACTAAGTAAAAAATCCAAAACTATAATAACACTGATTTGAACAAACCCACTTACCCTAACTTCTGTGCAAAACTCATCATGCTCCTTTTGTGCTAAGGACACTAATGATAGCCTACCTCAAATCATGGTCTGAGGTGTTTCAGTGATCTGACTTACAATTTTCTTCCTGCCAGATCATAAAATATGTAAAATAATTCCAAAACTTACACTGCAAGAAGGGACCTGAACCATATCTAGGGAACAGAATATCATAGAGACTTGGGGTGGGTTCTTTTGACTTTTGCTGGTAAGCAACCACTTAACAACCACCTAGAACACCATCACAACCACATAACAATGTCCTTAAAACTACACGGAACACCTTAGCAACTGCATAGCAACTTGCATAAACCACTCACATTTTGTTTTTTTTTGTTTTTTCCAGAAAAGGTAAAATTCTAGTTCTAATTAATTTTTTATTTTATTTTTATTTTTTGTAACTTTAACATCAACCTTTTATCGTGTAATATCTACTGATGGTGCCAAGGGTGTTAACTTTCTGATTTATATAGCCATCCAGAGCCATAAATACACAGCTGCTTTTAATTACAATTTTACTTATAAAGCCTTAAATCAAAGCAATGTATAAACATGTTACTCTTAGACAGTCTTACCCCCGAGTGTAGTGCAATCATTATGAAATAAATCAGTGGATCCCCTGTGCTGATCTCTAACTTTACCCACATTGAGTTAGCAGCAGGAGTGGTTGTAAAGAGGCACAAAGTAGCACTGAACTATCTTAAAGAAATGCATCAAGTTTAAATAAAACTTAAGTTCTTGTGAAAAGGTTCATTGTTGGACAGATAAAGGAGGAAGCGGGAGCTGGTTTACACATTCCAAACCAAACGTGTCAGCTGTGAGTCAGATTTTATTCACAACAGCAGAAAATCGCTTTCCAGCGTAAGTCAAACAAAGACTGTGTTTCAGCATAAATTAAATCATAGTCCAGCTTTTCAGAGTGTAAACTAAAATAGTCTTGGTTACAGACATGCAGTCTCAGATGTGTCACTCTCTCCTCTCTCTGTGTACTCGGCCAGTTTTTACCTACCCTGTCTCCCACTGTCAACAAAGAAACAGTAATTAGCAGCAATTCATCTCAGGTAGGTGTCCTTACCACTTTCTCTCTCCCCAGACGGGCACTCGACCACGCCCTCACCTCCACAGTTCTATTTACTGTATTTACAGTAATGCACTGACAATGAAAGTCAACAGAAGTGTGAAGTTAATTTGAAAAAAAAAAAAAAATTCTGATACAGTGGAATTGCTGACCAACATTGTCTGTACAAAGTTATATCCTATAACCTACATCTTTAAACTCATGTCAGCAACTTTTGCATAATACTTGCAAGAATACAAAAAAGGGAAGTGACATTACTATCCGCAAAGAATGCAAGGTGCCAGTGTTCATGTGAAACACATGTTCATTCAAAAGTTTATCCACCTAGAAATGTTGAAAAAATGTATTATGATTGTGAAAAATGGGTGATACAAATCCGAACGGAGGTGGTTGGATGGATGGGGTTAAAAAGTAAGAGGCTTTCATGATGTCACCAGGAAAGTTGTTTCAGAGGCAATATTACATTTTGGTTAAAGATTACAAAGAATGTTTTGTACCGATGAATTGTACTCAATAAGACCAGGAACATACATTAAAGTAATAAAAAATTCTATCATTTCTAATTTTTATGTCTTTTCAAACATGTATCATGTCACTCGAAGTTGTGTCGATGTAGTGACACTAGGGGTCACACTTGGGAGCCCGAGACACCTCTGGTCTTTGATAAAAGGCCAATGAAAATTGGCGAGTGGTATTTGCATGCCACTCCCCTGGACATACGGGTATAAAAGGAGCTGGCGTGCAACCACTCATTCAGATTTTCTCTTTGGAGCCGAACGTTCGATGTTTACTTAGCTGACTGTTCATTCACCTCTGCTGGATCTGACGGCGCATTTCAGCAGCTTCTCCCTCCTCTGCACTGGTGCACTGCAGAGAACGCCCCTGGGCGCTTCGGCAGAAAAAAGAGAATATATTTTCCTGAAAGAGAATACTTCAGCGGCACACACGGAACGTCTTTTTAAAGACGCATCTTTGTAAAGATGCCTTTCCGTTTGTGTGTTATTCCTGGTTGCGGTCGTTACCTCTCAACTTCAGACGGTCACGATCGTTGTCTTTCGTGTCTGGGCGCGACCCACATGGAGACAGCGTTCGTGGATGGTTCATGTCCTCACTGTGAGTACATGACCATGGCAATGTTGCGGTCGCGGCTAGCTTTCGTAAGAAAGCAAGCCACCCCAGCGGCTCCCCCCCTCGGTCCTTCTACCTACGGGTATGAGGCCAGCACGGCTAGCACTGGGGGCGATTTTGGGACCCCAATGGGACCGCCTCCGCCAGGTATCCCCCCGGGGACCTCCCATTCCCCAGCATGCTTGTCTGCCCCGATCGGGCTTCCGTACGAGTCCGCCGGCTCGTCTCATGGCGAGTTCGACCTCTTGTTCAGAGCCCGCAAAGCTGATGGGCTCTTGAGCACAGCATCGGAGAGCGGGCTTGTCCAGTCGGACGCAGAAGCCTCAGCTAGGCTCCCCCCTTCAGGGATGATTGCCCAGTCACAGGCTGATTCGGAAATGATGGACATACTTTCCTGGGCGGCCGCAAGCGTCGGGCTAGAGTGGAACCCTCTGCTCTCCCCCGAACCCTCACAGCTCAATGATTAGTCCCTGGGCTCGCGGTGCCGCTCAAAGCAGCCACACCTCGCTCCAGTGCCTTTCTTCCCGGAAGTGCACGAGGAGCTGACAAAATCGTGGGAGGCACCTTTTACTGCCCGGTCCCGATTTCTCAGCTCCCCCACCCTCACTACCCTCGATGGCGGGGCAGCCAGGGGCTATACGGTGATTCCCCCGGTGGATAAGGCGCTCGCGGTGCACCTATGCCCGCAGAGCACCGCCACCTGGCGCGGATGCCCAAAGTTCCCGTCCAAGCCCTGTAGGTTCACATCTTCCCTGATGGCCAAAGCCTACAGTGCTGCTGGACAAGCCGACTCTGCCCTGCATGCCATGGCTCTCCTGCAGGTCCACCAAGCCAAGGCGCTAAAAAAACTGCACGAGGGTAGTTCCGCCCCAGATCTGATGCAGGAACTGCGCTCGGCGACTGACCTCGCTCTCCGGGCGCGGTCTCTCGGGCGAGCGATGTCCACATTAGTGGTCCAGGAGCGCCACCTTTGGCTCAACCTGGTCGAGATGGGTGAGGCCGACAAGACACGGTTCCTTGCTGCCCCTATCTCCCAGGCTGGCCTATTCGGCAACACCGTCGAGGATTTCGCCCAGCAGTTCTCGACGGTGAAGCAGCAGACGGAGGCTATCCGGCATATCCTGCCCCACTGCGGCTCAAGGTCCCGCACCCCGTCTGCTCGTCGCCAAGGGCGTCCCCCTGCGGTGACTGCACCGGCACGAAGGGCTTCAAAGTGCCCCTGAGACGGGCGACCCAGGGTCGACGAAACCCACTGCATTGGAGCTGGTAGTAAGACCACTCCATCCCCCAGTGGAAGGCCAGGTAGACAATCTTTTGTTGCCTTTTCATTTGATTTTGCCACATGTCCAAGTGGCTGTGGTACCCAACAGTTCAGCAAAAGAGCGGTTTCCTCCTTCCCTGGGTCACATACCCGGTGTGCACGGACGTCATAATGACCACCGTCCACCTTTTTACCCTTGCAGGATTGGCACTCCAGTGGTGGTCTCCCCGCCCCTGTGCGCCCAGCTGTGGCAAATATCCGCCCCCGATGTGACAGTCTCCACGGGTTGCGAGGATAAGTCTCTTCCTCCCCCGTCCCAGGCTGTTCCGGGGGTGGTCACAAGGAGCCAGGTAAGTGCATTGATGTCCCTAGACTCAGCACGGCCACAACATGGTGTGGAACCTTGAGCTCTGCCCCGCCGCGAGGCCCCACCTGTGGTATGTCCGATGAGGTTGTCCCTTTGGTCCCCCTCGTGTGGAACTTGGATGCGTGGCTTGCACTTTCCAATCTGTCGTGTTGGCTGGTCCGGACCGTCCGACTCAGCTATGTGATTCAGTTCGCCAGGCGTCCGCCCAGGTTCAGCGGTATCCATTTCACCTTGGTGAAGGACGAAAACGCTGCTACCTTGCAAGCGGAGATCGCCACCCTCCTATGGAAGGGTGTGATAGAACCTGTCCCTCCGGCTGAGATGAAGAAGGGGTTTTACAGCCCCTACTTCATTGTACCGGAAAAAGGCGGTGAGTTGCGGCCAGTCTTGGACCTGCGAGTACTGAACCGGGCTTTACACAGACATCCGTTCAAGATGCTGACGCAAAAACGCATTCTGGTGAGCGTCCGGCATCAAGATTGTTTTCTCGGCGGTAGACCTGAAGGACGCGTACTTTCACGTCTCGATTCTACCTCGACACAGTCCCTTCCTCCGGTTTGCATTCGAGGGTTGGGCATATCAGTACAAGGTCCTCCCTTTCGGTCTGTCCTTGTCCCCTCGCATCTTCACGAAGGTCAGAGAGGCAGCTCTTGCCCTGTTAAGGGAGGTGGGCATTCGCATTCTCAACTATCTCAATGATTGGCTAACCCTAGCTCACTCTCGGGACATGTTGTGTGCACACAGGGACTTGATGCTCTTGCACCTCAGCTGATTAGGGCTTCGGGTCAACTGGGAAAAGAGCAAGCTCCTCACAGTTCAGAGCATCTCTTTTCTCGGTTTGGAGTTGGACTCAGTCTCACTGACAGCGTGCCGACAGTGCTGACCTGTTTGAAGGTGTTCAAACAGAAAACAGCGGTTCCACTGAAACTCTTTCAGAGGCTTCTGGGGCATATGGCATCCTCAGCAGTGGCCACCCCACTCGGGTTGATGCATATGAGACCGCTTCAGCACTGCCTTCAGACTCGAGTCCCGAGATGGGCTTGGCGCCGCGGGACACATCGCGTGGTCATCACGCCAGTCTGTCACTGTCTCTTCAGCCCTTGGACTGACCTCACGTTTCTACGGGCAGGCGTTCCCCTAGAGCAGGTCTCCAGGTGCGTCATGGTCACGACAGACGCCTCCAAAACGGGCTGGTGTGCTGTTTGCAACGGGCACGCAGCCGCTGGCTTATGGACGGGCCCACGGCTGCGTTGGCACATCAACTGCCTCGAGTTGTTGGCAATTCTGCTCACCCTGCGGAGGTTCCAGCCGTTGATCCAGGGCAAGCACGTGTTAGTTCGGACAGACAAATAAAAAAGGTCTGTTAGAAATCGTAAATGAGTCACTCCTTTCAGGCACGTTTCGGAAGTCCCTGAAAACTGCAGCTGTCAGGCCACTTCTTGAAAAGAGCAATCTAGATAACTCAATATTGAACAACTACAGACCAATTGTAAATCTTCCTTTCATAGGCAAAAACTTTGAAACGTTTGTTTTCAATCAGCTGAACAAATTATTAATCTCGAATGGCTACTTGGACAATTTCCAGTCAGGTGTCCGACCACATCATCAACAGAGACGGCACTCATAAAGATCCTTAATGATATTCAGCTAAATACTTATTCAGGAAAAATATCAATGCTGGTATTATTAAATCTCAGTGCTGCTTTTGACACCGTTGACCACAACATTCTCCTAGATAGATTGGAAAACTGTGTAGAGTTCTCTGGGACGGTCCTCAGCTGGTTCAGGTCTTATCTAGAAGGGAGGGGTTTCTATGTGAACATAGGCAACTATGAATCTGAGTGGACATCCATGACATGTGGAGTCCCACAAGGCTCAATTCTTGCACCGCTCCTGTTCAACCAGTATATGCTCCCACTAGGCCAAATTATGAGAAAGAACCAAATTGCATACCATAGCTATGCAGACGACACTCAGATGTATCCAGCCCTATTGCCAAATGTCTACAGCCCCATAGAATCTCTGTGCCAGTGCACCGATGAAATTAACGGTTGGATGTACCAAAACTTCCTTCAGTTAAACAAGGACAAGACAGAGTTCATTGAATTTGGCAACAAAGGTGAAATTCCCAAAGTGAATACATATCTTGAGGGTCTAAAGACAAAAAATCAAGTAAGGAGTCAGACCTTAGTTTCAGTAGTTATATCAAAGCAATAACTAAATCAGCCTGCTATCGTCTCAAAAATATAGCCAGAATTAGATGTTTTGTATCCAGTCAAGACTTAGAGAAACTTGTTCATGCATTCATCACTAGTAGGGTGGACTACTGCAATGGACTCCATCCCAAAAAGACCGTTAGTCACCTGCAGCTCATTCAGAATGCCACTGCCAGGATTCTCACCTGAACCAAAAAATCTGAGCATATTATTCCAGTCCTCAGGTCTTTACACTGGCTTCCAGTTACATTTAGAATTGATTTTAAAGTACTATTACTCATTTATAAATTGCTTAGTAGCCTAGGACTTAAATACATTTCAGATTTGCTTGTTGAATATAAACCTAACAGACCTCTCAGATCATTAGGATCAAGTCAGTTAGACATACAGAGGGTTCACTCAAAACAAGGTGAGACAGCATTTAGCTATTATGCCACCCGCAGCTGGAACCAGTTTCCAGAAGAGATCAGATGTGCTCCAACAGTAGCCACATTCAAATCCAGACTGAAACACATCTGTTTAACTGTGCATTTACTGAGTGAGCACTGTGCTGCACTTACTGATTGAACTACATCATTTTATTTCTGTATTCTTTTTCTTTTTTCATTTTAATAATTTTTACTTATTTTGTTTTTTTAATTAAATTTAGTACATTTTAATCTCATTTCTTGTTCTTAATTGGTTTTAAAATTAATTTTATCTTGTATTTTCTTTATCATTTATATGTAAAGCACTTTGAATTGCCAATGTTTATGAAATGTGCTATATAAATAAACTTGCCTTGCCTTGCCTAGAGGTCTGCACCAAAGTTTCCGCTAAGAAATTTTGGTGCTGGCCATTGTGTCTGGGGATGATGAAGTTTGCCAGACAAATTGTAAAAAAACACGTGATCTCATTTCTGTTTATTTTGCATTGTAAACGTGATGGACTATGCATAATAATGTGATATAGGCTAATAATGACAAAATCAATTCAAATGAATGTTAAACATTTGTTCAATATAGCTGCTTTTTCATAAAAAAACAAAGATAAAAAATAAAATAAAATAAAAAACGGCCACCACGGAATTAGCGTCTAGTTAAAAACTTGAACAATGGGGCAAACAAAACAACTAAACTGCAATTTGCCAAATATCTTTTTCTTTTAGAAATAAATATTGAAACAACAAATCGTTAGGTTATGTCAAATAATTTCTCATCTTGGCTAATTTCATTGGCTCTTTATTTTTAAGACTATTTTCCTCCGATTTTTCATAGCACAAATGTGTTTTGCTGAAAGTGAAAGTGAAGTAAAATGTGTCCAGTGTTTCTTTACAACTTGAGATTTACAAAAGCCTGGTGTCCTTCTCTCCAGAAGATGACAATGCAAAGCTGTTTTGATGTGATTCTGAAGTGAGAAGCTTCTCACTACAGGCATGTGAAACAGGAACACAGACTGCTTTGCCAGTGTGCTGATTTGGAATTCAGCTGTCGGGAAACTTCGCACTTTGCACAAACTGTCGGGAAAGTGTAAACCTCCGTGGCAGGATTGGCATGGCGTCACACTGTACATTTGTGGCATCAACTAAAGGAGTTGCTGATGCATCGTGTTAATATTTAATTGTGTCCGACAATGTTTGAATTTGTCAGACATTAAGACATTTTAACAGTCAAAAACCGGTAATTACCGGCTAACAGAAACCCTAGTCTGCACTGGCCTTAAAATAAAACCTAAACCCTACCCGTACCCGAGACCAAGTGACCCGACCCTGTCCAACCCGAACTGTAAACCTGAAGTCATACTTGAAAAACTGACCTGAACCTGGCCCAAACCCTGGCAGTTTCTTGGATCCCATCGGGCTGGGGTCGGGTTAAAGACCTCTAGATCTAACCCTTTAAAGGGGTAATGAAATGCTCTTTTTTAAATAGTTTTATTATCTTCACTGAGGTCCACTGATAATGTTTGTAACGGGTTTTTTTTTTTTTGCACCAAAACAGTCATAATTTAGTAATATGTGATCATATTTGTCTACACCGGACACGAGAGGTACATCGCATCAAGTAAATGATTGTCCCGTTCCATTTTGTGCTGCATGTTCTATTGCTACCACTCCCAAAACACAAATAAATGGTTTAGAAAGTTTGCATCGACGCAATTGGTCCAAGTGTTTTTAATTGCCCCATCCTTCAATAACAGTTCCTTTGCAAAGCTTGAATCATTTTATGACTGGTTCACAGGTAATCCACACTGGTATGAGCCAAAAAAACGTGCAGTCCACTCTGAAATACGCTGAAGACACATCCACATGATGCACACACATAGTCCAAAGCACGGTGTGAACTAGACGCACACACATCCAGTTTCCAGTATCATCCTGCACTGAAATGCACATCGCCGGAAATGCATCAAAATGGTCAAAGATGTCCATCTAGCACATGTTTACAAAGACCAACAATAGCACAGATGGACACGAAAACATGTCCATAATGTGTTTATGTTCAAAACAACATGAGGCACAGCAGCTAAATGAAACCGAACGGCTTCTCCTTTACAGAGTTGTAACTTGACACCGCGTCATTTAAAAGCAGCCCGAGATGCATTACAATGGGTGGGGCCAAGGGTGCGATGGCTTAAAGTAGGCGTTGATGTTTTTCTCTATAGAGGCGTTCATGAATTAATGGGCCCCCAAATGACATAGGGATGTCACGGAAGTAGAGAACGAGGCATTTTTGTTGCTTAGTTTCAATAAATGCTTTTATTGCATTGGGATTAAGTTTTGAGTTCTGAAATTTACAGTATGTTTTTATAGTAGAATGACCTCTTTTGTCAAAACATCAAGGAAAATTTTATTCCTCATGACATGACCCCTTAAATAAAGTAAACAGGGTCAAATCTGATTTCAAGTTGACTTTAAATGGTGCAACATCAGGTAAATTAAAGGTGAAAAGAGCTCTTATCTATATCTTTATTATTCTCCTTTTCTCTCATTTTGTTTGACTATCTCTCTCTCTTTTTCCTCTCAATCTCGAGTGGGTAGAGTCGAACTGAAAGGCTCATTCATACTGTTACTGTGTGGCCATTCATTCTGGCCAGCTGTAAACAGACACGCACCCTTTTTGCACATGCTGCACTGCTAATCAGTTGGATGAGACCCTCTTTCTCTCTGACAGAGCAAATAGGCTCTTGACACTAAACCCTTGCACATATTTCATGAATCCATTAATGGGTCTAGTCAGGCAGGAATATTGCAGCTTTTGATAGAGAGGGTGGCATTGTGCTGTTTACAGGCCTTATGAATGTAAGACCAAAATTCTTCTGGCAGTCATCATTTTAAATGTAAGACTTTGTAAACTTAGTTGGTTGTGGCTGAGGTTTTAGATTTTGCACCATTTCACAAATCTTATCTGCCGAAAAGTCTGTGATATTGCGTCTGTTGAAATTTTGACTGCTGCCACCTGTTTTTTTTTTTGGTTTTTTTGCAGAATAAAGATAGGAGAACTTAGAACCAACCTTACCCCATTTATTCTCATCTCAAAGACCATGTGCAATAACACACTGAGCAGCACAATCTACTCTGATAGTTAGCCACCCTGCATGCACAGCACACAGTTACATTTACCGTTTGGGTTATTCCTACTATGCAGTACATTTAATTCCCAATCAGATTTGTCGTAATTTGTGGAATAAAATTTTAAACTCACATCATCACAATTAAAGGTGCTGTAAGCATTTTTTTTTTTTTTTTAATGAATATTCATGAGGAAAACTCCCTAATACCGGCTATATATCACTGAAATAGGTGCCATGAAACATTACACATATTACATAAAATAATAAATAAAATAAACGTAGGCCCCGACCAGATTGTTTGTTTAGCTAATCAGAATACTTTAAGGTGCTTTCTGCCTAAATTATTCTGCACGTTCAAAGGACAGCCCCTATTTTGGCAGCAGGAAGCGGAGAGCATCAGTTTGACAGATGTCAGTTTTGTCAAAACATATTTTTATTTTTTAAATAGTACAAATTAATAAAGTTTAAGTGCCTAAGCATGAGTCATTTTTTATGTGAGTTTTAAATGTTCTACATAACAGGAATTATATATTTAAAGTTATCTTCTTATAAGTACATCTGACAATAAAGCGCTCTGCTCATAAAGTTGACCTGTAGTATGTTGCTCATATTCATTGACACACTTACAGTATTTATTTCAATCATGTGGAATGCTTACACAGCAGTGAGGCACTTCCTGTCACAGTTTGTACAGAGAAGAGGACCCAAACGCAGAGTTAAAAAAAAACTAAAATACTTTATTAATAAATAAACAAAATCCCACGAGGGGGAAAAACATAAACCACACCGTAGGGGAAACAGAAATACGAACTGAGGGAAAACGGGGAATTAGGACTGACCAGACCAGGCAACGGGAACAGGGATAAAGGACCAACTGGAACACAGAGGATACATGCAGGACAGACGAGAGAACAAGATACAAGGACAAGGTACAAGATGAACTGGCACTGGACAGCAAACATGAGGAGACTAAAATAGGGAGAGAAATCAAGTGGGTTAATTCAGGGCAGGTGTAAACAATAAAACAATAACGAGCAAACAAGGAGGCGGGGTGTGACATAAGACCGAGAAGCATGCGGCACTCTAGATACAGTGCTCTTACAAGCAGCCACAACATCCGATTGGCATGAGCACACATCGCCAATACTATGAGGTGATATACACTCATGCCAATCGACAAACAAGATGAGAGCAGACACTTGTGTGAGAGTTTGGCTCCACACACACTCGACACCTTACCGAAGTGACCAAACCTCAGCACAAACATGAAGACAGCACGCTACCTGGGCGCATGGCGCAAAGCGAGCGTAACGTGCGTCCGTGGATGTGAGAGACAGACACAGATTATTGAAGCGAGTGCATGCAGCCAAGATGACACAAGCGCAATGCACCCACCTAAATAACAGACAGACAAGGAGTATGAATGTCCGGGTCCCAACACAGACCGGAACCGAACTAGACAGGAAGTCGGGACCCAGACACCATACTCCAGACATGAAACACAACATACTGAAGAGTGCGCGGCCGGGAATAAAACAGAGACTGCGTGCTCACACAAGGACAGACATGGGCAGATAATGCCACGGCCTGTCAGACCAAAACCCAGACTGACAGAGATACGGGACTGTGACACTTCCTGAATGAGGCTTACTTTGTAAATAATGTAAGATGTGTGCTCACCTTTGCTATTTGCTATTCTCAGTAAGTATTCCAATCTCTGCACTGAAACACCTCAAGTGACTTTTGGATGTGTTTGATATCCAGCAACAATGTACCTTAGTGTTTGTCGATCTCACACCATCTGTTAGACTCTGCTACCTACTATATAGCTTCTGCATTTTATAAACAAATTGGAATAACACAATCAAAATAACTTGATTGTGGAGGAGAGGATCATGACTGTTCAGATTGATAGGGAATCATGTTTATCATATTATAATATTAAATAAGTCCTGCTTATCGGGGCCTTTTGTCATGACATAGCAAATAAGATGATTCACTTTTGCCAATTCTGGATTTTTAGTGTCCAGCTGATCCTGTTGAGGTTTGATGATTTACATTTATGCTCTCAGCAGATGCTTTCTTAGCAAATCGACTTGCAATAGAGTGCACATATTGCATATGTTGTTGTTACCAGGACAGGTTGCTAAGAGTACATGGTGTTGCATGCTAGAAAGGCTTCAGAAAACAAGGAAAAGACAAAGATGACAAAATAAGAAGAAAAAAAATGACAAGAAACCCACAGTGTAAATTGCAGACCAGTTCACTGCTGTGGGGAATAATGAGAAAGTTTTTTTTTTAAAAGACCCCATGTAATAAAAAATTGTGGCTTGTAGTCAAAGTCTTTCTAGCTAGTCAGTCCACTGGCGGCCATCTTTGGCATGCTCTCGAGCAAATATTTTTTCTATGTAAACAAGTGGCATACAAGAGCAGTTCCTATCTACCTGAATGATGAAAGACCGAAATGATAAAAAAACGTATTTCAAATCAGCAGTATAATATGACAACACTGGTATCATAAATTGTGCTTCTTTACCTCAGATTATGCTAAAAAAAAAAAAAAAAACACTTTCTGTATCTAAAAGTTGATTAGCCCTTTTACCTGTATGGTGGGACTTGCTTTCTACATCCATTGACTGTTGGGTGTTCCAATTTCTCCCATACATTTTAATAGAAGTGGCCCGTCTCTGCTAAATAGTCTCCACTTGTAGTTCATGTCTGTTAGCTTTGAAGTCATCTATATGCTAGTGTACCCTAAAAACCTTGACTTACGTGAAAATTGGGCAAAAATATTGATGACTCACACTGCACTAGCTCATTTTGTCCAATCAAATGCACTCTAGAACGAGTTTGTTCTCCCCCCTAATACCACCTACGCAGGGCTGTGCACTATCTCCGTGTTTATATCCGCGTCTCCCGCTGAATGCATTTAGATGCGCTCTACAATATGGAATAGCCTTTCTATGGACCCCCCATCAGTCTGGGCCCCTCTCAAGTCCAGGCCCGAGACAAAAGGTCCAGTTGTCCTCGCTATCCAAGGCCCTGCACCTACCTCTGACTCGCGATAGCAAGTAGCAAATCATGTACATGGCTGTGACTTAAACTAAAGTCTTCTGGCTATTTAAAAAAGAGGGACAAGCCCTTCAATATGTCCCACCCAAACTTCCTGTTTCAATAAGAAACAAAACAGTGATCCTTAGGCTAATTCACAGGAAATTCATGTTCATGGTCTTTTTGTGCCTATTCATCAGTGCACATTCTAAAAAAATATATACAATAAAAATATATAAAAATTCTCTGCAGTTTTTTATCAAAATGTTATGCTACGCCTGACATCAACAAGCCCTCTTACATTTTCAATTCCTCCAGTTCAACCATCTGTCATACTTTTCACAGTACAATGAATTCCTTGGATAAAATCAAGTCCTGCCTTACATTTATGCTCTTTCTCAAACTAAAATGGGTTGCGAATGCCGTTTCATGTTGACTGAATAAAGTATGATGATAATAGTTTATATATAAGATAAGATAAAAGTATATATGTAAAATAAAGTAAATAATAAAGTTAGAATAGGGCATGTATCTTGTGCCTGTCAAGCCCCCACTCTGCTCTTTATTTTGGGTGGTATGGACAAGTGTGAGTTATGGATGTGAGGACCATTAAATGCTTAGTAAATCCTGTGCTTCCTGCTGAGCCAAGGCTGGACTTTTCCCACAGGCAGAGGCTGTGGAAGTGGGATTAGAGATTTTTTAGGGAGGACAGGGAATTTTTTGTTGGTATTAAAGGTGGAGGAGGTAGAGTTAAGTGTTAGCCGAGGTGGAGTGGTGTTATCACAGAAGCACGTCAGTTCTTAATTACATAAAATCCAAACATGATGCATGGCACTAATGAGAAAGTTCTCCAGTGGAAGGTCTGTCGATGCACCGCTCAAAGTTCTAACAATTTTAATAAACCCGTTGCCCAGGCTAGCACACTCAAATGAACCTTAGAGCCCCCTCAATTGAAGATTATACTTAAATGTATTTTGGATAGCAGATTTCCTCGAATCCTGGCGAACACACACAAAATCCTTGCATTAAAACTAATAAACGTGAATGATCTTGCAAATCAGTGTGGCGCTGCATTCTGCTTTCATGCCTCCAACGTACACATGAGCATTTGATTGGTTAAAACCTCCGCTCATGCATAAAGTATTAGTAGCGCAGTTATCTCACTCAATCCACCACCTGTTGCTTTCGATTTCTGCTCTGGGATAAAGCGGTCTGTAACTTCTGCTCTAGCATCAGTTTCCCAAAGCGAATTCCAAACCTTAACTATCAGTGAAGTGCAAAATAAAAAAAATAAATCTAGATCAGTGATTACGGATAACATCTTCTGACATTGCTTGCTGCATTCATGCACAGAGAAAACATAGCTGTAAATGACTGTACATTGAAAAAACTTTTCTTTAACGAAGGCTGGTAATTTGTGAATTAAAAAATGGTTTTGGTAGCATTGAACATGATTTCATCAATTTTTTTATTACATTACGTCTTCACTTTATACAGAGCACCCCCAATATTTTCAGAAGCACACTCAGCGAATTTGATCTGGAACTGGGCCTGCCATTGCAGCTGATCTTTTGAAGCATCAGCTAATGATTAATGGACAATTCAGATGAACATGGGCAGTGCCAGTGCTAAAAGCAAAACAAGTGTTCGGAATGGCATGTTACCATACTACTTTTAATATTTCTTCCTTACATAGATATGGCACCTTACGGTGTGTTGACGCCCTGATGTGAATCATGCTAATATGTTACTTTAACATTTAAAGATCCCATATTATGCTAATTTACAGGTTCATAATTTTATTTTGGGGGTCTACTAGAATAGGTTTACATGCTTTAATGTTAAAAAACACATTATTTTTCTCATACTGTACATTTATTTTCCCCGCTCTTCATACTTTGGCTAAAAGGCTCTGATTTACCTCCTGTCTCTTTAAAGCCCCCCTTTCCGAAAAGCCCAGTCTGCTCTGATTGGTCAGCTGGCTTTGTCTGTTGTGATTGGTCAACCGTGTAGAGCGTGTATCGGAAAAGTAACGCCCCTTACCATAACCGAGTTTCAGCTCCAGAGTCTTCTTGGGCAGCTCTGTAAACACTAATGTAACTATGGTAACAGTGGTGTCGGTTTTTACCGTACCAGCTCTAGCCCGAGTCCGATAATGAAAGTTTGGAAGAACAAGCTGATCGACCCGAACCACCTTCACAAGCATGACTTGAGCAGGACGTTTCACAGTGGTAAGTTTAAATTTAGTAGCTTTCTTACAAGTGCACTGTTGATTATTGTGAACCTAACAAATCTTCAAGTAAAAGACACATTGTCATGTGTATTTTGTTGATTCTTGTATTTCATGTCTTATTTTGAAATTTCTAGTTCCTGTTTCATGTCATGTGGTTCCCTTGTCATGTGATTTCATGTTTTCCCACCATGTTCATGTGTCTTGTTTTCATTGGTTGATTGTTTAATTATCTTGTTTAGAGTTCTGGTTGTTCATTGGTTTGTTCTCCCATGTCCATGTATTTAAACCCTCATGTTTTCCATTGTCCTTTGTCAAGTATTATGTACGTTTGCTAATGTTGTCATGTCTGTTTATGCCAAGTCAAGTTTATGTTAATCAACTTTATAGTTATGTTCATGTTCATGTTCATGTTCATGTTTCACATTTACAGTTAGGGTTTTGGATTTCACTTTTGTCAAATAAAATGCACTTGGGTTCTTCATTCCATCATCATCGTCTCCATTGTCATTACCAGCGCCAGTGCATCGTTACACACGTAGTGCATCTAAGTCTTTCATCTTTTGCTGGAATGTGTGTAGCCAAACTTTTTTTGACCGAGATATGAACGGAGAACAGAGGCTTACTCCCGATTAGTGAGCAAGTATGCAAACATTACAGCTTGTAATTATGTAATTATATAAGACTCTTGAGATCGACCATTTTGTTACACAGTTTAGGTAAAATTCGGCCCACAGCTGAATAGTAAACCCTTACCAAAACAATAACATTACATAGCAAGTTAGCCGAGCACTACTGTGGATTGCAGACGAAAAATGACCATTTGTAAAAATAAATACATCTCCACACTTGATCACTATTCATGATAGTAAGAACAAACAATTCTACACAATTGTAGGTAAAAGTGGACCCGCAGTTGATTAGCAAAACTATTTAAACACAATAACATTAGCTAGCAGGTTAGCAGAGGCCTAAAGCTGTGCACTGGGTGTACACCGTAGCGACAACACAAAACTCATTTGAACTTTCGGTAGCAGATAAATCCACAAATAATCAAGCATACTTACAGGTTGTGATCCTGAAGCGCCAGATTGTCCCAACAAAGTGGGAACTGCACCATCTTTCAGGGGTAACCGACTTAAAAATCTGGCATTGGTTGTGGTTGTACTGCTAAATAATTAAAATACATTTTAACCACTGATTCTTCAATTCGTCTGCCTTTGGAAGTCCATACAAAGAGGTTTTGCTTTTGCAGTGAAAAAAACAGCGACTTCTTGACATTGCAGCAACACTAACCCAACTCATCCTGGCCTCTGCTATAACTACGTTTGTTTGAGGGTGGGCCAAAGTAGCCCTTAGGCGGGCATTATGCAAATGTGTTACATAGTGACGTAGATACTTTACGGAAGAAATGGCTGGACTACAATCCAGTCGTTTCTTGTAGTTCTTGAGCAGTGTTGTCTGTAGGAGAGAATAACTCCCTTTTGCGTGGACTTTGTGCTTTGTAACTTTGCAGACCTTTTACATACACAAAGAGCTATGTTACACACTGAAGGAAAGGTAAAATCCCAAAAAGCATAATAGGGCCAGAATAGCGCATAATTCCCAATGCGCTCTAAGTCCTCATGGTGGCGTAGTGACTCGCCTCAATCCAGGTGGCGGAGGATGAATCTCAGTTGCCTCCGCATCAATCCGCGCATCTTATCGCGTGGCATGTTGAGCGTGTTACCGTGGAGACATAGCGCATGTAGAGGCTTCACGCTATTCTCCACAGCATTCACGCACAACTCACCAAGCGCCCCATCGAGAGCGAGAACCACATTATAGCGACTACGAGGAAATTACCCCATGTGACTCTACCCTCCCTAGCAACTGGACCTGGCTGGAGTCAAATAGGGTCTCTTTAATGTTACTTGAATTGGTGCTATTTTAGTGGATTTCTAACTTTGTAGGAGGTCATAATAAATGTTGTTAAACATTATTGTTACATATTGTTTTGTTTTATTTCCTTAAAAGGAACTAAATGGATTTTGACAGTAAAAGAAGTACTGTATGAGTCAAACTTCAGCACTTTAAAAAAATCTGTGATTGCAATAAAATATTTTTATTGACTGACAGCACTAGAAATAATGTGTGTGTACTCCCAGAAATATCCATCTCATTTGTATAAACATTCACTGAGACTTAGCAGGCTTAAAATGTCAAACATTGAGCAGATTATGTTTTAAATTAGTGCTGATAGTTAATTAAAATATTTTATAGCGTTTAATCACATGATTTTCATAGTTAATCGCGATTTATCTTAGATTTAGAAAGTGCAGAAATGTGACTCTAAATATACTTTTCCTGTCAAAATGCATTTAGTTCCTTTTTATAAAAGAAAATAATATGTAATAATAATGTTTTATAAACATTTTCCAAACTAATCATTCCACAATATAAAGATAGAAATGCACTGAAATAGTACCAACTTAAGTAACATTAAACATTTCCCAAAGTCTAAGTGGGAGGTTAAATAATTAAAATATCTAGACCCTGTAGTTTCCGTTTTCATTTTAATGGGCATTAAATCTCTTAAACCCTCACCCTCAACAAAATTAATAGAGGCTGTCCATTTTACTTCAGCAATCATGAAGCTGCATGTATATGATTTGCCGCTTAGAACTCCACATAAAAAGTGCTTGCAGAGAATGTCTTGTTTTGCTTTTAGCACTGGCACTGTCCACGTAATGATACTTCATCCGAATTGTCTGGCACGCGAAGCAGGGGAAATGCTGATGATTTACTGCAGCGGATTGTGGAATGCGGCTTATCACAAGTCCCATTTGGGTTTAATTTGTACAAAAAATTACGGTTAAGAGGTTCTTTCTCCATCACTTGATCACTGACATGGAATCACTGTTGTGTGTGTGTTTGAGGTGTGTGTGTAGTGAGACAGACTACTGTCTTGTAATATTCCCCTGGTTTTGTCATTTCTTTTATATTGTGTATAATGGTGACTTTCCCTTTTATGCATAATATATTTGAACTCTAATGCAACCTGCATTATACCGTGTGGAGAAGACACAGCGCTTCTGTCTGTTTCATTGTATCATGCCCCCTTGGAATTAGGTGGGGTTTGGTAGCCTATCACTGTGCGTTTGTAGGGTATTTTAGGCTGGCTACGTGTCACCTAGACACGTGTCACGGTCTAATGACTGCCCCTTTTCCTTATGTTGTTTTGATGTTAGGCTAACTGCTTGGCTCTGGTACCCGGTGCTAATGTTAGTTCCTTTTTATGTGACAGCGGTTGTTTGTGTGAGGCTCGTATCAAGCTCTGCTTGCCGACTGCTGCCTTCCTCCAGTCTGCCTGTTCCATATACCGCAAGTGTATTCGCGGCCGTAATTATGGCTGTAGCTCCAACACTTTTGGTATGTGAAATCATTAATACGATGGTGATTAAAATGCATGCAGGTTTAATGTTTTTAGCTTTTTGTAATTGTTTGCCCTTTTATAGGTGAAATAAACTGCTCACCAGAATGTGTCTGTCTGCATGGAAGCTGCAGGGCTGAAGTCCGACGCTGCTGTTTTGTTTTACATAGTTTTTGTTTTGTTTGTTTATTGCCCCTTTTTTTTTTTTTTTTTTTTTTTTTGGTATTTTCCATTCAAATCTCTGCAAGTGCTGTTTTGGGACTCACAGAGACAAGTGTGATCCTTGTCTCAGTATTTGTATATCTTGAGCCAACAAGATCGTCATAAGAGTTTGGAAACAGTGTTTTGTTCGGTTTGAAACTATTTTATATTGTTATTGTTTGTGTGAAGTTTATCTTAGCAGGGTGATTTGTCATCGGCTCTCTCCCTTTCTCCTGCTCTTCACACTAACATATATTTTCTTTTGTGTGGGTTAAAACCCTTGTTTGAGTTTGTTAGCTCTGTGTCCTCTTAATGGTGGCCAGAGTTTGTCTTTTTGTTTTGTTGGTTTATTATGATTGTTTTATTGTTAATTTTTTTCCCCCAGGACATAGAGCAAAGGTTCCACCCTATTCCAACCAGTGTTCAGTACTCACACGGAGCTGAATAAAATGTTAGAATCTAGTGTGAAAATTGGTAAATGCATAAATAATGATTACGAAAAATGAACTAGTTAAACATTGTTAATTATTTGAAGGCTATTAATGCGTTCATTTCATTAGCTCTAATTAAATACTATCACTGTTCCGTTTGCTGTTTAAACTTCTGTCTATATTGGCAGCAGCCTACTACAGCAGCATTCTAACTGAATGGAACCTCGTAATTTTGGAGTGCTGTAAAAAAACAGCATTTAAAGCCCATTCACACTGCCCAAACAAACACCAACAAACTCAAACAAACACAAACATTCTATAGTTGGCACTTGGATTTAGAATCTTGAGAAGAAAAGTCCCAATAAACACATTTTTTTTTTTCTGTCAAGTACCCAAATATAACAGGAACAGCTGTTAGCATATCCTCACGCTGACCCAGCTTACATCCTCAAGGTCAGCCAGATACCTCTCAAAATTCCTCAGCAGGATTTCCTCTGAACTTTTCCGTGACCTCTACATACACAGCTCATGGGGTGGTCATTAATGTTGTGGTTAACAGCTGACTCAGAGTTATTGTCCTATAACCTCTTTTTATTGCTTTGTAGAATCTTGCGGTGTACATAAACCATCAATCAACATCTCAAGCTGCCTTAATGGTTGGTTGTGGATACAATGGCACACTATGGGATGTTTTTAGACAAATGTTAAAATAAAATACCTACTAAAAGTTCAACTCAGTCTAGATTGAGAAATCCCGAATGCCTGAAATGTATAGATCTGGCAACCTATGCATTTGTTAATCTTATTGGTGCTCAACAAGTGTAGTCCCTCCCCTAGTCATATACTGTTGTAGACACATCTGCACAGCCTTTTAGGAATCTGGGCTGTTGGCGAACAGCTCATGACATCAAGTGCCTCTTAACTGTTTTAGGAAGCAAGTGTTTAATGTAAGTATTAAGTATGTACATTTATGTTTGTGTGGCAACTGCTGAGCTTTACCTTAGCTACTCAGAAACACTTGGCGTGCTGTGAGCACATTTGTCACGTGTCAGGTTGATAAAAGCATTACTTTGATATTCTCCATCCTCTTGATCCCTTGCTTACTGAAGTGCCTTTAGAAGATAACACTCTAGATCAACAGACATCTGGAACAAACCAAAAAAGGACAATCGTACTGGAAGATGGATGACAGTGATGGTCCAACTAGGGATATCTGGCACACAAATATTTAAGTGTTCTCTTTTTACCATTTTGCATGAAAGAATTAAAGGAATATTCAAAGGTTTAATACAAGTAAAGCTTAATCGATAGCATTTTTGGCATAATTTCGATTACCACAAAAAATAATTTAGACTTGGCCCTGCTTTTTAAAAATAAATAAATAAAACAACAAATATCGAGGTCACAGCGAAGCACTTACAATGAAAGTGAAAGGGTCACATTTCTTTTAAGGGTTTAAAGGTAGAAATGTGAACCTTATAATTTAAGAAATGCGCTTACATGAAATCTTCTGTTAAAACTTGTGTATTACTTGAGCTGTAAATTTGTTTATATCGTAATTTATCTGAGGTTTTAGGGTTTATGGAGTTACGTCGTCATGGAAACTAAGTTGTAAAATTGGATATAACTTTACACAGAAAATTTTGGTAAGTGATTTAATCATACTAAAGTCATATTATCATGCATATTGTTAACATCTTGTGCCTATACTTTTGAAACTTTTGTATGTATTTTAAACTTTTAGCCCCATTCACTTACTTTGTTATTGCCTTATTGTAATCCATTTATTTGTTTTTATTTATTTTATTTTTTTAAAGGAGGGACAAGTCTAAATTAATTTTGTGGTAATCAACATTATGCCGCAAATGCTGTCGATTGAGCTTTACTTGTATTGAACCCAGAACATGCCTTTTATAGTGAGGGCCCGAAAGATAGAAAGATGGAACAGTTCCTCACATTAGGAACTTGAGGACAACTTGAATAGAAGTTTTATTTATGCTGCTTGACCTCTTAGTGAGAGTAGGCCTGCTTTCATAATGAGATCAAAGATCTGGCACCATCTTCTAACACCTGCATTTGCTAAACAGCCTTAGGGTTGATACCCGCAGAACAGTTCAGCACCATTGGCTAATGAAAGGACACAATGGACTTGATTATTTTGTACTCTGGGTATTTTAGCCCTGAAGTTTTATTCTCATTTGAGGGGCAAGTTGTGTCAATAGATTGTATCATCCCTTTGTTTACAACTTCAGTTTTTATTACAGAAATTGCATCACATTGCATTCCAGCTGAGTGGGATGTTGTGGACTAAATTGTAAATACAATGTGCAGTGTGTTTAGCTAATAACTACCATAACTGTCATTGAATCGTGGCACTTGGGATGGTGATAACCTGAAGGTTATAATTATGAGCTTTTCAACAAAATATTCAAGTCACATCTCTATTAAACCATGCATACCAGCCACTTCTGGTACGAGAAAAAACAGTCACCAAGTACATCAAAGTACGGCCAGAGGGAGCAGTATATTTTGATCACTCTGATTGGAATATGTTCAAAGAGGCTTTTTTATTTGCTAAGATTACTCAGATGAATATGCATTATCTTATCACTGGCTACATCAACAGGTAAGTAAATTATGCTGATGTCACCAAAACTTTCTGGCCCTGGCTGAATACTGACTTTGCACTCTGGTAACAGACAGTAGACAAACTCTCGGCTGGCATCAAAAAACCCAAGGCCTCCTCCGGCATGCAGAGGCTGAATGTAACCATAGCTGGGGTGAGGAAAAACCTGATGAAGGAAAATATTCACAAAGTTTCCTTCTGGCATGCCTGGCCACATGCTCGAAGGCAGTTACCTGAAAATGTCTTCATAGACATATTCAACATCTTCATCATTTATGCTATTTTTCACAGGCCAAAGCCATCCCAATTCCAAAGAAGACACCTGTATCATGTCTGAATAATAAACTTGCTTTAGAACATTTCTTTTTTGTGTCCCACACAAGAGAAAAATCAGTTAAGTTTGGGACAAATTGAGGGTGAATAAATGTTTAATAAAGTTGTATTTTTGGTTAAATTACTCCCTTTAACTCAGCATTCAAGACAATCAAAGCCCAAACCAAGACCTCATGAATTTAGGATCAAGAGCTACCCAAGGTTATGTACTAGTCTGAGATTGTTGTTCCTGCACTGAGAATCAACCTGACTTTACCAGAGCTCCTCCCCCAGGGGGAGCCTACATAGTTATCTCAAAAGGCGTAACACCCAACTGGGAGACCATTCGCTATTCTGTTTGAGTGGAAGTCAGTGGAGGAGATGCCTCAGTACACTTTTGTGTGGAAACAGCTAATCGTTTAATAAACTGACAAATCTGTCAGATAATTTATCTTTAAATTTTTTGGCATGACACTTATTTGGAAGAGAGCTATATCATTTATCTTTAACTTCTTTGGCATGACATTCATTTAGAAGAGAGATATATTTGGAGTATATTTAAAAAAAAAAAGAAAGCTCTTTTATCCACCTTTTTCCAGAGCACGGTAGTGTCCCCAGATTCTTACTGGAAAACTTGTTTCTGTTTTCTGGTCTCCAGTGTTTTCACTCACGATGGTGTATATTCTTAACAGATAATGTGATGTTTAGCTTATTAAATTAGTAAAATTGCCAAAATAGCATGTGGATCCATAGTGCCTGCCAATACTTTATAGTGTTGCGATTACGGTCTTTTGACAGTGCCTCACCCGTCAAGCTGACATGAAGTGGGTGGATGGCATGAAGCTATGGCCAGAGGTCAGTTACGTTTATCTTATTAGCTACTTCGAGTTGTTATGACAGCCAGCAACTGCATAAGTTGAGCTTGAACTAATTTGTACTCCAATTAACACTTAAAATGGTTGTTCTCCATCTGGATTGCTTTTTATTTATTTATTTAGTTTTTACATTGCTTAAGAAAACCAGAAAACTGTCAAGCAACAATCAGAATCTTTATAGCTCTACCCAGTGGTTGGTCAGGTAAACTGTGGATAAGAGAGATCACAGGACATTAACTATATTTAGGATTTATTTACGACAATAGACATTCTTTTTTGTGATTTCCGCCAAAGGTGACTGGCTTCAGTAAAATTTTGAAAGTGTTTAAGTGATGTCAAGGCCATTATATGTTTGGCTTTTTGAAGGTGTACATGATTCAAGTCTGAGAGTTGTTGATGTTACACTTTCTCCGTTGAAACAGACACAGGGGTTACCAACTCATTTTATACAGTATACAGTAAGAAAATGTGGACACACCCCATGGACAAAGGTGTCTGCTCTAAGGGTACATTTGAATTCTTTGCTGTCCATTTGACTTCAGAGCTGTGGAATGCTGGAGTGACCAGATGTCAACCTGGCCCTGTTTTAACAAAGCACCCTTACTGGAAGTTCTGATCCAAAATTAGGTCTTACTCGGACTATACTGATCCATTGGCAGAGGGTTAAATGTCAAAAACTTATCTAGGTTTAGTTTGGTCTGAGAATAGGTTCTTGCCTTGTTTCATAAGTCCAGAGACCAGCCAGAGTTCTCTCCACATTATTGAGCATACTCGCTTTGACAGAATCATGGCATGCGCCAGCCAAAGTGACGTCTTTCATTTCCAATCTTTGAAGTTAGAACTCATGGCACGCCTGTGTACTTAGTCCTTTACTTTTTTGGCTCTCTTGCCTTGCTGAGACAATGTATCTACAGTTCCCTAATAGAGTGCCTTTTGAAACATCTTTTGGCTCATAAAATGAAGCACACATTTGCCTGGTCAATGGCAGTGGAAGTGAGCTGAGCTTTTTGTAAAGAGCTTCAGTGTGATGGTAACACAGTGCAGTTACTCACATGCCTTCTAATATTCAAGTCAGTCTAAATCCAGGGAAAATTATTAAAAGAGTCAGGATTTTTATTTTATTTTATTATTATTAAAAAGTTTATACAGTATATGAGACTGTGAACATCTTCAATGAGCTTTATACAACTTTGAGAACCTCACCACGGTTTCTAGACTTGGTTACAAAATGCATGTCATTTCTGTTACCTATATAAAATACATTATTTTAGCTTTTTCTTTGCTGTTTCCTGTGGAGTTGGGCACAGTGTCATCTCTAAAAGCCCTCTTGTTTCTATTGTTTCTGTTGGTGGGAGATAACTGAGCTTCTGTCTTTGATCCGCTTGACTCGTTCCTTTCTTTACACATACAGCAGGGAGTTCCCTCTCTGTCACTCACTCGACGTTGGTGTCGATGTAGTGACACTAGGGGTCACTCTTGGGAGCCCGAGACACCTCTGGTCTTTGATAAAAAATGGCCAGTGAAAATTGGCGAGTGGTATTTGCATGCCACTCCCCTGAACATACGGGTATAAAAGGAGCTGGTATGCAACCACTCATTCAGATTTTCTCTTCGGAGCTGAACGGTCATGCTCACTGAGCTGAATACTACTATTCATTCACCTCTGCTGGATCTGACGGTGCATTTCAGCGGCTTCTCCCTCCTCTGCACTGGTGCACTGCAGAGAACGCCCCTGGGCGCTTCGGCAGAAAAACTAAAGAGTATATTTTCTGAAAGAGCATTTTTCCCCTCTAAAAGTGTATATATTTCTCTAAAAGAGCGCACACACGGAACGTCTTTTTAAAGACGCGTCTTTTTTCCGATTGTGTGTTATTCCTGGTTGTGCTCGTTATCTCTCGCCTTCTAATGGTCACGATCACTGTCTTTCGTGTCTGGGCACTGCTCACGCGGAGACAACGTTGCGGTCGCGGCTCGCCTTCGTAAGAAAGCGAGCAACCCCAGAGGCTCCCGCCTCGGTCCTTTTACCCACGGGTTTGAGGCCAGCGCGGCTAGCACTGGGGGTGATTTGGGGACCCCAATGGGACCGCCTCCGTCGGGTATCCCCCCGCGGACCTCCCATTCCCCAGCACGCTCGTCTGCCCCGATCGGGCTTCCGGGTGAGTCCGCCGGCTCGTCTCACGGTGAGTTCGACCTCTTATTCGGAGCCCGCGAAAGTGATGAGCTCTCGAGCGCAGCATCGGAGAGCGGGCTCGTCCAGTTGGAAGCCTCAGCTGGGCTCCTCCCTTCGGGGTCGATTGCCCAGTCACAGGCTGATGCGGAGATGATGACATGCTTTCCCGGGCAGCCGCAAGCGTCGGTTAGAGTGGATTTCACCGCTCTTCCCTGAACCCTCGCAGCTCGGTGATTGGTTCCTGGGCTCGTGGCGTCGCTCAAAGCCATGCCCTGCCCCGTTCCTTTCTTCCCGGAAGTGCATGAAGAGCTGACAATGTCGTGGGAGGCACTTTTTACTGCCCGGTCCTGATCTTTTCAGCTTCCCCGCTCTCACTACCCTCGATGGTGGGGCGGCCAAGGGTTATTCGGCAATCCCCCGGTGGATAAAGGCGCTCGCAGTGCACCTATGCCCGCAGAGCGCCGCCACCTGACGCGGGTGCCCAAAGCCCCCGTCCAAGGCCTGTAGGTTTACGTCGTCTCTGACGGCCAAGGCCTACGGTGCCGCTGGACAAGCCGCCTCCGCCCTGCACGCCATGGCTCTCCTGCAAGTCCGCCAAGGCACTAAAGGAACTGCACGGGGGTAGTTCCGCCCCAGGATTGATGCAGGAACTGCGCTCGGCGACCGACCTCGCTCTCCGAGCGACGGAGGTCACGGTGCGGTCTCTCGGGCGGACGATGGCCACACTAGTGGTCCAGGAGCGCCACCTTTGGCTCAACCTGGTCGAGATGGGTGAGGCCGACAAGACACGATTCCTTGCTGCCCCCATTTCCTTTGGTCCCCCTTGCGTGGAACTTGGACGCATGGCTTGCGCCTTCCAGTCCGTCACGAGGGCTGGTCCGGGCTGTCCGACCCGGCTGCGCGATTCACTTCGCCAGGCATCCGCCCAGGTTCAGCGGTGTCCACTTCACCTTGGTGAAAGACGAAAACGCTGCTACCTTGCGCGGAGATCGCTTCCCTCCTACGGAAAGACGCGATAGAACCTGTCCCTCCAGCCGAGATGAAGAAAGGGTTTTACAGCCCCTACTTCATTGTACCGAAAAAAGGCGGTGGGTTGCGGCCAATCTTGGACCTGCGAGTACTGAACCGGGCTTTACACAGACTCCCATTCAAGATGCTGACGCAAAGACGCATTCTAGCGAGCGTCCGGCATCAAGATTGGTTCGCGGCGGTAGACCCGAAGGATGCGTACTTTCACGTCTCGATCCTTCCTCGACACAGACCCTTCCTGCGGTTCGCGTTCGAGGGTCAGTCGTATCAGTACAAAGTCCTCCCTTTCGGCCTGTCCCTGTCTCCTCGCGTCTTTACAAAGATCGCAGAGGCTGCCCTTGCCCCGTTAAGGGAGGTGGGCATTCGCATTCTCAACTATCTCGACAACTGGCTAATCTTAGCTCACTCTCGAGACATGTTATGCGCACACAGGGACCTGGTGCTCTCACACCTCAGCCGACTAGGGCTTCGGGTCAACTGGGAAAAGAGCAAGCTCCTCCCGGTTCAGAGCATCTCTTTTCTCGGTTTGAAGTTGGACTCAGTCTCCTTGACGGCGCACCTTACGAACAAGCGCGCCCAGTCGGTGCTGGCCTGTTTGAAGGCGTTCAAACAGAAAACAGCGGTTCCACTGAAACTTTTTCAGAGGCTCCTGGGGCATATGGCATCCTCGGCGGTGGCCACCCCGCTCGGGTTGATGCATATGAGGCCGCTTCAGCACTGGCTCCAGACTCGAGTCCCGAGATGGGCATGGCGCCACAGGACACACCGTGTGGCCATTACGTCGGTCTGTCACCATCTTTTCAGCCCTTGGACCGACCTCTCATTTCTCGTTCTTCTGGATGGGTCCGCGGTTGTGTTGGCACATCAACTGCCTCGAGTTACTGCCCTGCGGAGGTTCCGGCCGTTGATCTATGGCAAGCACGTGCTAGTTTGGACAGACAGCACGGCAGCGGTAGCATATGCCAACCGCCAAGGCGGTCTCCGCTCCCGCTGTATGTCACAACTCGCCTGCCGTCTCCTCCAACGGAGTCAGCAGCACCTCAAGTCGCTGCAAGCCACTCACATCCCGGGCAACCTCAACACTTCGGCGGACGCGCTGTCACAACAGGTTACCCTCAAGGGAGAGTGGAGACTCCACCTTCAGGTGGTCCAGCTGATTTGGAGTCAATTCGACAGGCACAGGTGCACCTGTTCGCCACCCAAGAATCCTCCCCTCTGCCCGCTCTGGTACGCCCTGACCGAGGCGTTCCTCGGCATAGAAGCGCTGGCACACAGCTGGTCCCCTGGCATTCGCAAATATGCATTTTTCCCCAGTGAGCCTGCTTGCACAGACCCTGTGCAAGGTCAGGGAGGATGAGGAGAAGGTCATCCTGGCAAGCACCCTACTGGCCCACCCAGAAGTGGTGCTCGGACCTCACGCTCCTCACGAAAGCTCCCCCGGGCAAATTCCCCTGAGGAAGGACCTTCTTTCTCAGGGAAGGGGCACCATCCGGCACCCACGCCCAGACCTCTGGAATCTCCATGTCTGGCCCCTGGATGGGACGTGGAAGACCTAAGCTGTCTCCCACCTGCGATGGTAGACACGTTCACTCAGGCTAGGGCTCCCTCTACGAGGCGCCTGTATGCCTTTAAGTGGCGTCTGTTCGCTAAGTGGTGTTCTTCCCGTCGGGAAGACCCCTAGAGATGCGCAGTCAGATCAGTGCTTTCCTTCCTGCAAAAGAGGTTGGAAGGGAGGCTGTCCCCTTCCACCTTGAAGGTGTACATTGCTGCCATAGCAGCACACCATGACGCAGTCGACGGTAAGTCCTTAGGGAAGCATGATCTGATCATCAGGTTCCTAAGAGGCGCCAGGAGGCTGAATCCCTCCAGGCCGCACCTCGTTCCCTCAGCGGACCTCTGTAGTTCTCAGGGTCTACAGAGAGCCCCCTTTGAGCCTTTGCAGTCAGCCGAGCTTAAGGCACTCTCCTTGAAAACTGCCCTCCTGACTACGCTCACTTCCATCAAGAGGGTAGGTGACCTGCAAGCATTCTCTGTCAGCTAAACATGCCTGGAGTTCGGTCTAGGTTACTCTCACGTGATCTTGAGACCCTGTTCCCACCACCCCTTTAGGGACTAGGTGGTGAACCTGCAAGTGCTGCCACAGGAGGAGGCAGACCCAGCCCTGTCGTCGCTGTGTCCGGTGCGTGCTTTACGCATCTATTTGGATCGCACGCAGAGCTTTAGAATCTCTGAGCAGCTCTTTGTCTGCTTTTGGTGCACAGCGGAAAGGAAGCACTGTCTCCAAGCAGAGGATCACCCGCTGGCTCGTTGACGCCATAACTATGGCATATCTCGCCCAAAACATGCCACCCCCAGTAGGGCTACGAGCCCATTCTACCTGTGGTGTAGCGGCTTCTTGGGCCTTGGCCAAGGGTGCCTCTCTAACAGACATTTGCAGAGCAGCGGGCTGGGCAACACCCAACACCTTTGCAAGGTTCTACAACCTCCGGGTGGAACCGGTTTCGTCCCAGGTAGTGGCATGCAACAAGCGGATAAGCCCGGGATAGCCGGCCGGGTGTATCGCTTGCACATAGCGCCTTCCACCTCCTTTTGAGCTGAAGACGTGCGCTGTTATTTCCCAGTAGTGTTCACAAAATTTGTTCCCTGGTTGACTTCCTCCGAGCCCTGTGGCAGTCGAGTTTTCGGAGAGACCTGCTGCCGGCCCAGTACACGCGCTAACTAATAGCCCGGTTCTGGGGTAGGTGCTCCGCATGTGGCGGTTCCCTGTAAGGCTAACCCCATGCGATCTATATCTTCCGCTAATTCATTTCCCTGCTGGCAAACTGCGTCTTCCTTGGGCAGAGCCCCTCTGCCCCAGTCTCCATGTTGTAGCAACTCCTCCCCCATTGGGCAGGATCTACCTTGAAGGCTCTCCACATGGTTGGAAAGACCATGTGATGTATTCTTCCACTTAAATATCCCCCCCTCTCTTGGGGCGAGGTGTGGTCTCCGCAGTGTCCTCCCCTTGGGAGGGACACCACCCGACTAGACCTGGCGGCCCAGTCGGATAATCCCCCTTCTTTTTTAAGGAGTGGAAAAAGAGAAGGGGAAAGAGGCCACGACTGGGTTAAGCCTGTCTCTATCTCTGGGTAGTCGACTTGTCCCCAAAAAGGGCTGTTCGACACTCATAACTGTGTTGGGGGAGATTACGTGTCGACCTGGTGTGCTGGCCATGAGGCACACAGCAAGTCTGCCCACAACACACCGCCAGTTCACGTAACACAGTTCAGCCTTGTGGCGTTTTGTATAGGGACCCCTAGTGTCACTACATCGACACCAACGTCGAGTGAGTGACAGATAGGGAACGTCATGGTTACTGGTGTAACCTCCATTCCCTGATGGAGGGAACGAGATGCTGATCCCTCCTGCCACAACGCTGAACTACCCGCTGAAATGACCGGACCTTATATCGGCTCCTCAGCGTAAAACCTGAATGAGTGGTTGCATACCAGCTCCTTTTATATCCATATGTTCGGGGGAGTGGCATGCAAATACCACTCGCCAATTTTCATTGGCCTTTTATCAAAGACCAGATGTGTCTCGGGCTCCCAAGAGTGACCCCTAGTGTCACTACATTGACACCAACGTCTCGTTCCCTCCATCAGGGAACGGAGGTTACACCAGTAACCATGACGTTTTTTATTGTAAGTCTGTGTGAGCTCCACAAGGTACCTTTGGGCCTCATAGGGAATTTACAGGAGAAGATCCCCCTGCTAACATAGTCAGAACATAAAGGTTGTGTCTCTGTGTAGAAGACAGATGGTGGGGTTTATGGGGGTCCAAAAGGACGGGAAAGGTAACGACAGAATTGTGGGCAGATTGCTGAAATTTAGCAAACATATACACAAACAATTTACACACACACACACACACACACACACACACACAAACTTGTTTTTATATGATTGTGGGGACTCTCCATAGACTTCCATGCATTTTATGGATTTTATACAGATCTAACGATAATTTCTATCCACTAACCCTCGCCTGGCCCCTAAACCTAACCCTAACCTTTTGCATTTTTACATTTTCCACAAAAAAAAAAAAAAAAATTAAAAAAAATAAAACACCATTTAGTATGTTTAATAAGCCATTTCCCTTGTGGGGACTGCTGGCTGGGCCCCACAAGTTAGGTGATCTCAGGTTTTACTATCCTTGTGGGGACATTTGGTCCCCACAATGTAGTATAAACATGTACACACACACACACACACACACGTTGGTGCGGCTATCCTTATAGGACTCTCCATAGACATAATGATTTTTATTCTGTACGAACTATAGATTCTATCCCCTAACCCTACCCCTAAACCTAACCCTCACAAAAAACTTTCTGCATTTTTACATAAAAAATAAATAAATAAAAATAATAATAATTTTGTATGTTTTTTAAGTGATTTGAATTATGGGGACACTAGAAATGACCTCATAAACCACATTTATAGCATAATACCCTTGTAATTACCAGTTTGTACACACACACACACACACACACAGATATCAGGCTGTTAATTCAAGCTTGCCAGTGATGGACCGTGTCACTGATAAAAGCATGCTGGCCTGCTCCTCTGACCGTGTGCCAAATTCTGCTGCTCTTTAGTGTGTAAGTGCTCTTAAAAGCTTGTAGCAGCAACCAGCATTGACTTGTATCATGAACTTTTGATTCACAGTATGTTTTGTTTTAAAGCTTTAAACACTTGTTCGCCTAAATATTTGCCCATTTAGTAAGAATGGAGAAAAAATCTGGTTCCTTACTTTTCAGGAGCTTGCTGTGATTTTATAACCTTTTTAACTTTCATAAATTGTTTTATATCTGTGTTACCATTCACATGGTACTTGAAATTGGCCTGAATGATTTAGAATTTTTGATGCATGTGCTGCAGCTAATCTTCCCCAATAAAGCCTCTAAGGCAATCTTGAATTGTTGCAGATCTCCATCTACTTTCTTTGCCGTGGGTTTCTCACTAACTCTCAATGAACTTTTGACACGCACTGATAAATTTACTCTTGACAATAGGAGTTTTAATTCGTCCATGCTAAAGTCCTTTATCTAAGTTTGGGAGATTTCATAGATGGAAAGCAGCTGGTAGGTTTTGATGTTAATTTTAATTTAGCTGGACATAATAAGGGTTAAAATATTGCTCCATCAGTGTTAACACCAGTTCAACACTGGAGTTGGGATCCAAGAACTGATTCTTATTCAGATGCATCTTTGTCTGTTTTTTTGTTTTTTGTTTTTTTACAGGCATTACAGCATAATTTTCTGCAAAGCCACTTTTAAACGTTGTGTATTGTTGTGCTGCAACTAACGATTATTTTGATAATCGACTAATCTAACGATTATTAGAATAATTATTCGACTATGCGATTATTGCAATGATTAATCATTAGCTCTTAACTAACTATTCAGCTTGTTATTTGACTTAAAAGGTTGTATTAAACGTGCTTACTAACAATAAAGAGGACAAAATAATCTGTAAAATAAAAATGACATTCACTGAATTACAAGGAAATAAACTTCTGTGAAATTCTCTGAAAGCAAGTCTAAATATTTTTGGATATTTAAAAATATTTCAATATTAAATATTGGATTCAGCATTCTCCAATAACAAATTTTTCTTCTGCAGTATAGCTCCTAAAGTAAATGTTGGTTGTTTTAGATATTATTTTGGAAAACAAGCCAAAAAAGACTAATCAAAAACGTATTTTGTTGCAGTGTATAATGGGCAAGAACTACAGTCTCTCATGGTTTTGTTCTCTTCGATCCATCTTTAACTCATAAAAAAAAAACTCTCTCTTCTTAAAAGAGCTGCATATTGCTGATTTTCTTCACGATAAGATACACATCGTGACACATACAGTATATTATGATTCAAAACGTCGTGAGCCATCACATTATAATCTAGCTGCAGCAAATGCATGCGAGGGAAAGGCATCCCCGCTCCAGAGTGTGCATCAGCCAGGTGCAGTTTCAAGCTTTCCCACTTAGATTGGGTCACTTCATGCGACTCATAGAAGTGGTACTGACCGCACAGAGAAAAGCCAGTTTCGGAGTTTGTTTATTTACATGGCCCGCTTCCTTGTTATTTGAACTTTAATAAAGGATGCATTAAAGATATAACGCTGGGGTGTTTCCTTTTTAGATGCTCTGACATGCAAGTTTAGCTTAAGTGAAATGCCAGATCCGGCCCCGCTTTATTTCACGGTGACACTGATTCTGTATTTACTTATTTATTTTGTATTTTTGCTTAATATTTCCTTCATACTTTGCAATCTACATGACTTTTTAGGCTGTTTGGAACGTTTGGAGTGCATCTTGACAGTGAGCTGTGTCTTCATCATTTACTCGATCTGAAGTGCTCTTATCGCACATCATCATTAGAGTTTCAGTTGGTCTCGTGTTACGTTAAATGTGATCAAACGACTGTTCGACAACTACATTTTTTGTTGGCGTTGTCGATAACGTTGACTAATTGTTTCAGCCCTAGTGTATTGTAAAAAGTGCTATACAAATTAAAAAAAGTACTGGAAGTTGAACTTCTCAACTTTCAGTTCCATAACGGTTCTGGAACATCTACAGAAATTGTGTTCTAAATATTGCCCATTTTTTCCCTTAGAATTTATATTATTAATTATAGTTACATTTTATTTTAAGGCAACATAATTTTTGTGTGCTTTAGGTATGAACTTAATGTTTAATTACACCTTGTGTATACTTATATAATGGCAAAATGTTACAGGCAATCCTCCAATGATACAGTACTTAAACACAGTACTTGTATAGGTTTAATGTGGGTGCTTTGGTCTTGTTTTACAGGGGGTAGCGAGCCAGACAGAGAGCGCTTATTTTCTGCCTGAATTTGCACTTTCTCCACAAGGAAGCTTTCTGGAAGACACAACAGGAGAGCAGTATCTCACCTATCGCTATGATGACCAGGTCAGAGACACAGAATCACACTGACAGTTTCCTAAAAATATCCAGCTGGGATGAGTCATTTTGTGACTTCCTATTAAATCAGAGTAATTTTTTGACTTCCTGATTTGGTGATATAATTTCATATTTTTGAACTGCTGCTCTCTATGATCATGGTTCATCAGCTTTCAATATGACACTATCTGAGCAAAATATTGTGAGAAATCTAGGCTCTTAAACCTAGTGAGCTGCCTTGCTGTCAGCCTACTTTGGCAGCTACCTTCTAAGGCAGCATCTTAACTAAAATAGAACCTTTCAACTGTCTGATTTGGAACACTCTACATATACAGAACTCTAAACTAAAAAAAATGTTTTACAGAACTAAATAAAATGTCAGCGTAAACCTCCCAAACACACACACACACACACACACACAACACACACACACACACACACACACACACACACACACACACACACACACACACACACACACACATAATACCAACCAACCAACCAACCAACCAAACAAACAAAAAACTTTTATAATGGTTTAAGTACCAGTGTATAGGGTCATTAGAGACCCTAGGTATGCAAGATGTTTTGTTTTTTTTTGCACTTCCATAAATTATATTTGTATTATTATTTCATATCTATATAAGTTTACTATCACAGGATATCTACTTCTTTGTTTATTACAATATAAATGAGTACTAAATTCATACAAATAAATACTATGTCGAGTTGATTTTCTGTGCAACAATGATTATCAACTATTGTGAATTATCAGTATTCCATATGTGTGAACACATTCATATTATACATGCTATTTGTTACTCAAGGTGGCACTGTTGTTTTAGTGATTGACTTGATTTACATTTGACATTGCTATTTGATGAAGAAACAACATGGAAGTAAACTATAGCAAGTACAACACATGAACAGTATGATATGACTATTGTCATTTGGGTGTACTGCTGAAAGATGTGCATCTATTTAGACTCTATGCTGTAAGTGCCTGAGGAAACTAATGTGTAACTTATGTGTAGCTTATGTGTATCTTACGTATTATATGTAGCTCAATATGTTTTTGACAGCCAGTTGCGTCTCATGACATTTCAGTGTGAAAGTAAAGAATCCAGTTCTAGATTTGTCTTGATTTGTTGCATTTTCTCTTAGATTTTTATGTTTTATTTTTCATATATCAATCAAAATATATTTTATTCGATTATTTTCTAATTGTCTTGAAAATATTCCAAAAAATGTGACACTATCTGGGCATTTTTAGAGTAATTTGTGATAGATATAAGTGCTGGGTCTCTAAAGATCCAAATATGTAAGTGTTTGGTGAAATTGACATGCATTTAAGGGTTAAGCAATAAAGTATAAGAAGCCATGTTATATTGTGAATCTACTGTTGTGATGGCTAAAGGACGTTGTAAAGCATGACATGCATGTTTTGCATTAAAGTTATTACTGTATCATGTATTTAAGCATGACTGGAACACTATTGAACAAACAGCATCCAGAGCCAGAACTATCCGATTATAAATTTGTCAAATACTGAAACTGTGTTATTGAAAATTGAAGTACAGTACCTGCCGATGTTGTTGTTGATCAATTGTCACATCTTGGAAGATAATAACTGACAAAAGTAATATACTGTAACCTTTATTGAAAGGTGCTCTGTCATCTGCTATTTTTAAGAAGCTCTTTAGAACTTGGCTGTTGGACTATTTCCATTTGGTACAATCAGTTAAGACTTTCAGATCAGCTCTTCGGCTTATGGGGAGTTTAGGCCAGGCAGTCTTATTAAACCCTCTCTAACAGGAAAGTCCACGTACATCCAGAGTTTATGTGCATTATAAAGCTCTGCTTGACTGTTTTCTTTTGAACATCTGCCCCTGGGAGCCATTAACCCAGACGCTCTGTGTGCCATTCAACTGTTTTGGGGCCTGTTATGGAAACCTTGGATTGCTTCAGTCCAGCACTGCTGTCTGTTTCCAGTCCAGTTGTTATGTTTGTGACGTGTTGGCATGCATGTCCTGGATGGCTTTTATTATTGTGATTTAATACTGGAATGTGCTGGTGGCACAGCAACCATGCAAACACATGCTGCTTCCTGTTGTTATGACAGACTTCCAAGCATCTCTACTCATATGGGCTGGTGCTAATGCGCTGCTGTTAAAACTCTGATAAAAGTGACCAGTATGTGCACCAAAACATCCTAAATGTGCCCTTGACCAGAAGGGTGAATCTCACAAAACCTGTCAAGAACATGTCCAGGTCATATTTCAGGTCAAAATCATCTGAAGGAAAAAATCTAAGTCAGAATAAATACAATTGCTTAGTTGTCATGAAAATAATGTCACAATGCAAAAAATTGTCTTAAAATATGCATAATTTTCTTTAAGCAATATATATTATTGCCAGCCATCCCGTCTGGCACCAACAATCATCCATGCGATTATCTAATCAGCCAATCGTGTTGCAGCAGTGCAGTGCATAAAATCACGCAGATACGGGTTAGGAGCTTCAGTTAATGTTCACATCAACCATCAGAATGGGGAAAATGTAATCTCAGTGATTTCGACCGTGGCATGATTGTTGGTGCCAGATGGGCTGGTATGAATATTTCTGTAACTGCTGATTTTCTGGGATTTTCACGCACAACAGTCTCTAGAATTTACTCTGAACGGTGCCAAAAATAAAAAAAACATGCAGTGAGCGGCAGTTCTGTGGACGGAAATTACTTGTTGATGAGAGAGGTCAACAGAGAATGGCCAGACTGGTTTGAACTGACAAAGTCTACGGTAACTCAGATAACCGCTCTGTACAATTGTGGTGAGAAGAATATTATCTCAGAATGCTATTCTGAGATGCAGGTTGGCGCTGTTTTGGCGTCACGAGGGGGACCTACACAACATTAGGCAGGTGGTTTTAATGTTGTGGCTGATCGGTGTGTATATATATATATATATATATATATATATATATATATATATATATATATATATATATATACCTTAAAGAAAATTAAGCATATTTGAAGACTATTTTTTTGACATTATTTTCATGACAATTAAGCACATATGCCCAATTCTCATGACTGCAATGCGAAAAAAAAATCTCATTCTCAGTACTGTTTTTTGGTCGTTTCTCACATAAAGATATCATATGGCTTCAGAAGAATTGGAATGTAGCGCACAAGTTGTACAGGACACTTTTTGATATTTTGATGGTGCTTTTGCTTTTTTTTTTTTAAGCTTAAAAGCTTCAGTACCTCTTCATTGTAACTTTATAGAGAAGTGCAACACAGTTCTCAAAATGTATCTTTTGTGTTCCACGGAAGGAAGAAAGTCATATGGGTTTGGAATGACATGAAGCCCTCTCTGAAAAAAAAAAAAAAAGCCCAATTTCAGTCCATAAACTACATTATGGAAGAAAAGAGAACCTTTTTTGTGTCTTCTTAATCTTTCATGCCAACTGACGTTTCTTATCCTGCATTTGTCACTGGATGTGAAACATTCCAAGCCGTCCTGTCTGAAATGTAGAGGCCTCATCTTTCGAAGGAAAATACCACTGGCCCTGGAGCCGCTGCCTGCATGCAATTTCTCTCCAGTACAGCGTTTCTCATACCATGAGGACGGTGGATACCGTTAAGTCCAGTGCATACTGAGCTTATAGCCACAGATGAAGGGCATTCCCCTACCAACACTGGGCTTAAACTATAGCTAAAGCACACATTCCCTCTGGGCAGACAGAAAAGGCTGATAGTATGCAGCAGCTTTCCTCTCAGAGACCCGTAAAGAATATCTAATCAGTTTTTTGTCTTTCACTACCTGCTCGAGACTTTGAGTTTAGCCAGCTGGAGCATTCTGGCTCGGGGCAGCATGTTGGTGCCAGTGTTTCCACTCATAATGAGTCCAGTCCTTTCTAAAATAAGTTTTCATTGAAAAGATGTAACACTGTGCAGGCAGAAAGCACAGATTTATAAATGGGTGGGTTCAGAATGTGCTGATTAATTTGGGTTAAGGGGCATGCAACGGTCAGGGGATTTGAAATTCTGGCTTTGAAAGGGAAAGCCTTGGGAAAGCCTGTGCCATGTACCATCTTTGTGGTCTACGGTGTGGTGAAAATAGTACTGAGTACTGTGACACTGAAATTCAGTCCCAACATGGCATAAGAGAACTCACATATTAGCTGTCACAGAAGTTAACAATAATGAACAAAGCAGATGGATGTGGTATTTAAGTAATAAGGAACAAAATGCTCTGTTATTTTGTGAATATAGTCACGTCAATGCACAGCAGAGTAATATATTAAACCCCTTCAGCCATGACCATATTCACATTGCTTTTATAAAACAATTACTACATAATCAAAATATTAAGGACACATTTTAGTGAAAACATTATTTTATCAAGCAAATTCATTAAGTGCTATTCTTCCACTAGAGGAAATAGGGCCCTATTTTAAGACTACATCTGAAGCACAGCGCAAAGTCAGTGGGCATGGGCATGAAGTTTTGGTATTTTCGGGCAAGCAAGCACTAAGTCTAGGCGTAAGTGAGTTGGTGAAATTATGCGTGCAAACGCAAGTCAAGTCAACTCAAGAAATTTGTATTTGTATAGCGCAACACACATCGTTTCAAAGCAGCTTTACAGAAAATACATTTAAACGCAAGTGATATAAATGAAAACAGCCCATTCATAAGAAGTAGGTAGCTAGTGTAAATGGACAATATGCAATAGACCATTTGTGTCTTACGTTATTTTGCACAGTAACATCCTTCTTGAATGTCAGGTATAACTCAAGACATGCTCTTATACGCATGGAACAGATGGTGCTCGTTGGGACTAATTGGATGTAGCCTTCGTTAAAATTTTAGAGAATGTAAAAGAATTAATCATATTGATCTACTGACACACAACACAATGACTAGGATACAGTATATACAATAATGTTCAGTGACTTAATTTAATCCAATGTAATTCCAACATGTAGTTTGAACATGCACTTGGATAGCACCTTCTGGTGAAATCCCCAAACTGCAGATGCAGAGACTGAGTTCAGACTTTGTGGTGAGAATATATGTGGACCTCTGACGTATTAAAGGGATAGTTCATAAAATAAATGACAATTCTTTCATCATTTACTCACCCTCATGCCATCCCAGATATTTAGGACTTTCTTTCTTCTGCAGAGCACAAACCAAGGTTTTTAGAAGAATACCTCAGCTCTGCTGGTCCTTTCAGTGCAAGTGAATGGTGGCCAGAAATCGGAAGGTCTAAAATGCAGATAAAAGCAGTATAAAAGTAATCCATAAGACACCAGTGGTTAAATCCATATCTTTAAAAGTATATGACAGGTGTGGGCAGGGCTCGAGTTGAGGGGGGGGGGGGGTGTGAGGGGATGCCATCCCCCTTGTTGCAAGAAATACCAAAAAGCATCCCCCTTGTTAAACCACCATCCCCCCTTACCATACCCTTTAGATCAATTGTGTCATGTATTACTTAGAATTAATCATGCAAGTAAAATATTTAATATTTAATTTTAATACGTTAGATAAATAACAGACTTTAAATAAGGATGATTAACCAGTCAGAATTAGATTTTGACATGTGTGAGGTTGCCAGATTTCTATAGGTGAAATCCCCCAGTCAGATCTGGACACTTGTACAGTTTGGATATATGCTGCCAGGGTGACATTTTAGTCCCGCAATCTGGCGACCTTGAGCACGCAAGCTCTCTCTCCACTGCGAAAAAAGACGCCGGTTTTCTGAAAACACTGTAAAACAGATTATGTCAGAGTATGCGATGGGTTGAATTGTCCTTCCTAGTGTTCACATGAAACTTACGCCACAAGTTTTCAAATGTTTCACGCACTTTTAAACATGGTCAAGTAGTAGATTGGAGTAGAAAAAATGCATGTCTGCAGTGGGTGAGCGATCTAGAAAAAAACCTTTTCATGATCATAATGTGGATTCTTTTCACAAAATTAATCATAAAATACAATTACAGAGGATAACAGGTGCATATTATGGCCATGTGTCCTAAGGGTCAATGAAGTGATGCTCATTTTTGTCCAGATCTATTACATTAAAAATACATAAATTATTATTTTTTTTTTTTTTAAATTCAGTTCACACAAACCATTTATTGAATACACCTCTTCTATGCTGAACACTTTTCAGTTGCTGAATTTAAAGTCATATTGAAATTTAAAGTAAAAAATATCATGTAGTGTCCAGAGACAAAAAAAAAAAAAAAAAAAGGTCGAAGGCTCATTAAAAGCTGAAATTCCTTAAAAAAATAAATAAATAAAAAAAAAATGTCTAGTGCAGAATAATCTTTTATTGTTATTTCTTAAAATATAAGCAGTGAAACAACTGTGTTTTAAAATATGATAAAATATGAGTCATTGGGTGTAACCAACATGTAGGTAGTTATTTTGTTGTTTATGTTGACCATAAAAACCATAAAACAGGGCCTTTAGACCCTCAAGACTGAGCATGAAGTTTTAAAAAACATCTGATATTTATTTTGAAATTTTTTTATGAAAAGCCACATTTTGTTCATGTGGCGTAACCATGAGAAAACTTCTTGATATTTTTGACTCAAAAATTCAATATATATATATATATATATATATATATATATATATATATATATATATAGTTTTTTTTTTATCTTGAAAAATGTATTTGAAAACTTTTTGGAAATTAATGATTAAGTTGTTTATACTCTCATGTATTCAAGGTGCAAAGAAAGTATTATAATACTTTTAACTTAATGGTTACACCACATGACAATTTTAAAGTTAGATTTTTTATTTTTTTTTTGTAGAAAATGCTATAAAGGTTTTTCAAAAATTTATGAAACCAAATTGGACACAAAGATAACATTTCTGATAACACGACACAAGTGTTTTAAACTATGTTTTTTAAAATATTTCTCATTATAACACCTTGTACAACCTTATTTGTCAATGACCCATAAGTATTAGACCCCCCCCCCCCCACAAAAAAAATATCTTTGGCTACACCATACCCCTTGAATTTTTTTTTTTACAAATCAACCACTGGGTGTGGGTAAGAAATAGATCAATATTTTAAGTACTTTTTTTTTTTTTTTTTTTTTTTTTACTATAAATCTTCACTTTCACTTTCAGAAGAGAAAGTTAAACTAAACAGGCACCACATGTGATTTTCAGATGTGAAAGTGAAAGTTGAGATTTATAGTAAAAAAGGACTTAAATATTGATCTGTTTTTCACCCACACTTATCATATTGATTTTTAAGATACGGGGCTCTATTTTCGTGAGTGTGCAAAGTGCAGAGTTACATGCTGCGACCGTGCGCAACGTCTTATCCCATTTTCGTGAGAGTGCTAATTCTAAGTGCAATATTCGTGCCAGCGTAAAGCGCAAGTGGGCGTGGGAAGGAATGATTGCGCTACTGTGGGTGTATGAGCACAAACTCAGGGTGTATTTTATGTAAATGAAGAGGCGCAAAGTGCAGTTTGCCGTTTTCCTGAGACATATGTCATTGCGCTAAGATGTTTCAATACTCTTAACTCCTGCATTTGCAGTTTGGAGATTCTACCAGCAGGTGGTAATAAAGTTAACGTACAAATTCTGAAAGTACAGAATATCAAATTATGTCCCTTCAATCGCTGTTGAAGCCATTTGTTGAAACAAAACATTATGAGATTTGTGTTAAACTTTCTAGAGATCATGGTTTATTTTTTCATTTATTATTATTATTATTATGTTTATATGTATTATTATCCTTGTGTATTTACAATTGTATTTATGATTTAATTTTGACTAGTAATTTTCCACCTGTTGTTATGGAGTGATTTTTAAGTCACTGCAAAAGGGGCCGGTGGAAGAAGTTGGATTTGAGTTTGGATAATGTTTGGATTTAGTATGATTTTTTTTGACCAATTCATTATTTTTATTATATTTTAATTTCGTTTGAAGTGAATTTAGAAATATATTTGGTTTCATTTTTTTGTGTTGCAATAAATGTATTACATTTTTCAAATCAAAATCGACCGGTAGAAGTGAAGTGCTTTACAATTCAATCACTGGTAATACTAGCCATGATTTGTGTGTCAGTAGATGAAAATGATTAATAAGAATTAATTAATTTAACGGAGCATACATCCAACTTCTGAAGAGAATCACATTTTCCATTCGTATAAAAGGATGCCTGACATTCATCAAGGATGCAGTTAATGTACAATAGAATGTCATTTTCAATTCTTCTAATTCATTGCATACAGTCCATTTTCACTTCCAACTTCTAATTAATGTGCTGTCTTTGTTTAACTCGTTGGTGCTTGAGAAAATGGACTATATAATAGGACGTAGATGCTGAAATAACCGGAGAAGAACCTCAGAATACAATTGAACTTGGTCCTGCCTTTTTGTGCATTGCACGGGCGATTTCAACAAACCCACTTGCGCCTAGACTTAGTGCATGCTCACACAAAAATACCAAAACTTAATTGCCATGCCCACTGACTTTGTGCTTATGACTTAAGTCATTGCCCTGCGCTTAACGCTTGCGCTCTTAAAATAGGGCCCTTGGATTTAACCTCTGGAGTCTTATGGATTACTTTTATGTGCTGTTTGGATCTTCAAATTTCTGGCCACCATTCACATGCATTGAAAGGAACAACAGAGCTGAGATAATTTTCTAAAAATCTTCATTTGTGGTCTGCTGAAGAAAGAAAGTCATACACATCTGGGATGACATGAGGGTGAGTAAATGATGAGAGAATTTAAATTTTTGGATGAACTATCCCTTTAAGCACAATTGTCTATGTCTCATAAAAACAGCAAATTAGTCCATGCAGCACTTCATTTATAAGAACCTCCCATATATATTTGTAAATACATTCACTTTTTGTGCGTTTACGCCCACAAAGAGCACAAACACTCCCAGCCGTGGCAAGTTGATTGTTGCCCAGGCACAAAATTAGCTTTAGTGCTCTTACGAAAATAAGACATAGCACCCGTAGCGCCTAATGTTCAGTAGATGTGAAAATAGAGCCCATAGTCCTTGACATGTAAAATAATGTTAATAGTTGGCCTAAATGAGTGCTGTACAGTGGTATATATTAGGTGAACAGGTGTTTTGCATCATGTGTAGCCTACTATAAGTATGAAGTCAGTTCCCCTCAGGTTCACACTGGTGTCCTAGAAGAGTAACCACAGACCACAGGTGTATTTCATCACTTTAACAATGGACGTGATACAGAAAGTGTACAGATATATTCTGTATTTGTTGCTATTTAATGCAATGATATTCATACATTAAAGATGTGTCCAAATGTTTCTAAAATGAAACAAATAAACAAATAATTATTTTACAGTTATATTAACAGCACATTACTAAAATCAACAGCAACATTACTATTTAAATTAACCTAGTTCTACCGTTAAGGTGTGTGCACATGATGGCTTTTTCTAATGGCTTACTGCCATTAACAATCTAAACAGACCCATTTATAAACGAAAAAGAAATGTTGATAAATCAAGTGTGCTTCTAATTGACATTAAAGGGGAGTAACACAGTATGCAACAACACAGCCCACACTTAACGTGTGAATTAAGATGCATGTGATACAAAAAATTAACTTAATTGGCAGTAATTTCTCACTGCCATACAAACAGCTAAGAGATATGAACAAATATGCAAACATATGTGAATATTATAGTGAAAAAATGAAAACAGTCCTAACATTAATTTAAATATGCATGAAGTATGTGGATGCATGTATAAACTTAATAAACGTCATAATTTATGCACACATTTCTCATGAGCTATTAATTAAAAATAAAAAAAAAACTTGGCAGGGGTCCAAGCTACAACTGTCATTCAAACAACACTATATAAATAAACAAAAAATAATAAAACAAACAATCAATTATAATGCAGAAAAATCTAACACGTCTTTCCAACAGTTTGGGACAATATAGTGACAAGTGTTATGGTTTCTCTTTATCCGATATGCTCTCTTTGTTCTTAGATCAGTTCCAAACAGCCATCCATTCCCAGAATGCACCCAGTAACAATTTAGGGTCTCATTGCAGTGCGTTATTGCAAAGAAGTGATGCTGCACACCTCATATACTGCTGTCATTAAAGAGTCATTAGCTTGAGTGTCATACTGTGCATAAATATGTCACATTCATTGGCTGCCCCATGTCGAGTCCATAACTGCAATGATTAGCATGCAGAAAGGCTACGCATATCTGACAGTATCTTGTAACTTTTCTCTCTGGGGTGCTGTGATGTAGTGGTTAAAGATTTGGGCCAGTAACTGAAAGGTTGTAGGTCAACTAGGGTCAGTCCATGACCTATCATAATTGTTCCCCTGATCAAAAACACATAACCCCACAGGTTACAACAGGAGGACTGTCCTTTTAATGAGTGCACTACAAACAAATATTTTTCTAATTGTTGTACTTTCTGTATTGTTGCCTTCCTGTAAAAATATCTAAACATACATGATATTATTTTTGGTTAATGTAAGCTTAAGTAAGTTTAAGCTTAAATCAAGAAAAAATGATTTGCCAATGAAGGTGAGAAAAATAAAATGAATTCAAGATTCTCTGAAAACAAGTCTTTTTTATCATATACAATTTTGCTTCTCAAGTAAATTTGTCATTTTAAGGATGTTTAGATATTTTTATTGGAAAACAAGACAAATTATTTTCTTATTGTTGTACTTTCCGTGTTATCTTGTTTTTTTGTAAAAATATCTAAACATTCTTGAAACAAGATTTTTTATTTATTTTTTATTTTTTTTTAATTTAGTGAAGTTTAAGCTTAACCTCATGCAACCCCATATACACATGCATGGACGTTATATTTTGGCTTTGCTATATACAATGCATAATTTAATTTCATTTAAACCAGCTGATCTCAGTTCAGGAGACTCTGGGCTGTCAGTAAAGGGTTAAACTTCCGAGGTACAGAGTCATGTGACAAAACAACATGGCGCCGATCACAGCGGAGTTTAACTTTGGGAGAAACGCCAACAAAACTACATCTGGTAAGAAACCTAAAGTTTTAACATTGAAACCTGCTTGAGTGTAAAAGATTAGAGTCTGTAGTTTCAGCCGATATGCCATTTTTATATATCGCAATACACCATGCTGTTAAACACAATACACTCTGTTTTTATAAGCAATCCTACATTTACTGTGCATTTTAACATTGTGCAAAAAAAATATTTCAAAGGCTTTATATAGAGTTAGGATGAAAATACGGTGCATTTCAAACTGTTCTGAGCACAGTGCAGACCGACAGCACACCGGAGGTTAAATCATTCACTAAATAGGGAGCAAGGGAACAAGGCAGCAAGGGAGCATCCTATAGCTTTCCTATGAAGCCAAGTGCATTCAATTCAAACTTCCTATCAAACATTCAGTTTCAGGCTGCAGATGATATTTGAACCACTCACATGTTTGACAGACATGGGACAATGGTAATCAGTACTTAGATTCAGAATTTATAATATATAATTTTATTTTAACATTTCTGGCAGTGTTTGGATTATGTTGGCCATTACTTGTATCAGAATTAATTATGCTAATTGCTGACGTTTCTGCACTGGCTATCACTTGTTTGTTTGACAGTGCAAAGAGAGAACATTGAGATTTTGTTGCCAAAGCAGAAAAAAAAAAAATAATAAAAATAATAATTTTTTTATTTGTGCTTTTCCCAGGACGTATTGTTCCGAAGCAGCTTTACAGAAAATCAGCTGTGATGCCTCTCTATCGTCTAAAAACATGAATAACCAACACTCCTAGAAATATAATAAAGAATTTGATAATATATATATATATATATATATATATATATATATATATATATATATATATATATATATAGCTTGGTATTATTTAAAATTTCACAACTTTGTCCTGCTGTCCACATATGTGTTCAAATTTTAGGATAGCTATTTGCTCTATAAATAATGTTTATTAGGTGCTACTAGTTACAAATCAAAAAGGGAAATGGAAAATGAACACAGCAGTCACACACAGGACTCAAGAATTAAAGATTCTCCGAAAACAAGCCTTCTTATCATATACAATTTTGCTTCTCAAGTACATTTGTCATTTGATGGATGTTTAAATATTTTAACTGGAAAACAAGACAAAATACTAATTAAGAAAGTATGTAATGTAAGTTGTATTGGATATACTGACATTTGAAAGACTGCTCACTTATTTTCCAAGTTAAAATAAAAAATGTTTTTATTATTATTATTATTAATATCATTATTATTTGTGTGTGTTTCAACCTGAATGTCCCTTATGGCATTGTGTATGGGTTCTTGTAGGCCAGAAACTACGCAAGTATGTAAATGCAGATGCAATTGCTTGGCCATTCCATTGCAAGTGCGCATTCCCATTGCACATACTTGAAGAAATCTTGTGTTGCTATGGCGGTATCAAACCTCAGTACTCAAAGAAGCCTTCAAATGTCTGTGCCATTTAACCAGATATGTTATTATTCAGGTAGCTAGAACATTTTGACAGTTAACTAACTTTAACTTACATGATCAGTGAGATTCCCTTCAAACTGTTGCTCCGCCATTACAGTACTTTTCCTGGGAGTGACAGTTTACCATATAAGGAGACAGCTAATGCCTACTATAGTGTCAGTTATGGCAACACTAAGGGGCTAATGTGACGTGTGCTTGTGCTCTTTAGCTAGATAAGTCTCCACTCTTAACCAGCTTCTTGTTTGCTTGATTTCATTGTTATAAATTAGGGTGTCAAAGTTCCAAAAATAAATTACTGTAACTCTAAGTCAAACCCTGAGTCTGAATATGCGTTGTTCCTTGCTACCAGATTGCAATGTGCAGTATGCCAATGAGTAGGATGTCTGAAAACTTAGTATTCATTATATAGTATGATATGGAAGAAAATCGCGAGTCCGGTGTCTTTTTTCAAGTGTAAGTGCTGTAGGTACCAAGAAAATTGTTCCTAGAGGTTAAATTTGTACTTGTTTAACAACACCGGAGTAAATCATTTTGATTAATATTTTATTATTGTTAGTACGTGTCTGTAAAAGAACATACAGATCAAAGGACAATGCTAACTTGGATGCAGATTAAGTCTCACTCCACACTCAAATGTTCCTTTTGACTGCCTATTTGTAATTTTCAAATCAATAATGAACTTTTGAAAACATAAAAAAAAAAAAAAGAAAAAAGTAAAAAGGGAAACGCAACATTTGGTTACGTAGCGCTTTTTCTTTGGTACAGACATGTGTTTGTGTGTGTGTGTGTGTGTGTGTGTGTGTGTGTGTGTGCATGGATAGCTGCTCCTAATTGTCTCTAATTAAAGCCTGAGTTCTTCTCAACAGCTAAAAACACATTTCATCACCCCTTTGCCTGCTAATGCACATAATGCCTTTTTATTCAGTGACACCCTTGATCTATTTTTAATGTGCCGGTTCCATAAATTCACATCTCTGAATGCCTGTCTTGACTTTCACGTTTGCTTGCCAAAGAGGATGTTGGTAAAGCCAAGGTTGGGATGCTAATCAGGACTCTTTTAGTTATATGGGACATCTACTCTTACCCTGAGCATTTTAGCTAAAGTGTTGCATAAAGTCCCATTTACCTAATCCTCAAGAACTTCTGACAAGCGTGCAAGTCATAGGCTAATGCCTGATATTTGACATTTGATGTCGGTGCACACTACACAGGAGATGTTTTGTTATCCCAGGATTAAGCCTTTTGATGCATAACACAAGGGTGGAATAAGGTGGATTCCAGAAATTATAGCATTATATGGGACATTACTTCAGTAACATTTGATAATTGCTTACAGTGCTATCAGAGCTATTTGCGGTATTTTACTCACATAACAACTTTGAGTGAGAATACCTTAATTAGGACGGAATAGTTTACCCAACAATGAAATGTCTGCCATTATTTACTCACCCTCATGTCATTCCAAACCCATGTGCTGTTTTTGAAGAATCTTTACACAGCTCTTTTCCATATTATGACTGTTCATAATGACCTTAGCTGTCAAGCTCCAAAAGATGAAAAATACCATAAAAGCACCATAAACTTAGTCCATACAACTTGTGCACTATATTCCAAGTCTTCTGAAGGCACACAATAGCTTTTTGTCAGGAACAGAGTGAAATTTAAGCCGTTATTCACAGGTAATCTTCCCCCTCCAGCAAAGCTTTGAAACATAATTTGTGCTCACTCTCCGATTATAAAATGGCATATCAGTGCGATACACCAGTGTGGTTCTCAGATGTGTCATAACTAGGGCTTAACTGACTATCATGATTTGTGAATTAGAGGAACTTTTGGTCCTGATCCTGAAGTTTTGATTCTAGCTGACTGGATATGCACTTCAGAGGAAAATATTAGAAGAGTACTTGATGGGAAGAAACGGCTGGATTTTCGTGAGGTTCATGAAATACATCTGTTGAAACACTTCACAGAACACTGGATTTCCTAAAGTTTTGTGAGGTGTTTTTTTTACATCTGTTTAAACGAGATATCTGCATATTTGCAGACAGTATATGATATTGGTTTCATTGATATTTGCCTTTTTATCATTAGACAAAACTGTTAAAATGTACAGGAAACTGTTGAGTAGAGAGAGGGAAAGTAAAACATGCGAGCACTTTAACTTTATGAGCTCAGGCGTGTCTATGGTGGCTCTGATATGCGGATTGTTTAAATGACACTGAGTTGCACACCGGTCTGTTATTGTAGTAACATGATGGCATGTAACAAAAATACAAACAAACTGTGATTGGCTGTTTACATGTCTCAGACGCTTAACATGCAAGCAGGTGATTCTCAGCACCCACACAGTCCAAAGACAAAATCAGTCTCGGCGATATATCGGTCGACCACTAATCGACAGCCCACATAACCTAATGTGCCCTGCCTGTTTAAGTATGTTAGATGGATAATTACATTTAATAGCTGCAGCAGAGGGGAAGATTTTCTGTGAATAATGACCTAAATTTTGATCTGTTACTCACACAAAACTGTAAAATGTCTTCCGAAGACTTGGATTATAACGCAATAAATCGTCTGGTGTTTATGGTGTTTCTGTAGGGTTTTTTGATTAATTTTGGAGCTTGACAGATGTGATCACTTTGAACTGTAAGAAGAAGAGCTACGTAAAGATTCTTCAGAAATCCTCCCATTGTTTTCCATATACAGGTTTATGGGTTTGTAACAACATGAGGGTGAATAAATAATGACACAATTGTAATTTTTTAAATTTATTTTCTTTACTTTTCCTTAAATAAAAAAGTCTAAATGTGTCCTCAGCTACCCTCACAAAGCTTAAAGTTCAGCATAGGCTTTAGACAACAGACTCCTGACTGAAATAAAGCAGTTTTTATTTGTTCAATGTTGCCAAGCCACCTTCACGGTCACACAGCAGATACAATTATCGTCAAACCTTAATGTGTCAAGTTGTTGATAAGACTAGAATCAGGACGGAGAGGAATTTCAACATGTTGGTATTTGTAGAGGAATAATGCCAAGAACTCTGTTGCCTGTTTGAATGAGCTGTCATGTCCTTGGTAAGAATTCAAAGGTAAAAGATTTGTATCCTTTTTCAATCCAACATCATTGATCTAGCTGGCACCCAGTATAATAAAAAAATAAATAGTGAAGCTAAAACTCACCTAAATCTGTCACCACTCTATTCCATTCAGCATATCACCCCAACTACTTTATTAATAGTTGTTGACAGCCATTTCATAGTCACAATGCTTTTTCCTGGCTCTCTTAAAGGGGTCATATCATGTATTTCTTTTTTTTTTTTTTTTTCCTAAATAAACTTTTTCCCATTATCGGACTAAAATAATCTGGGACCTTGTAAAGACTTGAGCCACTCATTTATAATGTTATGCAGAGTGGCAGGTGCTACATACAGCTAGAAACACCACAAGGTTTGCCAACTGTTGTCATTAATTCTTGTGGTGTTTAGGAAAAAGAGTATCTATCCTACTTCATCTGTATAACTCACCGTGAATAGACAGGTGACTGGCTGAACACCACATAGACGTCATTGATGTGTCAATGAGGGCAGGGTGCTCAAGTGTCTTTTTGTGTTTGTTCTTTTCCCTTAACAATGTAGTTTTAGTTTGAGAGTCACCGTCATATGGTTTAAGTAGCATGTATGTTGGGTTGAAAATATCAAACATGGATTGAGTATCTTCTTATCAAGTGTTGTTCTGAAATCAAAAAGCAACAAATAAAATAACAAAATGCAGGATGTCATCAGCTCAACCATGCAGTGTGATCGATGCAAAGCGGTTGCGTTTACAAGCACTGCCTGAATTGATCTGCGCCTCGGTATCATTGGTTCGTGATGCACATGTGCTGTGCTTGTCCATCTTGTCACACTTTAATAGTGTTTAGCTTCACATTCAGCAGGTGTGAGGGACTTCATATCAATAAAATACTAGATCCACTCTCTTGCTGTTGCTTGCATGCCAGTGATTACCCCTCCATGTAGGAATGATGGCATGCTTGCCATAGGTTGCCTACCCCATTCTTAGATATTCAGGTTGTGAGCTGAGGGAACAAGACAAGAATCAAGAAAAAAATGGCCTGAAGGAACTTTCCCAAGCAAATGGCTGATGCAACATCTTTAAGCAAACAGAGTGACAACAAGAAACCAACCACACTCACATTTAAAGTCACATTCATTTTAGAGTGAAATATGTAGAACACATCTTGATTTTATTAATTAGGAATCGATTGGATCGTAAAAAGCAGGCATTACATGCCAGAATGGAAAGTTGTTTCAGAGGCGGAGCAAGTTATTACATATTGATAAAGGATAACAAAGACAAAAAAATGATTTGGTATGTGGAATAGAGTGCATGGATGAATCATGCACAATAAGACTAGGAACATATTAAAAAAGTAAATAGGGTCATAGTGATTTAATGTTAACTTCAAGTCACATCTAAACATGTGTATACTTCCATACATACTCATCCTTATTCTCTGTGCATTCACTGTATTTTCACACTTTACATGAAAGTGTTTTAACCAATATGCTGACCACATGACATTCATATTAAGTTAGAGGATATAATTGTCTAACTTAATACAGTCTAACATGAAAGCCCTGCATAATAGCTGCCATAAATGATATTCAGTAAGAGTGTGTATCGTATCATCCTTTCCCATCCAGCTGTCTTAATTAAAGCTGGAAAACTTCTGGAATTAACCTGGGCCATAATAACTGGATGTTATTATAGGGATCATGTATTTGCTCAGTAAAGGGGAACAGACCTTTTTGAAGATGTGTCTTACGAGCAGGTATTGCAAGTTGATTTTTGTGAGCACTCTGCTTTGAGAAGCACACACATACACACACCTCCAGAAGAGAGAAAAGATATAAGCTCTGTTCCAAAACCTTTCTGTCTACTGCCTACATATTTTGTAAATTGATTAAAAATAATAATAATTATTATTATTATTCATATTTTATGAATAGGCATATACAAGGCATATTTTATTTATATAAACTATAAATATAATAGTGCTACATTTAAAAATGGCCGTTTCATTTCGTTTTGACGCATATCAGGTTTTAGCCCCACCCCACATCCAGTTCTATCCGAATACATATTTTGCCATAGCAACAGATGCAGATAATGGCTTCGCTACACACCCCTACTCTGATGCCTTTAAATGCTGTCAAGTTTTACAGCCCATTTAGGTTTTGGAACACAGCTACATAGATTTAATCTGCAATTTACTTTTTCAGCTCATATGGTGTTTAGTTTTTTTTTTTTTTTATCTCAAAGATTCCACTGTTTTTGTCATTTTGTTGTAAAATTGTCAACTTCAGTGTGAGCTGAGTCTTTCCTGCTATGTGGGGGGGCTGTAGTGGTTCTCAGATCAGTTTGCTTTGGTTACTTAAGGGCCCTGGAAGTGGACTCCCCCCCGACAACAGGTGTAGCCCCTGGAACAGCACAACCATCTGGAGCTCGTTTGACTGTCTTTTGAGAGCATGTTGATTTAGCAATTGCCTCATTTTGCTGCCCTATTTCATGTATTCTGACTCCTTGTCACAGTGTTCTTTGGTTGCAGCTTTACATTTACACATTAACACAGTGTCCCCTAAATGGAAAAATCTGTCATAATATATTCATCCTCATTTTTTTTTAAATGCATAACTTTTTTGCTTCTGTGCCACACAAAAGGAGATGTTTTGAAAATTGTTCTTGTTGCTCTTTTCCATATAACTGAATTGAATGGAGACTGGTTCTCATTAAAAGAATAGTTCGCCCAAAATTATAAATCTCTTATCATTTACTCTGTCGTATGCCGTCTAAAACTCATATGACTTTCTTCTTTGGAGCACAAATAAAGAGGAACACAAATCTCCTTGTTTTAAGGAGATATGTTGTGTTTATATCCATAAATTCATACAGTACAAGTCGCTGGGGTCCAAAACTTCCAAGCTTCAGAAAGGATATAAAGGCAGCATAAATTAATTTGTATGACTCATGATTTTAATCTAAATTACACTTCCTCGCACTTGACGCATATGCAGAGCATTGTAATCATGCTCTCAGTATGTGCTCATGCTGTACACATGCTCTGCGCATGCTTCAAGCACGATGAAATGTAGTCAAGCTTTAAATCATAATTGTGCCAAGGAGACTGCTTAAACTTTGGTCTGTTCTCACCCAAAATCAGAAAACATGGATTAAACCACTCAAGTCATATGGATTACCTTTATGCTGCCTTTATGTCCTTTTTGGAGCTTGGAATTTTTGGACCCCTTTGACTATTGTATGAATATAAACACATACATCTATGAAAAAATATTCTGTGTTCTGCAGAAGAAAGTAATTCGAGTTTGAGATGGCATAAAGGTGAGTCAATTATGAGAAAAATATTCTTGTTGGGTGAACTATTCCTTTTAGGTTCAAAAAGACATAAAAATGTTATATACTCCGTTATAATTCACCAAAGAAGTACACGGGAGATGTGACTGTAATCAACCATGTGCTCTGCCATAGAGAAGTATAGTCTACAAATGGGGTTTCCTATATGTATGGTGTACATTAGGAAGGGTGTAGAGGAACACAAAAAGATCAATTCTTGTTTCATAAATACACAACATATTCCTCTACAGGTCGTCGCTCTACATGCATGTGTTGTTGAGTCTGAACAGTCTGTTTTGTTTTTTAGGGGTTTTAAAAAATCCAGACGGGTGCGGAGTTGTCTCTTGAACATAGCTGTGGCTGGGGACACCTTAGTGGTGGCATGAGGTGTGTTTCGGTAGGTGAGCAGAAAAGTGCTGAGGCATTGGTTAAGTGATCCCTTACCCGATGTTGACTTTAGAGCTTGCTTCATTGTCTGGAAAAATCGTTCAGCAAGACCATTAGCGGACGGGTGATAACGTGCTCATTGAATATGCTGGATTCCATTTGCCTTCATGAAAGCCTCAAACTCAGAGGTCAGCTAGCATCCATTGTCACTGACAAGTTGCTGGGGTTGGTGAAAATTGAAGGGCTTCAATAGTTTTCTCAGATGAAATGCCTCTCATTACCACAACTTCTGGCCATTTGCTGTGGGCGTCGAAAAGAACTAAAAAATTTGGTCTTCCAATGGGCCTACAAAATCTATATGAACTCTCACACAAGGTTCCTTGGGCCATTGCCATGGATATAGTGGGGCTGGCTGTGAGTTTTTGACACGCACAGTATGATTTGGCTTTTCCCTTAGTCTCTGAATCTATGCCTGGCCACCAAAATTAGCTATGTGCTATCTCTTTCAACCGCACCACACCACAGTGTCCAGAATGGAGTTCCTCCAGTACCCGTTGCCTTAGTGGAGGTGGAATAATGACCCTTGAGCCCCACAATAGACATCCAGATTCTACTGTTAGCTCATTTCTCCTGGTCTTATAAGGCCTTAGATGTGGTGACAGTTCTCCCACTTTCCCTCTGAGGAAAAAAACCTTTGACATCACAGGGTCAGTGCGCATGTATGTTTTCACCTGAGCTGAAGTTAGTGACATCTTTGAAATAAAAGATTTCTGACTTTGCTGGTTCTAGGTGTGCAGTGGGCAACGGGAGTTGAGAGAGCCCATCAGCATTTGCATGATGCCCCAATCTTCTGTATTTGATATCCTACTGATGCGCAGACAGAAGTAGGGCCCAACATTGCGTTCTCGTGGCTGCAAGTGAAGGAATACCTGAGTGTGGGCCAAAAATGGAGGTAAGAGGTCTGTGGTCGGTTAAAAGTGTAAATCGTCTTCCAAACAAGAACTGATGGAATTTCTTTACCCTGAACACAATGGCAAGCGCTTCACACTCTATTTGAGCATAGTTACATTCTGCTTTGCTCATTCTGCTTTGGTCCGTGATGCGAAAGTGATGAGTCTTTCTTCACCTGATGGCATGATGTATGACACCAATGCACCCACACCGTAGGGTGATGCATCACATGCGAGCTGTACAGGTGAGGCTGGATTGAAATGAGTGAGGGCTTCAGACTGGGCTAAGGCTATCTTCACCTCTCTGAAAGCCCCTCACATTGCTTAGTCCAATTCCATTGTTTGGATTTATTCAGTAGTTTGTGCAATGGCTTCAGCCTGTTTGCTAGATTTGGCACAAACTTCGCATAATATGTCAGTAGCCCCAAAAATGACCGAAGCTGACTCATGTTTTGTGGAGATGGGGCTTCTATGATTGCCTTCACTTTTGAGGATGCCTTATGGAGTCCAGAGCTATTGATCACGTGGCCCAAGTAATCTACCGAGGGGCAGAAAAACTCACACTTGTCCTTCCTGACTTTAAGCCCAAAGTCCTTCAGTCTCTGCAGAGTGGCTTCCAGGTTACACAGGTGCTCTTGCTCATCTTTCCTGATGATTAGCAAATCGTCGAGGTAACACTGTACCCTGGTCAGTCCACTGAGGATTTGATTCATTGCTCTATGGAAGCACGCTGGGGCTGAAGTAATTCCAAATGGAAGCCTCTTGTACTGGTACATTCCCTTATGTGTTACAATGGTAAGGAGTTCTTGAGAGCTCGAGTCAACGTGCATTTGTAAGTATGCTTGGCACAGGTCTATTTTACTGAACCTTTCACCCCCGGCCAGACCTGAAAAAAGACCCTCAATGAGGGACAGAGGGTATTGTTCTGTGGTCAGGACCGGATTCACAGTCACCTCAAAATCACGGTCACATTAGATTCGAAGGGATCCGTCTTTTTTTATGACTGGCACAATTGGTGTGACACACTCACTGACATGTACTGGTCACAGTACTCCAGTCTTTACCAGTCTCTCTAATTCAGCTTCAACCTTGGGTTTTATTGCATACACGACAGGTCTAGCTTTCAAACACTTTGTTTTACTGCCTGGTTTCACCGTCAGTTTTACCGCGATGTCCTTCATGCTCCTGAGTTCATCATCGAACACATCTGAGTACTTTTTCAGAATACTTTGAAGTTTCGTGTTTTCGCTGACCAGATGGACCTCTTTCCAGTTAACCTTTATCCTTTCCAGCCAAGTCCACCCTAACAAAGCTGGGTGGTTGCCTCTAATAATGTACAATGGTAGCTTTCTCTTCTGCATGTTGAGTTCAACTGTCACCTCAATGACCCCCTTAACAGGAACTGTCTTACCTGTATAGATCTTCAGCATAATGTTGGATGGCTGGGGTGTAAGATGCGGTAACTTTTCTTTGTAAGTTGTCTCTGACACCAGAGATACCGCAGCTCCTGTGTCCTCCTGCATTCGCACTGTTTTCCCTTCTAGAAGAGGAGTCACCCAATAGCCCTTTTCATCTCCTGAAACAGATAAAACACATAAGGTATCTTCCTCAGATCCAGAAACACTCTGTGTGTCCTGAGCATTTTCCATTTGGTTCACATGCTTCCTTGTAAATTTCTGGTAATTTTTTTTTATGTCCAGCATTTTTGCTTGGTTGTGTCTTTTTGTTTTTGCAGGCACGTTCAATGTGACCTTTCTTACCACAATTTCTACAGTCCATGTCCTTACACCAACAATCCACTGGCTGGTGATCCACTTTACCACAGCGATAACATGACTTATTTGAGGTTGACTTGTTCTTTAAATCAGAATACACCTTGTGTACTTGGGTGGATGCACTTAGCTACTGTGCTTCCTTGGCCACCATTTCCATTGACATACTGATCTCTACAGCCTTCTGCAATGTTAAGTTACATTCAGTTAGCAGTCGCTTTTGTATAGCTTCACTACGGAGGCCACAGACAAGCCTGTCACGAATGGTATCACCCAGTGATTGACCAAACTCACAATGTTCGGACAGTCATTTCAGCACAGCCACAAATTGTGAGATAGATTCACCATCTTGTTGATTTCTTTTATGGTACCTCAGCCTCTCTGCAATAATTAGTGGTTTGGGTGAATAGTGATCCTTGAGTAAATTCACTATTTCTATTGATATGATTTGTCTCCTGGTTTAGCTGGTTGTGTTAAGCGCCACAACAAATTTAATGTTTTCACTCCCATGACACTTTGAAATGTTGGCACCACCGCTTCAGCTTTGATTTAGTTTGCCAGCACAAAGTAATCAAAACTTTCAGTGTAAGCACTCCACTGCTCTACTGATTCATCAAATGGGCCTGTACAACCAATCAATGCAGCCATTTTTTACTCACTCCCCTCTTTGTTGTCATTCATCAGCTCTTATGATTCCTCCCCACACTCAATCTGCATTGCGTCATTGTGTTGCTTTTCCATCTTTCACTCTATTTCCTTGTAGGGAAGACTACTCTTTACATTCCGATTGTCACAGTTGTCTACGGAGCCGAAGCACATCCACATTCGCTCTCTCTCATGGAGAAAGTGTGGCCGGTGCCGAGTATTCATGCAGTGAATATCTATAGTTTTACAATACTGACTATTTTTAAAAACAACAAAGCTTAATGTCAAAATGAAAGGTCCTCGTGGCCAGTTTGTTATATACTCCGTTATAATTCACTAAAGAAGTAAACGGGAGATGTAAGTGTAATCAACCATGTGCTCTGCTGTTTTTTTTTTTTTTTGTTTTTTTTTTAGAATAGAGAAGAATTTTTATCGTTATTGCAGCTTTATAATTACTGTAAATTCAAGACCAGTTCTAAGATGCAATAAAAAAATAAAAAAATAATAATAATAATTAAAAAAAAATCACAACATCAATGACAGGTTGAAAGCATTGAATTTAGGCAAGGATTGCATTTACTTTGCTGTATTCCAGGGCTGACTGTAGGGAGAAGTTTGAGCTGCTAAGAATTTATTGCTCTGTGAAGAATTCCCTGGAACAGGACTATTTGAGAAACAAGAACAGATAACAAAAGGATAGATGATGCCAGGGTTGTCTCTTGGGCTGCAGAGCCGAGGTTCAACAAGGTCTACCTCAAACAGAGGCTTCTTTAAGATATTCTTAACATGCTGGATAGATCAGATATTGTCCTCTCATGCTGCTTTATGTCTCAATTAGGACTTAGCATGAAACACTGGCATAAATGTACTTGTTGCTAATGAATCAAACAAAGAGGCTTTAGAATGAAGGAGCAAATATGCAACTCAGCAAAAGCAATTACATGGTAAGTCAAATGAGAGAGGTCAGAACAACTCTGCATCATTCACTAAGATTTTATGGGTAAGGACAATCAGAAGGACATATACTGTATTTCTATGGAAGGCAGTTAAATAAATAGTTAACCTAAAAATTGTCATCATGTTACTCCAAACCTGTATGATTTTCTTTGTTCCATGTAACAAGGAGAAATTCAGCAGAATGTCTAAGCTGAAACACCATAAAAGAACCATAAAGCAATCTATTTACAAAGCACTTGAAGTTCAGTCTTGAAGTTTAGTCAAAATTGCGGTTTCCGTGTTATTTTATTCATTTGTCTTTGGCAAATTGATTTAAATAGATAATGCTCTTGAGGAAATCAATCACCCTCAATGCCTTTTTTATTTAAATGATTTTTTTATGTAAACAAACTTTCATTTCTAAATTCTTAGTCCGGTGTTCAGCACTCACAGTAGCCAAAGTCTATTAGATTATTTCAATGCCACAGTAAATTTAAGAAATATTAAAATTTTCATCCTAATCTCTTCCCATCATATCCTTTGTTCACAGATTGCATGCCATCAGATGCAAAGCTTTACAAACAAATAAATACCACATCTTTCTCACTTAACTAGGACATAGACTGCATTGGGTTACCAAAGCTACAAGAGCCATGTTATCCCAGCCGATATGCAGGCTGCTCGCTCTTTCCCAGTCACATCAACCAGTGGCTAACTTTTATTACAGGAGAGCTCAGATGGATTAAAGCTGAATCGCAACAAAGAGTGGCTGTGCATAGATTTTACGCCACGTTACCCCTTCCTGGGAACTGCATGTCACTGGCTTAGTTTGAGAGTGGAAGTTTTTTTTTTGGGGAGCTGTGTATACACCTGCTTTGTGTCTTCCCACTACACACACACACACACACACACACACACACACACACACACGAGAGAGAGAGAGAGAGAGAGAGAGAGAGAGAGAGAGAGAGAGAGGTTCATCCTTTAGTCATGCCGTAAGCACAATTGAACAAGCCAATGACCGGCCACTAAACTGTGGTAATTTGTACAAAAAGAGGTCTGTTAATGAAAATTAATGAAAATAAAAACACCACAGACTTTGATTGTCCACCCTGTTGAGCTTAGTTTAATAGTCAGAGGTCATCCTTTGATTTGAATTTGGCTGATGTTTTCTGTTTTTGCTGATGGGGAGTCATTTTGTTGTTTCTAGATAAGTCGAGCAAGTGTGTTACACTGATCAAAGGCTGTAAATAGCTCAGGATAATTGTATATGTGTATACAGGGTCCAAAATTACCTTTTTGCTATACAGCTGCCAATTGTAAGTGAATTGAGAAAAATGTACCAATTATAATTATTTCTTACTGGCCATAAAACTTTATTTCGGATTATTACTATTACTAATTATTAATTAAATTATGTGTTGCATATTAGTGACAAAAAGAGGAGGTCTTTGAGACACATAATAATTTCGTTCCTCATATTTCTGTTTTGGTGGCTTAATGCGAGGAATATTCCACGTATGGTATGCATCGCCATATGGAGTTCTGGAAAAAGTAATAACTTAATGCATCCTAGATAAACTTCTAACGGTAAATTTTTAAATGAAAAGTCGATGTTTTTTTTGTTTGTTTGTTTTTTTTTTTTTGTAGATGTTTCAGTTTTTTTTATTTTTTTTATTTAAATCACTAGTGTTTCACAAGGCTAGGGTCAGACTATAATTCTTATTATACGACTTATGTATTATATAGCTATGTATAAAGTTAGCAGACACTGATGACTAACATAAAGTTCTATTTACTCAGCAAAGCCAATTTTTTCTCACAATTGGTCCTTGCAGAGTGTTAATTTTGAATCCTGTGTGAATATTTTCAACACACGTCGTCTAATTCAGTCCAAATACAAATTAAACTACACTTTTAAGTGCTCCTAAAGCACCCCCTTGTACAAAGTCATTTCTTGAGATCTTTAATTTCTCTTTTCTTTCAACAGTTGTGAGTGTAATATAGCAGATGACAATTGGGAGACCGCTCTCGTACTTACTTTCTCTAATCACATATACACCCACAACCTTCTGTAACTTTGTTGGCAAAGACAGGCTGGCGAAGACGATGATGAAGTTAGAACCCAGGTGCAGTTTATTTACATAAGTGAAACCAAACAACCGTAAATCCAAACGTGAAACAAAACATAAACATAAACTTGACTTGACTTGAAAAATCCAACAATGTTACACTTACAATACCTGAAAATGGAAAATGGCAAAAATTAGGCTTAAATACATGGACAAGGGAGAAACATGACAATGATAACCAATGACAAGACAGAACTGATAACAAGGTAACAAGACAATAAACCAATGAAAGCAAGACACATGAACATGGAGGGAAACATGAAATCACATGACCAGGGGACCACATGACATGAAACAGGGAATCACATGACCTGGCAGGGAAACAGGAAATAACATGACATGGAACACATGACTATAAAACAGGAACTAAACTTCCAAAATAAAAGACATTAACACAAAACATGAACAAAAACACAGTGTTCAAGAGGGAACTGGGGTGGGGGGGGGACTTGACGTGTTTACATGGCATGACATGGTAACATGGTACGGCAGGATCCTGACTTGGCCGAGGTAGGCGTGGATGCTGACTCGTTGGCCGTGGCAGGCATGAGCGCTGGACCACGGAGCAGAGGTGAGCCAGGACAGTGGAGCAGAGGCGGGCCTGGACCATGGAGCAAAGGCTTGCTTGTGACATGGCATGGAGCATTCTGGGGCTTGGCTGTGACATGGCATGGAGCAGACTGAGGTTCGGCTGTGACATGGCATGGAGCAGGCTGAAGTGTTGCTGTGACATGGCATGGAGTAGGCTCTGGCGTGGCTGTGACATGGCACGGAGCAGGCTCTGGCGTGGCTGTGACATGGCACGGAGCAGGCTCTGGCGTGGCTGTGACATGGCACAAAGCAGACTCTGGCGTTGCTGTGACATGGCACAGAGCAGGCTGAGGCATTGCTGTGACATGGCACGGAGCAGGCTCTGGCGTGGCTGTGACATGGCACGGAGCAGGCTCTGGCGTGGCTGTGACATGGCACGGAGCAGGCTCTGGCGTGGCTGTGACATGGCACAGAGCAGGCTGAGGCGTTGCTGTGACATGGCACAGAGCAGGCTGAGGCGTGGCTGTGACATGGCATGGAGCAGGCTGAGGCATGGCTGTGACATGGCATGGAGCAGGCTGAGGCATGGCTGTGACATGGCATGGAGTAGGCTGAGGCGTGGCTGTGACATGGCATGGAGCAGGCCGAGGTGTGACATGGCACATGGACTCAGGCGTGACATGGCATGGAGCAGGCCGAGGTGTGACATGGCATGGAGCAGACTCAGGCATGGCCGTGACATGCATGGAGCAGGCCGAGGCGTGGCATGGCATGGAGCAGACTCAGGCGTGGCTGTGACATGGCAAGGAGTAGGATGAGGCGTTGCTGTGTCATGGCATAGAGCAGGCTGTGGCATTGCTGTGAGATGGCATGGAGCAGGCCGAGGCGTGGCTGTGACATGGCATGGAGCAGGCCGAGGTGTGGCTGTGACATAGCATGGAGCAGGCCGAGGTGTGAAATGGCACATGGACTCAGGCGTGACATGGCATGGAGCAGGCCGAGGCATGACATGGCATGGAGCAGACTCAGGCATGGCTGCGACATGGCATGGAGCAGACTCAGGATCCGGGGCAGAAGGTGGCGCAAGCTCATTGAGCATGACGTGGGACGCTGGCTCATCGAGCATGATGTGGGACGCTGGCTCGTCGACCATGACGTGGGACACTGGCTCGTGATCTGCCTCCCCCATAGTGAATGGTGAACCACTTATCTGTAGGGCAAGGTCGATATACTGAGTCAGGCTGTAGGTACTCCAACCATCAGGCATCAGGTAGGAGACCGGCTCATTCAGCCCAAAACAGAAACAGTCCTTGAGGGCAATCTCATTAAAGTCTACCCTGCAGGCCAGAGCGCAGAAGTCCTCTACATATTCCTCCAGGGGACGATTCCCCTGACGTAAACGAAGAAGCTGAACTGCTGGGTTCATTTTCCTGTCAGGTATTCTGTAATGTTGCTGGCAAAGACAGGCTGACAAAGACGATGATGAAGTTAGAACCCAGGTGCAGTTTATTTACATAAGTGAAATCCAACAACTGTAAATCCAAACGTGAAACAAAATATAAACTTGACTTGACTTGACTTGAAAAATCCAACAATGTTACACATACAATACCTGACAATGGACAATGGAAAATATGATGCTTAAATACATGGACAAGGGAGAAACATGACAATGATAACCAATGACAAGACAGAACTGATAACAAGGTAACAAGACAATAAACCAATGAAAGCAAGATGCATGAACATGGAGGGAAACATGAAATCACATGACCAGGGGACCACATGACATGAAACAGGGAATCACATGACCTGCCAGGGACACAGGAAATAACATGACATTGGAACACATGACTATAAAACAGGAACTATACTTCCAAAATAAAAGACATTAACACAAAACATGTACAAAAACACATAAAACCATGACACCTCCCAAAAATCTCTGCCTCTGGTAAGCAATTAGAGAAATACAGAGGGGGAAATGTCCTGTTTTTCTAAATGATGGTAAACTTTGGCACAAGTTGTGTGCTTGTTACATGGGGTATGTTCGGAATAGCATACTGTGCACAGTATGAAAATTTCAGTGTGAATACATTGGCGGACATACTTCATACAGCAGCCTGGGCATTGTCCTGTGACCTGAATATACTGTATGATGTGGTAACAACAACTACAGAAATAATTGACCTTAGTGTTGTTTAACAAGTACAGTATATCCACAATTAACAACTTTCTTCGTACTGTATATACACTCACTGAGCACTTTATTAGGAACACCAGTACATCTACTTATTCATGTGAATATTTAATCTGCCAGTCGTGTGGAAGCAGTGCAATTCATAAAATCATGTAGATACGGGCCAGGAGCTTCAGTTAATGTTCACATCAACCATCAAAATGGGCAAAAAATGTGATCTCAGTGATTTAGACTGTGGCATGATTGTTGGTGCCAGAATGGTTGGTTTGAGTATTTCTGTAACTGCTGATCTCCTGGGATTTCCACGCACAACAGTCTTTAGTTTACTCAGAATGGTGCCAAAAACAAAAAACATCCAGTGAGCGGCAGTTCTACAGACAGAACACTTTGTTGATGAGAGAGGTCAACAAAGAATGGCCAGACTGGTTCGAGCTGACAGAAAGGCTACGGTAACTTCAATAACCACTCTGTACAATTGTAGTGAGCAGAATAGCATCTCAGAATGCACAACATGTTGAACCTTGAGGCGGATGGGCTACAACAGCAAAAGACCATGCTGGGCACCTCATTAGGACCATAGTGTTCCTAATAAAGTGCTCAGTTAGTGTATATTGCACTCACAGTTAAAAAGAGCCACCACACTTGTGGTTCTCTGCCTTTGTTTTAAATTATGGAATAGAAAAGTGTCCTTTCAAACTTCAGAATCTTGCCGGATGTAGTAGGTAATCTGGGTATTTTTCACCTACTGTTTTATGAATTTTGAGGATTCATAAATACGGACACCCTTCTCAATATACATGCTGATTTTGGCATACTATATAGCAGGAAAGTATGCATATTCAAACACTGGGTTTATCTCCTGTGATGTGATTTTAAACATCGCTTTTATGACTAATTGTTTGATCAGACTGCCAAAAGTTAAGACATGTTTATACAAACTTGGTTTAAAGTTGCAAACTACATAGCATATCTACATTTATTTCTGAGATGATAACTGGACACCACTTGCTGACAACAATAGAACATACTAATGTTTGAAATATCAATCAATAAATATTGTGTTTTACATAAAAAAATTAGTATTCAGTATATACTGTACTGTAATACTGTAAACAGTATTCTAGTATTCTGTTTCAGACATAGCCTTGGTTAGATACACAACCAAACAAAGAAATGTCTGCTTAAAAATATTCTACTTCCTTGAAAAACAATGCATGAGAGTTTAATTTAATTATACTTAGCTTTGATTTTCACTACTGTTAGATTGATATATTGACCAGACTGATTAATCATCTGATAATTGGGTGTTTTGAGAGTATATTCATCAGCCAATAACTGTGCCTGCTTGACTGATTAACAGAAGTGTTAGTTACTTGCATCAGTTTCAAGATCTTCTGAGAGGCATTTTAAATGGATAAAACATTTTATATTTCTTGATCTCTGTAATTGTATAAAATTTTAAGGTGAATCCAAATAAATGCTTATTTCATTTAATCAATTCTGTGTATATATGATTTGCTGTCATTAAATTGTAATATGTCTATATCTGCAATATATCGCAATTGGCCAACCTGATCTCTGGATCTCGGTATCGTTATTGGCCATTAAATTCATATTGGTGACCACTAATATTACTTAAGTTATTTTCTACAGAACACACATGAGTGTTATTTTATTTTTTTATTTTTTTCAATTTGACTTAATTTTTTGACATTTAGTTATAGTCAAGGGACAATAGAAAATGGTGGGCAGAAGTGAACTTGAACAAAATCAGGAAATGACACAAGCCAGACTCAAGCTTGCATCGTCCATTAGAGCATCACGGCTGAACGTGTCAAAGTGATTTTATGCTGGTGGGATTTACAGTGCTGTGTTTGATACTTTGCTTTTGAATACAAGAGTGGAAAAACAGCTCTTATTACAAAACTCTCTGGAATATTTTATTCTTATTGGTCAGTTGCAGCATTCTTCAGTCAAATATTTTATAATGACTGCTAAACTGAATAATTCACCATTGTCCCTGGCAACCAATTTCCTACATACTGTAGCTTGGCTAGTTTCATGTTTCTAGTATCACTCTGTGGTCTCGTTCTTCTCACATAATAAAATAAGTAGCCATTTAATAAGCAGAATAATATACAGTGAATAGTCAGCTGCTCAATATAACAAAATTAGGAAGATACAAGATAACCATGTCATGCCATGTCATCACAAATATGCTGATTAGAGACTTCAATTGGACTTTTGCTTTCTTGTGTTCAGATTTAGGCTTTGAGCCCAGATGCTCTATGGTGTTCTCTCCCTCTACTCCTCCCCTCTCTCTCTCTCCTGCTACCTCTCTTTCTCATGCGTTCTCATGCTGTGTCTGTACATGTGTTTTGGACTGGTTTGCGATATCGTAAATCTGATAACCATGTAGTAGTGTTGTTACCTGGAAAACTCACCCTTGGGACATTTGCTGTTGGGGTGGGTGTAAATGTGTGTTATTTGGCAAACTGAAAAACATTCCATGAGATCTACAATCACTGTCACTAATGCACAGAGACACACACACAGATACAGGCTACAACAGTGTCACAGCTTTATTCAGATAAACTTTTACCTTTAACTGCACTGAACAACTGTAAGCCCTTCTTGATTTTCAACATGATCACACGGGAAAATGACATGTTGCTTCCGAATGTTCATGTACCCTGAAAATGACCCCATTATGCAGATTTGCTGACAAGCGGCATCTCCCATCCAGGGTTGGAAATTAATGGGGGCTCGGGGCAGAAACATCCCAAAACATTTTTTTAAATGTACCTAAATTCTGCGACCGTTTGCACCTCTCATTCAGAAAAAACTGAGTAACACTAGCGCTCCTTGCCTGTTGGCCCATCTCACTTATGCTGCTGTCTGTCTGAAACTCAATTGCAACAGGCCAAAAATGCGGGAGGGACTGATGGTTTAGTAAGTTAATCAGGTACGAGAAATCACAAAATATAATGTAACCAAATGCTACAGTTTACTTCATAATAATATTAATATGTTAATTAACCAGGATATGTTAAATAACCCTAATACTTAACATTAACCACTTTTACTGTGTGAATCATATCTCCGAATAAACACTGTGTGAAATATTTATTTTTGCCTTGTTTTATTCAACTGGCATGAAGGACTTGATAACAGTTGTGTTTAAAAAGCTCCTCATTCTAAATCTGGAGAAATGCTTTCATCTCCCTCTCTGTGTCATTGAATTGTATTAGTTTTTAGGCTATGTTAACTTAATAGCCAAAATATTAGAAATACGTGAATGAGAAAAAGTGAACCCCGCAATGTGTTTCAGTCACTATGCACTTTATGCAGTGTAGAGATCAAGCAATATGTAATTACTGAAATATGCATGGTGACATTGTTACTGAAATATTCGCAAATTAATCGATCTTGAGTTGAATCAAAATTGGAATCTAATGAATTATAATTAAATTGGGAAATCAATGGCAATACCCAGCCCTACAAATATTAGTTGATGTTGATTTAATTTTATTGGTAAAAGCCTACAGTATATCATTAATCATATTTAATTAACTGATTAAATTTAAGTATTTGACATAAAAGAATGGCACAGAGTCATTTTATAAGGTTAGAAAAAAAAAAAATGCCCCTGGGTGCAAATTTTTGCCCCCTAATGGAAGAAAGTAAATTGCTGCCCCTGCTCCCATCTGACATATTTTTGCGTAAATAGCATTTATAGCAATTTCCGATAAACAGGTTCTGGTTCCATGGAAACCAGGAAGTAATCACATTCACTTCAAGACATCGGTTCAGATCAAGTGGAAACCAGGAAGTAACCGCATTCACTCTGAGACAGGGGTTTTGGTCCCATAAAAACCATACTCTACAACATGGGTTTGGGTCCTGTGCAAACCAGGAAGTAATTGGGTTCACATAAACAATGGTGAGCGCAAATCAGAGGTTGCATTTGCGCTCTTTTTTTGATGTTGTTGTTGTTGTTTTTTGTTTGTTTTTTTTTTGCATTTTTACTGCACGTATAGTTAGGTTTAGAGTTAAGGGGTAAAGTTAATAAAATATGCATTCTTGTTGCCTGTTCTACATTATTAACAACTAAAAAAATATAACTCGCTTTTTGCGCCACCCTGTGGACATTTCACCTCAACAACACTTCCAGTTTCGGCCACTGGTGGTTTAAAATTTTGGGGAGAACTTTCAACCTTCTTTCGACAAATCAGTCTGTCCTTTTGTAGACAAAGTGCTAAGAACTATTGCAAGGTTGTCTCTGCATTCAGTGACTTTAAGGCATGTTCACACCAAATATGTGATGATTTTGCAAGACGAACTTCCGACGACAGGTCTATTCACAGCGAGTCCGTAAAAAATTAAACAAAAAACTATTTCACCCCCTGTACAGTAGGCACCATTGTTGCTGTTCTACAAACATTTATACCAGTCTCCTGCCCTACCCAGCTGTCAGTGATTTAATATATTGAATGCTGTTAAAGCATTTAAAAGCCTAATTTGGCATAACTGGTTCACTATGTTCTTTCCATGGTGTTGATGCATTTTGAGGAGTATATGATCTGTTTTTTACTCGAGTGAGATGAGTAAAGAGTGCTGTTGCATATATATTTGCATGTATTTTGCTACAAATATATTCCAAACAGACTCCCGAACCCAACTTCTCTTTTTATAATGCCTGGATTAATGCCTGTAAAATATAACCCAAGGTACAGTGATAAATACACATGGAATAATGTACATTAAGAATAAGAGGTATAGTTTAAAATGTGATGCGTAATATTAAAAACAATATAAAAGAAAACACTGGCTCACGGTCTTTTCTTTATTTAAATTATTGCAATACTTTTTTATATATTCTTGCAATAAAAATAGCAGTGTGGTTCTGCAGTTAGTTTGTCTACAGTAAAATATTGCATGTAGCAAGTCTTTTGTATTTTATGGAATATTTTACTACGAGCTTAGTGCAAATGAGAATGGTCAGTAAAAAAATCGGACCTCTCTCCGTAAAAAAAAAAACCTTTGGATTGTCGGCGGATGATTTGTTGGACCCGGTTTGAAAAGCACCATAAAAATCCATTGTTCCTGATAGGAATCCATTGTTCCTGTAAAAAAGCTAGTTCGGAACGAACAATCGCACCAGAAAAAGGGTTTGGTGTGAACAGGTCTTTAGTCTAGCTTATGATGTTTGATATGATCTGAGGTCGAGTTTGGCTGCTAAGTGCTATCAAAGTTCCTTTAAGGCAAGTTGGTTCAGCTAATAGTCCATCTAATGTGCATGTGTATTCTAGAGCAAAAAGACAAGACAGTGCCTTTACCAAAGAAGCGATTGACTCTTTTATCTGAAAGTCAGGAGTCACAGGACTTCCATTCATATAGCCACCATATTGAACAATGCAATGCTTCTATCAAAATGATGATTAGCTGTTTTAACTGAAAGGCAGACTTCCTTTCCTACAGCCTCCATATTGAGCGTTATGATTTCTCCCATTAATTTCTCTATGAGTGGCCTGTCTCCTCATACTATCTCTTGCACTGGTGCTTTAACAGCTTGTATTGACTTCTGTACTAAAAGTTACAACATAACACTTAATGGAGTGTGAATGAAAACAAGTAATGCTCATCTCAGCTATACCAATCCTGATACAGATGCAAAAGTGCTGTTATATCCTTTTTGACCAAAGGTGATCTGAAAATGATATGCCAGTTTCACTGGTCTAAAACTGATTAATCACATAATAGTTAATTCACCAGAGGAAAGTTGTATTGCTCAGAGGTTGATCTTTCATAAATCAAGAGACTTCATAGATTTCTCAGTTATGTTTCATGTATCAACTTTGTCTCAGACTATTTCCCCAAAAATTATTTAGGAGAAATAGAAATAAACACAAAAATGAGACAATTTTTGACATACAGTGAGAGTATAGAGCAAAAAGAGCATATTTTAGATAAGTCTTGTTGTTGAAATGTGTGAAATTGAAATCTTTTGATTGAAGACTTTGGTATGTTGACAAATTTGGGCACTGGTTGAGATCTCTTCCGAAACACATGTGAAATTAGAGGGGTCATTTTCTCTGGAGACAAATCTGAGAAGCAGCTTTTAAGCCTCAAGTCTCCAGTTGCTTTCCATTTAATCTCATTACCATCTTGGAGAAACATTTGAAAGACTGAAGAGAGCTCATGTTATACTGTGTGTCCTTCTTGTTGGTAATGAGATTGATCTATATTCACCCATTGTGTCCTTCCTCTTTCTGAAGTGCCGCTCAGATTTGTGTTGACACCGAGTGGAAATTCCCCCAGCATTACCCAAAGGAGGTCTCGGCATCTAGCCAGCGCAGACCCACAGCAGGCCACTTGTTGAATAGGTCAGATGGCCCTCTGGGAGTGATGGGGATAAGAATAACTGAATGTCATGGAGGGCTTGCTTGGACTTAACTTAATTAGGGGACATTTTTAGATGAAAAGCCTGCTTCACAGCTGCTGTAGCCCTGCAGGTATATGAAACAGCGGGCCTCCAAGCTTCCAAGTGCCTTTCCCTATTTAACTAGTTCTTCCTGATATAACACTGCTAAAAAGGCCACCTGGCATTCCCGCTAAATGATAGATACTCTCTGATGGATTTGTGGGGTGACCTCCACAACCTGATGATATTAAAGGAAAGATCTGCTCAGATGGAGGGCCCTTTAAAGCTGGAGAAAGGTGAGCCAGAGGTGAATATTCAGTTTTTTTTTTTCATGTAGATCTTTCAAGACAGTAGCTCTAGTATGCATTAGTCATGGAATTTGTTGTCAGTGTCAGCTGTATTAAGTTACATAATCCTCTATGTTTACTTTTCACTGTAATTTCTTAGTATTTTCAAGTTCAGTTAGGATACACAGGATGTCAAGGACTGTACAGCACACAGCATTTCAAGAATATTATTGGCAGCTGTAATATGACCAAATGGCCAACACATAATATACAGCATGAACATCGGCATTAATCATTTATTGTAATGCATTATACTCTTTAAAAGTATGACTTTGAATAGATAAGTATAATACAGTATATTAGGCTACTTTAAATACGGTCACGATCACTGTCTTTCGTGTCTGGGCACTGCTCACGCGGAGACAGCGTTCGTGGATGGTCACATTCTCATTGCGAGAATGTGTCCATGGCAACGTTGCGGTCGCGGCTCGCCTTCGTAAGGAAGCGAGCCACCCCAGAGGCTCCCGCCTCGGTCCTTTTACCCACGGGTTTGAGGCCAGCGCGGCTAGCACTGGGGGCGATTTGGGGACCCCAATGGGACCGCCTCCGCCGGGTATCCCCCCGCGGACCTCCCATTCCCCAGCACGCTCGTCTGCCCCGATCGGGCTTCCGGGTGAGTCTGCCGGCTCGTCTCACGGCGAGTTCGACCTCTTATTTGGAGCCCGCGAAAGTGATGAGCTCTCGAGCGCAGCATCGGAGAGCGGGCTCGTCCAGTCGGAAGCCTCGGCTGGGCTCCTCCCTTCGGGGTCGATCGCCCAGTCACAGGCTGACGCGGAGATGACGACATGCTTTCCCGGACAGCCGCGAGCGTCGGTTAGAGCGGATTTCACCGCTCTTCCCTGAACCCTCGCGGCTCTGTGATTGGTTCCTGGGCTCGCGGCGCCGCTCAAAGCCACGCCCCGCCCCGTTCCTTTCTTCCCGGATGTGCATGAAGAGCTGACAAGATCGCGGGAGACACCTTTTACTGCCCGGTCCCGATATTTTCAGCTTCCCCGCTCTCACTACCCTCGATGGTGGGGCGGCCAAGGGTTATTCGGCAATCCCCCGGTGGATAAAGGCGCTCGCGGTGCACCTATGCCCGCAGAGCGCCGCCACCTGGCGTGGGTGCCCAAAGCCCCCGTCCAAGGCCTGTAGGTTTACGTCGTCTCTGACGGTCAAAGCCTACGGCGCTGCTGGACAAGCCACCTCCGCCCTGCACGCCATGGCTCTCCTGCAAGTCCGCCAAGGCACTAAAGGAACTGCACGAGGGTAGTTCCGCCCCGGGATTGATGCAGGAACTGCGCTCGGCGACCGACCTCGCTCTCCGAGCGACGGAGGTCACGGCGCGGTCTCCCGGGCGGACGATGGCCACACTAGTGGTCCAGGAGCGCCACCTTTGGCTCAACCTGGTCGAGATGGGTGAGGCCGACAGGACACGATTCCTTGCTGCCCCCATTTTCCAGGCGGGCCTATTCGGCGACACTGTCGAGGACTTTGCCCAGCAGTTCTCGATGGTAGAGCAGTAGATGGATGTTAGCCGGCTTGTCCTGCCCCGGCGTGGCTCAAGATCCCCCCATCTACTCATCGCCGAGGGCGTCCCCCTGCGGTGACTGCACCGGCTCCGCCGCAGCCCGCCCCTCCGGCCCGGCCCCGGCGTGGAGCCCACCGCAGGAAGCCGACGCCACCCGTCTCACAGCCGGCACCGAAGAACCCACGGAGGTCTTCGAAGCGCCCCTGAGACGGGCGACCCAGGGACAACGAAACCCGCTGCTCTGGAGCTGGTAAGCAGATCTTCTTTTTGTTACCTTTTGCATTTAATTGCGCTGCATGCCCAAGTGGCTGCAGTACTCAAGAGCTCCGCAAGAGTGGTTTCCTTGTTCCCTGGGTCACATATTCGGTGTGTACGGCTGGCATCACGACCACCGTCCACCACTCCATTTGGCAGGTTGGCGCTCCAGCGGCGGTCTCCCGCCCTGAGCGCCCAGCTGTGGCACAAATCCGCCCCCGATGTGACAGTCTCCACGGGTCATGAGGACAGGCCTCTTCCTCCCCCGTCCCAGGCTGTTCCGGGGGTGGTCACAAGGAGCCAGGTAAGTGCTTCGATGTCCTCGGACTCAGCACGGCCACGATGTGGTGTGGCACCTCAAGCTCCGCCCCGCCGCGAGGCCCCACCCGCCGGTACATCCGATGACGTTGTACCTTTGGTCCCCCTTGCACGGAACTCGGGTGCATGGCTTGCGCTTTCCAGTCCGTCGCGAGGGCTGGTCTGGACCGTCTGACTCGGCTGCACGATTCACTTCGCTGGGCATCCGCCCAGGTCCAGCGGTGTCCACTTCACCTTGGTGAAAGATGGAAACGCTGCTACCTTGCGCGGAGATCGCTACCCTCCTACGGAAGAACGCGATAGAACCTGTCCCTCCAGCCGAGATGAAGAGGGGGTTTTACAGCCCCTACTTCATTGTACCGAAAAAAGGCGGTGGGTTGCGGCCAATCTTGGACCTGCGAGTACTGAACCGGGCCTTACACAGACTCCCGTTCAGGATGCTGACGCAAAAGACGCATTCTAGCGAGCGTCCGGCATCAAGATTGGTTCGCGGCGGTAGACCCGAAGGATGCGTACTTTCACGTCTCGATCCTTCCTCGACACAGACCCTTCCTGCGGTTTGCATTCGAGGGTCAGGCGTATCGGTACAAGTCCTCCCTTTCGGCCTGTCCCTGTCTCCTCGCGTCTTTACGAAGATCGCAGAGGCTGCCCTTGCCCCGTTAAGGGAGGTGGGCATTCGCATTCTCAACTATCTCGACGACTGGCTAATCCTAGCTCACTCTCGAGACGGGTTATGCGCACACAGGGACCTGGTGCTTTCACACCTCAGCCGACTAGGGCTTCGGGTCAGCTGGGAGAAGAGCAAGCTCCTCCCGGTTCAGAGCATCTCTTTTCTCGGTTTGGAGTTGGACTCAGTCTCCATGACGGCGCACCTTACGAACGAGCGCGCCCAGTCGGTGCTGGCCTGTTTGAAGGCGTTCAAACAGAAAACAGCGGTTCCACTGAAACATTTTCAGAGGCTCCTGGGGCATATGGCGTCCTCGGCGGTGGCCACCCCGCTCGGGTTGATGCATATGAGGCCGCTTCAGCACTGGCTCCAGACTCGAGTCCCGAGACGGGCATGGCGCCACGGGACACACCGCGTGGCCAGTACGTCGGTCTGTCACCATCTTTTCAGCCCTTGGACCGACCTCTCGTTTCCACGAGCAGGTGTTCCGCTAGAACTGGTCTCCAGGCGCGTCGTGGTCACGACAGACGCCTCCAAAATGGGCTGGGGCGCTGTTGGCAATGGGCACGCAGCCGCCGGCCTCTAGACGGGTCCGCAGCTGTGTTGGCACATCAACTGCCTCGAGTTACTGGCAATTCTGCTCGCCCTGCGGAGGTTCCGGCCGTTGATCCAGGGCAAGCACGTGCTAGTTCGGACAGACAGCACGGCAGTGGTAGCATATGTCAACCGCCAAGGCGGTCTGCGCTCCCGCTGTATGTCATAACTCGCCCGCCGTCTCCTCCAACGGAGTTAGCGGCACCAAGTCGCTGCAAGCCACTCACATCCCGGGCAGCCTCAACACTTCGGCGGACGCGCCGTAACAACAGGTTACCCTCAAGGGAGAGTGGAGACTCCACCTTTGGGTGGTCCAGCTGATTTGGAGTCGATTCAGTCAGGCACAGGTGCACCTGTTCGCCTCCCAAGAATCCTCCCACTGCCCGCTCTGGTACGCAAACCTCACCGAGGCCTTCCTCGGCATAGACGCGCTGGCACACAGCTGGTCCCCTGGCATTCGCAAATATGCGTTTTCCCCCCAGTGAGCCTGCTCGCACAGACCCTGTGCAAGGTCAGGGAGGACGAGGAGAAGGTTGTCCTGGTAAGCACCCTACTGGCCCGCCCAGACGTGGTGCTCGGACCTCACGCTCCTCGTGACAGCTCCCCCCGGGCAAATTCCCCTGAGAAAGGCCCTTCTTTCTCAGGGAAGGGGCACCATCCGGCACCCGCGCCCAGACCTCTGGAATCTCCATGTCTGGCCCCTGGACGGGACGCGGAAGACCTAAGCTGTCTCCCACCTGCGATGGTAGACACGTTCACTCAGGCTAGGGCTCCCTCTACGAGGCGCCTGTATGCCTTTAAGTGGCGTCTGTTCGCTAAGTGGTGTTCTTCCCATCAGGAAGACCCCCAGAGGTGCGCAGTCAGATCAGTGCTTTCCTTCCTGCAAGAGAGGTTGGAAGGGAGGCTGTCCCCTTCCACCTTGAAGGTGTACATTGCTGCCATAGCAGCACACCATGACGCAGTCGACGGTGAGTCCTTAGGGAAGCATAATCTGATCAGTTTTTAAATATTATTTTAAATGTTTGCAAGAACACACAACTGATTATGAGGTGTAAGGTGGACAAGGTATTAAGAATGCCATAGCAGTGTTGTTGTCGAGACCAGCACGTCTGAGTGCGAGTCCAGGCTTAGACCAGAGAAGTTGAGTCTGCGACAAGACTGAGACCAGAGAGGGTCGAGTCCAAATCAAGACCATGACCAAGACTCCTGTAGGTCTAATGCAGTCTTAATCAATGTGTTAAATGTACAGTGTAAACAACTAAATTGGCCCTGATCTCCTATATCAAATATATAATATGTATTACTTGCTTAGGCTTATGTTGGTTTAAACAATATTATCAATTGACAATAAAAATGAAATAAATGCGACATCCTAGGGTAAGTGAACACAGTTTTATAATAATTATGACATGTCAGTGTTAACTATGTGTTCGTAAAAAAGTCAAATTAAAGGTGCAAGGTACCTATGTGGCATAACATGGCAATACAAGCTACCAGCTTCTGTCTACTATTAAATGGATAGTTCACCCAAAAATTGTAATTCTCTCATCATTTACGCACCTTCATGCCATCCCAGATGTGTATGACTTTCTTTCTTCTGCTGAACACAAATTAAGATTTTTAGAAGAATATCTATCATGAACTCCCTAGTGTTTATCCCAAAACCTTCCTTTTATGTTTGGACTTTTAGTCTACACTACCAATGATGCACTTTTTTGATCACACTCATCTGTTCCCCATCTTTGTTCCCAGGTGTTCTATGTTTTGTCATTACCCATGTGTGTATTTATAGCCCCCATGTTTCCCTAAGTCTTTGTTTGTTTGCTAGCACATTAGTGTATGATGTTATTCACCTAGTTAGCCAGCAAACTGCTGTTAAGTTTGATTTCCCTTTTGCTTCAGTGTTTTAGTTGTATCTTTTGAGTTCCTTAATAAATAGTTCTTCAAGTTGGATCCCCACTCTCTTGTCTCGTCCTCCCAGTAGCATAACAATATCTCAGCTCTGTAGGTCTATTATACAATGCTATATTTTTACCCAAGTATCATGGTATTATCATCTGATATCACTGCCACAATACTTTTTTTGTAAGAATGCGTTATAACATTAAGGAAAACCTTTCGTTATTTTCAATTAACCTTCATCACATTTGACATGCAATAAGACGCAGTTCAAATAAAAACAAAGAGATATGTACACCTTACAATATACACATTACAATACAATATACAGGTGCATCTCAATAAATTAGAATGTCGTGGAAAAGTTCATTTATTTCAGTAATTCAGCTCAAATTGTAAAACTCGTGTATTAAATAAATTAAATGCACACAGACTGAAGTAGTTTAAGTCTTTGGTTCTTTTAATTGTGACGATTTTGGCTCACATTTAACAAAAACCCACCAATTCACTATCTCAAAAAATTAGAATACATCATAAGACCAATAAAAAAAACATTTTTAGTGAATTGTTGGCCTTCTGGAAAGTATGTTCATTTACTGTATATGTACTCAATACTTGGTAGGGGCTCCTTTTGCTTTAATTACTGCCTCAATTCGGCGTGGCATGGAGGTGATCAGTTTGTGGCACTGCTGAGGTGGTATGGAAGCCCAGGTTTCTTTGACAGTGGCCTTCAGCTCATCTGCATTCTTTGGTCTCTTGTTTCTCATTTTCCTCTTGACAATACCCCATAGATTCTCTATGGGGTTCAGGTCTGGTGAGTTTGCTGGCCAGTCAAGCACACCAACACCATGGTCATTCAACCAACTTTTGGTGCTTTTGGCAGTGTGGGCAGGTGCCAAATCCTGCTGGAAAATGAAATCAGCATCTTTAAAAAGCTGGTCAGCAGAAGGAAGCATGAAGTGCTCCAAAATTTCTTGGTAAACGGGTGCAGTGACTTTGGTTTTCAAAAAACACAATGGACCAACACCAGCAGATGACATTGCACCCCAAATCATCATAGACTGTGGAAACTTAACACTGGACTTCAAGCAACTTGGGCTATGAGCTTCTCCACCCTTCCTCCAGACTCTAGGACCTTGGTTTCCAAATGAAATACAAAACTTGCTCTCATCTGAAAAGAGGACTTTGGAACACTGGGCAACAGTCCAGTTCTTCTTCTCCTTAGCCCAGGTAAGACGCCTCTGACGTTGTCTGTGGTTCAGGAGTGGCTTAACAAGAGGAATACAACAACTGTAGCCAAATTCCTTGACATGTCTGTGTGTGGTGGCTCTTGATGCCTTGACCCCAGCCTCAGTCCATTCCTTGTGAAGTTCACCCAAATTTTTGAATCGATTTTGCTTGACAATCATAAGGCTGCGGTTCTCTCGGTTGGTTGTGCATCTTTTTCTTCCACACTTTTTCCTTCCACTCAACTTTCTGTTAACATGCTTGGATACAGCATTCTGTGAACAGCCAGCTTCTTTGGCAATGAATGTTTGTGGCTTACCCTCCTTGTGAAGGGTGTCAATAATTGTCTTCTGGACAACTGTCAGATCAGCAGTCTTCCCCATGATTGTGTAGCCTAGTGAACCAAACTGAGAGACCATTTTGAAGGCTCAGGAAACCTTTGCAGGTGTTTTGAGTTGATTAGCTGATTGGCATGTCACCATATTCAAATTTTTTGAGATAGTGAATTGGTGGGTTTTTGTTAAATGTGAGCCAAAATCATCACAATTAAAAGAACCAAAGACTTAAACTACTTCAGTCTGTGTGCATTGAATTTATTTAATACACGAGTTTCACAATTTGAGTTGAATTACTGAAATAAATGAACTTTTCCACGACATTCTAATTTATTGAGATGCACCTGTACACTTGCAATACAAAATACACTTTACTATACACTGCATGTTACAATATACAAAGTATACAATAGGAAATATAATAGACAAGTCGTTGGAAATGTGTGAAATGTGCAAAGATGGTGGAGACACAACTTCAGCTGTTGAGATCCTGGTTGAGCAGGGATTCAGAATTGGGGAAGAAGCCATGCAGGTGTCTGTTGGTCTTGGTTTGGATTGTTTTGAAATATCTGCCATAGGGAAGCTTTTAAAACAAGCTATGTCAGGGTGGAGGGATCTTGAAAAATCTTTGTGGCTCTGTCCTGGACCTGTAAAGCTCAGCAAGGAGTGGAAAATTGCAGCCAATACAGGCTTCATAGAAAGTGTTTATACTGTTTTTTTTTATTGACAACTAAGATGGTCTGTGCTGAGATGGTTTTCAGGATCTTATTTTACTCAAAGCCATAACAGCTTATGATATTGCTGCCTACTCCACTCCCAGTAGCAGCCTGTTATTCAGCAGGGACTGATGGTGTCCTTCATCTGTAGTTAAGGTGTGCACCATGAGAATCTGCCTGCTGTTGGGCAGCTGATGGCTGATTGATGATGTGCGATGACAGATAGATGCACATTTCAATGGCAGGGGCTGTAAAGCAGGATGGCCTTGTTTGGTCAACAAACAAGGCCAACAGACCCTTTCCCACACACACTGGTGGGGATTCAGTTATGATGGGAGGATTTTCAAAACGCTGCATATGTTTCTAACTGATGTGTTGCTAGATAATGTACAGATAATCTTCACTCTCTCTGTGGTATTCCTTTCCTGAAGAACAGTGGATGACATTTCACTCTAGCTTGAGAAAACTAGTGAACATGTTTTTATTCTTTGCATCGCCCAAGTATGTTTTGCCTGAAGCAACCAAGTAGACGTTAAAACAAAGGGTTCAAGCTTTTCAAGGGAAGTGTACATGTCTAGCACACTGTAATCATCCCCTGCAATAGCAACATTTAGAGAGCAACTAAATGTAAAAGCTTGTATGTATGTACAACTTCAGAGAGGTACAAATCTTTATAAATCCTCTGAATACTTGTTGGAATTGGAAATGCAGGAAGCTTTACGAGGGTTCTGCCACAGGTGACTGAGTTCAATATTCATACACAATTACATAGTGGCACTCTCATTTATCAGTAAATGATAAAGAAACTTTGGACCCACTTTACATAAGGTGTCTTAAACTACTATGTAATTAAGCATTTTATATAAGTACTTATTATGTGTATATGTGTTGTTGCATTGTACATACATTTAAAGTACCAGCATTTAATTGCATCTGTAGTTGCATTGTTAACCTTACCCCTAAACCTTACCCTACCCCAACCCTTACCCTTACCATATCCCGACCGCTAAACTTACCTGTACCTCAACCTCAGTAGCAGCAAATGTAAATATTGTGAGAATTTTGCAGAACAAGTTACACAATAAATACATTGTATTGTATGTATTTTAATGTTAGTACATAGTAGTTAAAGACACCTAATATATATTGGGACCTAAACATTATCTAAGAAAGACATTTTTAATGCCAAATTCATTTTTAGATGAAATCCAGATGGGACTAATCAAAGTAGTTTAAATTAGGTATGCTAAATTTGTTAACTGAATATAAGAAATGACATGCTGTTAAACATGTTTATTAAATGCAATTTACTTTGCAATGAAATCAGTCAATCAATTCCATATTTTGTCTTAAAGGATTCGTAAACTATTTGTCTCTAAAGTTTTAAATGTATAAGGGTTAATGTTTTAGATGCTGTCAATATGTTGATATTGTATGATTCAATGTCTATCCAAACATACGGAAATGTATGTGTATTAGAACCACTTTTTATTTACGAATATACCTATGAATACAAATGATATCACTTTGGCTTGTCAGATGGAGAAGATTTCCCAGAGAAGACACTGCATTTCAGCAAGTCTCCAGCCCTCAAGGACTACACAGTTCTCTCTCCGCACTCATCAGGATACACAAATAAAAAAGCGAGAGTGTGTTTGCTGTGGTCAGGCAGTGGTTTGACTGAGCTCTCCACATGAAAGCAGTGGAAGTTATCCAGAGCACCTCATTACTAACAGAGAACTGAAATCATTACACTTATGGGAGTTACACCTTGATTCGTTTGCCATCAGGTGTAGCTCACGGTAACAAAGCCTGAATCATCCGCAGCACTGCTTGGATATGAGGTTTCCATCGTAACACTGTGTTTTAGCTAAGTGAAAAGCAGTTTGGAATGGATGCAGGCTGGTGTCAGTGTAATCTGTGAAGATTTGAACAGAAATCACCTTGTAGGTGCGTAGTCTAAATCTGATGTTTGGTATCTGGTTTTGTAACATGACCCAGATTTTACATTGGAGATGAAGCAGCGACACAACAAAAATGTCCTGAACCGCATAGATCCAACAACATGCAAAATTATAACAGTAACCTGACATATGTGTCCTGTATTTCGATGGTTTCATGCTCTCAACAGGAGAGACTACTTAGCCAGAGACGAAGCACCTGTATTAAAATGAATGGGAGAAATTGGAACACCTGATATGGCGGATATAGAAAAGGAAGCCCCACCTTACAGGTAAAAGAACCAATTACCTTTTAGATACAGACATAGCTTGAGAATGTGCATTAGCTGGACCAGCCTAAATTTTATTGTTTTTTTAGCGTGATCTGAGCAAAAAAAAAAAAAAAAAGCACAATATATGATACCATTGTTGTTAGATTTTACTGCTGATTTGAAATATGTTCTTTGATCTTAATCTTGACCAACTGTTTTGGAGATTTTGTTCTTTACTCTTTCAAGTAGATACTGTAGGGGCTGTACTTTTATGCCACTTGTATCCATAGAAAATAGCTGCATGGGAGAATTTCCAAGATGGCGGCGGAGTGGACTGACTTGCCTTGTAATGTAACTTTGTCAATAATTCACTATACAAAACAAATTGTGGTCTACATAGCATCTGCCTTATTTGGGTGGCTTCTACCAAGTGACAGCATTGTTTTTCCCCTGCAGAACAGACCTGTGATCCATTTTTGGATCGTGACTCACCAGAGAACCACTCATCTAAAGGACAGTTTCTTTCCTTTTTGTGTTTTGATAGTTTTAATCCCACACCAGTTGTAAAATTCAAATCATGTTGATTTTCACCTGGCATACGATAAAACATAACAAATTTAGAACTTACATTGAAAGAGGGATTTGTGTTGTAACTACTACTACAAGCACTACTCAAATTTATTTTAAAAAATAAATAAAAATAAAGTGAAAATAATTTGGTTTTGTGAAGTGTTTAGTCATTTGACAGTTTGCATCTTGCAGGGGTTTGAATGCATGTTGTCCATTTGTTTGGTTCAAAAATGAATTAGAAACAAATTTACCAGAGATCTCTATTAACACCAGTGATTTGAAAAGAGAAATTGAACCAGTCCTTTAACAGTTGTGCGTTCTCATATTTCATACAGAGTAAAAAGGAAATTGATATGAACAAGGGAAAACAATCTTTTGTTATCAATGGATTTTAGGTTGAGCAAATTAGCAGAAAGAGCATGCTGCTTTTAGCAGATTGTTTTATCCTACAGGGTCAATAAAACCGACAGATAACAAATATTTCACAAACTTTTTAAATTTGGCAAAATAAAGTTTTATAATTCATTTCCTCAAAAATAGTATAATGATTAAATAATTATAAATAGTGATATTTAAATTATAAATAACACACACACACACACACACACACACACACACACACACACACACACACACACACATGTTGTCAAACTGACAGTTTACACAAGGTTTATTTAAACTTACTTCAAACTTAATTCTCTGTCTGCTCGTATGAATGTAACACATCATAAGGAAATGTTTCACCATTGTTCAAATGCACTTTGGATTGCACCATTTATATGTATAAATGTTTTCCATCTGAAAGGACTAAATATTAAATGAAACAAATGACAATAAAATGCAAAGTAATCTCTTCAGTAATCAAAATACTTTTTGAATGTAACTGTATTCTAATTACCAATGATTTAAATTGTAACTGTAGTGGAATAGTTACTTATATTTTGTATTTTAAATACGTAATCCCTTTACATGTATTCCGTTACTCCCCAACACATTAGGGTATATATATAATACAGATCATTAAAATGCATTACATTATTTTGGCACACAAGTAAATCATTGGTCTACAGTCCATAGCAATCCTTTTTGCAACTGAATTCATCAGTCAGTCTGAGATTTATTATAAGGGATTGTTGAAGGATGTGTCAATGTTCACCTGCGTCAGACGGACGCTTTTGGAGCATCTCGGTTGCAACACGTCATAAACATACGGTTTTTAGGTCACTGTTTCAAGTAAAACGATGTTTGAAACTTAGAAAAACACATCTTGAGATCCCTGTGTTGGGATATGTGCTCCATCAAGCTTTGTTTGATCACAAGAACGTGTTCTCAACTTGTGTTGTCTGCTCTCGGTAAGTGTGGTTTGTTCTCTGTTTGTATAAACTGCACGTTGCCTGTATAGCTGGAGTTTCGCTTACTGCCCCCTGGAAAAAACAGGTGGTACTCCAAGCTTGATGTGCTCAGATATAAGGAATATTCCTTGTTATGGTCCGGGGACATGATTAATTGCGTACATTTTTTTAACGCTTTTGTTTTTGTATAATTCATTGCACCGAATTAAGTTAAATCGACAGCCATAATATGAATAGATTCCGGTGATACTTCATCCGGGGACGCGGGTATTAACCTGTGACCCGAATAAATTACGTAATAAAAAATAACTTAAAGTTGAAAAGAGCCATCGCACTCATGGTTCACCGCCATTCTTCTTAAATGCAGTGTTTTGAACGTGACATCTCCTTAGCTCCTGAGGGATTATGGGAACGTAAAGTATCCAGTTGATCCACACTTTAGAATCTTGACAGAAATAGTAGGCCATCCGGGTATTTCTCACTTACTGTTTTATGAATACTTAGGATTCGGACATACTATTCCACTGGCATACTGTTTTTGGCATACTATAGTAGGAAAGAATGGATATTTGGAGGCAGCTCAAGTCTCTGAGTATTGCATAAAATATGTATTTATAAACAGCATTGAAAATGCCCACAAAATTGTGAAATGTATACCCAATATTTTAAATTAGAGATTCTTTTGAAAGTTCCACTTTTTGAGGATTAATATATTGGCACTTTTAGAGACAGAAGGTATCAACTGGCAGTTTCTACAATTCCAAGTTAAATATATACTAAATCTACCCAATGTCTTAGACATTCGCCAAAAAGCATACAGTACATCTGTTTATTTAATCTATTTCCTTGCCCTCTTTTACATGACGATGATATAGAGATATACTTCTGTACTTGGTGTTTTACATTATATAAGCACACTGTAATGATGGGTTTTGTCAGGTTCTGGGACATTTTATGTTTCACTCAATCAGTGTTTCCTCTCCACAGGCGCATGACAATAAATGAGCAATTTTTATTGGGCTCATTTAATTGGTTCAGAATTGATATGTTTGCTTTACATATCAAGTCCTGTGGTGCTCTGGTGCACGTGGTCTTCATCCCATGTGTTTCAGTTTAGTTTTCACTTTAGCCTTGAATCACATTATGTAACTTTTGTAAGTCCTCAGAGGCCTTTTTTTCAGTTCTGCAATAACAACCTTTCAAACCTCAATTACTCTTTGTTGCCTCTAGGGGAGCCGTGTAAGTTGTACCGTCTTGCTATCAGTGGTTTTCAATTAATGACTCTTGCTACATTTCTCATTTGCCATTTTGAGTGTGTAGCTCCTTGTCACTAGAAGAAAGGGTCTGAAGAGAATCTTAAATTATATTGTTTTAAGAGATTTAGAGTTTAAGTGTTGAATTTAAATGCCATATTTCACATTGAGAATTATGTTACGCAGGATCATTTTGAAATGCCAAACATTTGAAAAGCAAACTCCTGAAATTTAGTCAATCCAATCTCATGTAAATTCATACATATTTTACGAGTTGGCTATTTAGTATGAGTTCATACGATTTTGTTCATATAAATTCTTACGATTTCATCACGTGCAAGTTACGTGCACGAGGCATTAAGGACATACTTATTAATATTATGCCCTTACCCAAACCCTTTATCTAAACCTAACCAATCAGTAGAGTGTGTAAACATGATAGCTGTTGTGTGTGACAGAAGTAAGTATAAGTAATTGTCATGTATTAGATGTAAACGATGTCCAGCACTGTCTTTGGCTGTAGTGAAAGTCGTACAAATTCATACGAGTGCAGTTGTACAATATCATACAAATTAGCCAAATTCAGAAAAGTCCTACGAATCCTTACAATTTCACCGTGAGAGTGTGTTGAGTTTAGTTGTGAAGCAAAACTAATTGAATGGGTGTGAAATACTGATATGAGTTTAAATTATTTTATTACGTGAGAAGCATGAGACTGTGGTGTGATACAAGAAAGTAGCACAGCTATGTAGGAATTCTGTTACCTGGGACAATGATCAATTATTCAGTTAAGTGTTCTTTACATAAAAATATTTGAATGCAGAATGCCAAGACTGACCAATCAGAATCAAGTATTCTAGAGGACTGTGTAATAATGACAATATATGACCAACTGAAATCAGCTGGAAACAATGTAAAACAAATCTACCATCAGAAGCTGATTTTAGCTGGGTTTTCCAAAACAAAGTTTCTAGCTAGTCTTGCACATGTTGCTCCAGACAAACGTTAACCTCTGTTCTGTCTGAGAGCGAGAGAGCTCATCACCTCCTCCCTGTCTTATCTTATCTTGATCAGCTGTGCATTGGCCAGATCACTGACGTGCTTCTTAGCTTGCACTCCAATCAGTTAAACCCTTTTCAAGGCTTCAGTGTTCTCCCTACTAAATAGCACAAATAATAAAGCCAGGGACATGTCCCATCTGTGGTTATAGTCCTACTTTTATTTGGCAGAGATGGGTGCCAGTAAATCAGCACAGCCCTGTTGTGAGGTAGTTGGAAACTGTGGCGTCCTTAAGTGGATGTACAACTGATGGTCTGTTAACAAAAGCCATTAACGGAGCAGGGGAATATATGATGTGTGGATGGTCAGGAAGGTTAAGCCGAGCGTTTGTGCCTTGCAGTTCAAGCTGTCTTATGTCATCCAGATCAGGTAGTGTGTGGTTAGTTAATTTGGCACTGGTTGCGGTAGTGGCCGGACAAGAAACTGGGCCAAGCATGGCATATGCCCGTCTTTCATTAGACTTTGGTCTCATCAAATGGTTTTTCAAATCCAAGTTACTCACTTGAAGTGTTTATATACATTGCAGAGTTTTAACTGAAGGAAGTTTTGCTTGGATGACAGTTGTGCTTAGTCATTTACTTAAAGGAAAGCTGGAATTCTGAAAAAAAAAAAAAAAATGAAAAAAAAATGAAATATACCAAATATTTATGCCTTCTCTCAAACTTTGATCAAGTTTATGGGGTGGTATGGTGAAGTGGTTAAAGATCTGGGCAGGTGGAGGTCAAGGAAAGGAGCTTATCTTTTTGGTCTGTGGGAGGAAGTGAAAAGTTTAGGTGCAAGCTCCAGAAATTGGATAGAGCCATTATCAATTAGCTGCAAAGAGGAAATCGATGGAAAATGGCCTGAAGTTGTTTATGATATATTTATTCATTTAAAGCATTTGTCTCCCCAAATAATATCGCTATATATTTATACGTTTTGTTTGCTTTACCATTTGATACTCTGCTATGGTCTAGACCATACAGTATGCATGAACATATCCTGGAATATGATATTGACCTAATCGTTTAAAGACCATCTCTAAACCAAGTCGTTGACAGTCAGTTTCACTCTTTGAATAGAGCTGCTTAGACTAGCATGAATTTCCACACTGGTCCAGACTGGTTTTTGCAGGTTAATGCTGGAGTGGTGTGGTCTAGCTGGTGGACCAGTATATACTGTTGACCAGCAAAATGTAATTGGTGAAGTTGCTCTACCAGTCATTTTAGAAGCAGTGCAAGTTATAACATTTTGATCAAAGATTAAAAAAAGGCAAATCTTTTTTTCTTTGATGAAGAATTACTTCTTCAGAGCGATCAAGTATTTGAACTAAGGTTCTACACACTGAGGACTATACTGGTACTTTTTTTTATTTTATTTTTTTATCTTAAACCTGAAAGTAAACATTTTAAATTGGGAACCAAATCTGAGAGATCAGCATTAACAGGGAGCCATTCCACCCATAGGGAGGTGTATAGCAGGACAGACTCCGATAGTGCAATGTGGTCCTCTTGTTTCCCTATTCCCAGACCTGACAGTTGAGAGGGTTGTTTCAGTGGTTGTCATGCAAGCTGATACTGCTGTAATACGTTCTGCTGAAATTTCCAGTTGTGTTATATTTCCTGGATTGAGGAGATTTACAAGCCCTGCACATCTGTATTAGTGTGATGTTGGGTTGTGGGGCTGAATGTAAATTCCCTGCATCCTTTCTCCAACACACAAACACACACACACACACACACACACACACACACACACACACACATGTTGGTGCAGCTATCATTATGAGGACTCTCCATAGACATAATGATTTTTATACTGTATGAACTATAGATTCTATCCCCTAACCCTACCCCTAAACCCTACCCTCACAGAAACCTTTCTGCATTTTTACATTTTCAATAAAACATTGTTTAGTATGTTTTTTAAGCAATTTGAATTATGGGGACACTAGAAATGTCCTCATAAACCACATTTATAGCATAATACCCTTGTAATGACCAGTTTGTAACCTTAAAAAAAGTCCTCGTAAACCACTTAAACCTGCCTACACACACACACACACACACACACACACACACACACACACACACACACACACACACACACTGTACATACTTTATGCAGTTATACACTCACTGCCCACTTTATTAGGTACACCTGTACACCTACTTATTCATGCTATTATCTAATCAATCAATCGTGTGGCAGCAGTCTAAAGCATAAAATCATGCAGATATGGGTCAGGAGCTTCAGTTAATGTTTACATCAACCATCAGAATGGGGAAAAAAATTGATTTCTGTAACTGCTGATCTCCTGGGATTTTCACGCACAACAGTCTTAGAATGGTGCCAAAAACAAAAACATCCAGTCAGCAGTGGTTCTGTGGAAGGAAAGGCCTTGTTGATGAGAGAGGTCAACGGAGAATGGCCAGACTGGTTCAAGCTGACAGAAAGGCTGCAGATAACCCCTCTGAACAAGTGTAGTGAGCAGAATAGCATCTCAGAATGCGCAACATATCGAAACTTGAGGCGGATGGGCTACAACAGCAGAACACCACATCATAAACTTTATTAGAATAGTATTATAGTATTCCTAATAAAGTGCTCAGTGAGTGTATACTGATAGTCGATATTTGCTTCATATTATTCATGCAGTTACTTTATGTCCACATACCACACATTTGAGTGTGTGCGACTGACTGTGTGTCTGACATGGAGTAAAAATTTTAGAGGTATTTTTGCAGTTCAATAATGTTTGTTTTTTCTCATGTCTGTTGAAAAATCATTGGATTTATAGGAATTATATGTTTGTGTGTAGAGCTTCAAAATGATTAGCACTAGAGATACTGTCAAGTATTGTATGTTTTCATGAAGACTTACTTGTTTATATACGAGTTCAAAAAGCAGATGTCCTTGTATGAGGTGTATGTAAATCTGAGATTTTGCATAAATAGGAAAAAGTGGTTTAATGTTTAAAACACAAAGAAAAAACAATTTAAACGCATATCAAACAGAAAGTCCACACACTCTGACAGCATGTTAACATACTTTATTTATGAAATCAGTTCCTCTTAATGATAGGTGCTGGAAAACCTCTAATGCAGGAAAGATGTTCAGGCTTATCTAAACAGCTCTTAACCCAGACCAGGCTTACAGTTCAACCACTGCAACAATGAGCCAGCTTTCATCAGATTCTGTGTATTCTCAGAACTGCCTCCTCTTTAGACAATGTTGTCCTTCTAAATTCTTGACATATGTATTTGGTTGTGCTGGCAACTGGTAGTTTTCCTCTAAAAACACACATGCAGAACTTCTCAGAAGCTTGAATATTGCGTATTATCTTGTGTCAGTGTAATCTTCTATTCAGTGTTCACTCTGTTAATCCCTGTGGTATTATGGGGTATATCCGTAATGAAGGCTTTCGTGGATAGCAGAATGAATCATGTCTTCACTCTTAAAAATAAAGGTTATAAGAAGGATTTTGCAGCCTAAAGCCATAGAAAAACTTTCCTATCCAAGTTCCCATGATGCCATAATAGAGTCTTTTTAGAGTTATCATGCCATAGCATCATATTTTTAAGTTCTATCAGGAGGACTTGCAGACTTGAGTGAAATTTAAGATGACATTTATTTGATGAATATAGAACAGAAATGTAATGTCTCTCCTTGGCATAAGTTCCGTCTGGCAGTCAGAAGAAGTTGTACTAAGAACCGTCAAATCCTGCCGGATCTAGGAGGCAGGGGCAAGGAGCCTACCCTCGTGCAGGACGGGACTCAACTTGTGGTGGTGGGGTGGTGGGGGTTGCCATGTTAGCACACTGAAACAGCAATGTGATAGATTGTGAGCAGACTTATAAAGCAATGGCTTACATGTGATTGGCTAGGAGTTACCTTGCTAATGGTGCAATGATGTACAGCTGCTAGTCTTCCCGCTAGAACTACGCTGCGCTTACATTTCCTATGATACTTTAGGAGAACCTTTTTTTGAGTTGCATGTATTATCATGTCACAGGATAACCTTTTATGTTAAGGGGGTCTAGGGGGTCTGTGTAAAATTTCTACATTTTAAAAGAATAAAAAATGAAAAATAATTAAAAAACTAAAAAGTTTACATTTACCCAATTTGTAACTATTACTGTTTCATTCTGCTTTCTAAAGACTGACTGAAATTAATCACAATTATTTTATTCTATTAACAGCCCTAGGTTCTCCTCACCACTGTCACTTTTGGTTGGCTTATTGGACGTTGAAAGGCAATATTCTTAGTAAAGCTGCTAAGTAAAGCTTATTGTGTAAAGGTGCGTTACAAATGAATTTATATTGGATTGGAATATTTCTTCAGGTTTACACATATATCATTATTCTAATAGTTGGTAGATAAAAAGACAAAATACAAGTAAATAATATCCTGATAAAATTTAACATGATCACACAGGAAGAACTATTGAAATACTCGTATTTTGAGAGTGTTACTTCTCTTTCACAGTGTGGGTCTCCTCGCAGACAGTCTGTGTGAATGAATATCTGTGTATAGAGAGTGTCTCTGAGACCAGACAGATGTTGTCAGGCAGAAACTTCCCCTTGAGCAGATGCAGTTTTAGTTCCAAAGCCAACAGCATTCTTAACAAAATCGAGCTTACTGGTTCTTATATCAGCCCTTGAGTCATAGCCAAAGACCATCCACCAGTGACTGCCTACACCTTTTTATCCTCATCAAACATCAACTGTGGTTGCCAATGACCGTTGCTAAGGTGCAGAAACAAGTGAAGGGTTAATAGCTGGGGCAAAGCCTGAAGTCTTTTAAACAGTCTGTGTCCATTAAAACAATCATAGCCTTGCTGCACTGTTTTTCTTGTATGGTGACCCATGTTTGTCAAAGGTGCCGTGAACTCTGGCAGTCTAATATTAACTACATTTCTGAAGAATATATGAGTGGTAGTTACCCACAACTAACCGCTAAGCTAGGCTGGGTGTCGTGATTTCGGGGCTTCCCCCGATGCACATAAGCACATTCGCACATGTGCACTCTTCAAAAACGTACAAGAATCCCACTTATGCTTTAACATGGACACATAAGCCGTGTTCTGAGAGAGAAGCTGTGTGTGTTAAAGCACTTTTTCTTAACAACTTTTAATCCCTTAAATGGCTGCATTTGCGTCTACGTGACGTTTCGGAACGGAACTTTCTGCAAAACCCCGGAATAGGCAGTTTTCTTAAGTGAATGTAAACGTTGTCAAAGTATTGACAGAATAAAAGATATATATGAAATGAAAGATATAGAAGCCTCATTGAAGTCAAATGATGTCCAGCAAACTAACAATGAACTATGCTTCTAACCACAGGTGGAGCACTGTAGTTCCAACCACGCAACTTTGCGATGCAGTTTCGATTGTTTGTTGGAACTGTGGTTTCGGTAAACACCAAATCATTCGTCTTGCCAAAATGCCTCCAGGTCATGCAAAGTCTTTGGTCGTCTTGCATGAACCACACGTTTGAGATCTCTCCAGAGTGGCTCGATGATATTAAGGTCAGGAGACTGTGATGGCCACTCCAGAACCTTCACCTTTTTCTGCTGTAACCACTGGAGGGTCAACTTGGCCTTGTACTTAAGGTCATTGTCGTGCTGGAAAGTCCAAGAGCGTCCCATGCGCATCTTTCGTGAAGAAGAATTCAAACTGTCTGCCAGTATTTTCTGATAACATGCTGTATTCATCTTGCCATCAATTTTCACATGATTCCCCGTGCCTTTAGAGCTCACACACCCCCAAAACTTCAGTGATCCACCACCATGCTTCACAGTGGGGATGGTATTCTTTTCACTATAGGCCTTGTTGACCCCTCTCCAAACATAGCGCTTATGGTTGTGACCATGAAGCTCTATTTTGGTCTCGTCACTCTAAATTACAGTGTGCCAGAAGCTGTGAGGCGTGTCAAGGTGTTGTCGGGCATATTGTAACCGGGCTTTTTTGTGGCATTGGCGCAGTAAATGCTTCTTTCTGGCAACTTGACCATGCAGCTCATTTTTGTTCAAGTATCATCGTATTGTGCTCCTTGAAACAACCACACCATCTTTTTCCAGAGCAGCCTGTATTTCTCCTGACGTTACTGTGGGTTTTTCTTTGTATACCAAACAATTCTTCTGGCAGTTGTGGCTGAAATCTTTCTTGGTCTACCTGACCTTGGCTTGGTATCAAGAGATCCCCGAATTTTCCACTTCTTAATAAGTGATTGAACAGTACTGACTGGCATTTTCAAGGCTTTGGGTATCTTTTTATATCCTTTTCCATCTATATAAAGTTCCATTACCTTGTTATGTGGGTCTTTTGACAGTTCTTTTCTGCTCCCCATGGCTCAGTATCTAGCCTGCTCAGTGCATCCACGTGAGAGCTAACAAACTCATTGACTATTTATACACAGGCACTAATTGCAATTTAAAAAGCCACAGGTGTGGGAAATTAAACTTTTAATTGTCATTTAAACCTGTGTGTGTCACCTTGTGTGTCTGTAACAAGGCCAAACATTCAAGGGAATGTAAACTTTTGATCAGGGCCATTTGGGTGATTTCTGTTATCATTATGATTTATAAATGAGCCAAACAACTATGTGATGATAAATGGCTTCATATGATCACTATCCTTAAATAAAAGACAGTTTTTTTTTTTTTGCATGATCAGTCATATTTTCAAAATCAATGCCAAAATTTCACAATTTTGCCAGGGTATGCAAACTTTTGAACACAACTGTATATATGTATGTATGTATACTGTATATAAACTGTATATATACAGTAGTGATAAGCACCATTAATGTTTGAAGTCAACTCGAACACACCTGATATTTTTCCTCTAATCCCAAGATATGCCTTGGCTGTGGTAATCATTGGTTCAGGGTTTTATTCTCTACAATCTTTAGAGTTTGTAGAGAAGGATGTCCCTGTAATTTATGTACTGTACGTTGCTTTAGATTTAAAAAAAAAAAATACAGCTGCAAAATAACAAGTATCCAACCTCCCACCACCCTCGTATAAGCCAGAAATCTGTCTCTCTCTCTTCCCAGATGTCCTCCTACTTTGAGAACCTAAGAGAAAAAAATAGGCCTAATGTCCTTGTGAAGTGACATCAGGATATCACTTCACTTCGGAAATATAGCCCAATTTTCTGCTTATATTCAATAAATGGCAACAAGGCTGAGGACATGTGCCAGTTGAGGTCATATCATAGTTTTCTGTTGCTGCTGTTGAGCTGTTTTTGGCTCAAGTTTGCATAAGACTCTGCTTTTGGCACGAAGAAACATGAAATGCAATGGGTGAGAAGCTGATGTGTTTGGCCCATGGGGTAGCACCAGCAGGGGATTGTAGGCAAACCTCCCAGCCCTGCGTTTACTTCCCGGCACTCAGCCTGATTCTGGGTGACATTTGCTGTGTTTGCTAAGGCAAGCATCAATATCAGTATTGCTCAAATTTAGAGTTATATATTTGATAAAACTCCTAACCCTAAACTTTGGTGTGTGCTACGGACATGAATGAAACCATATATCATGTAGCTTGTTAAGGAGAAGTGTGCTGTTACTTTTCTAAAACAAATTAAATAAAGAATGTTCACCTATTGGATGATTAAACGAGGGAAGGTATCTTAAAGATTTACATTAATGAAGGAACTTGAGCCATATCTAGGGAGCAGAATGTAATAGAGGCTTGGGGGTGGGCTCTTTTGATAAGAGCCAGTAAACATCCACCCAGAACACTCTAACATCTTCTATGAAACATGCTAAAAAACACTCCGAAAACCTTAGCAAGCATTCAGCAACGACCTGGCAACCACCCACAACACTCTAGCATCATGGCCACCATTTTTGCGTGGGCAAGAACCACTCGCGTTCTCTTCAGAAAGTGCAGAAATGTATATATGCTTCATCTTAAAGGTGCAATATGTAACAATTTTCATGTAATATTCGCCTTTTTTTGGACAATGTGTGAACGGCTTGTAACGCAACTTAAAAAATGAGCCCTTCCCGGACTTCCTAGGTTGCATATTAAAGCCTGTAGACTGATTTTCCAGCGAAGGGAGCGGGTTGCTTTTGCTGGGAAAATCCAAAGTATGTGACATTTATGCGCGCTCCGGAGAGCCTTGCCTCAGACAGTAATAGCTTCTCTTCCGCTAATCAGCAGCAACAACAAACTGCAACACTAGGTAACGTTATCTTAGAGATGGAATCCAGCAAACGTCCGGCTCCCAGCACAACACCGACTCCTACACAAACTCAGAGTAAGCCAAAAAAAAAAAAAAAAAAAACCTTTATCTAATGAATCCCATCTGGCTAAGCGGGAACGTGATCGTGGTCGAGTGAAAACTAGAGTGAACATCGGCAGGGCATTTGATTCCTGGGGGGACTTTTTGGGATCAAAACTGCCCCTGAATTGGCGTTCTTCTTATTGGACAGGTAAGCTTACATAACTACAAAGCATGTGAAATATAGTGCCATAAGGATTTATCTGTGTAATTTTAGCTAACTTGATCTTGCCTGCACAGTATCTGTTATAAACAATGTTAATCTGTAATTATTCAGCAAGGTAAACTACAATAACACATGAAATGAATGCTAGACAATGTTCAAGATAATGCAAAAAGACCCATTCATTAGTGTAACGTAACTTGGTTATACAGAAAATATATACATTCTATTATTATAAAACAATCAATCACATAATACTGAATTGTGTCAACATATTTATAATGTACAGTCTATTTTATAAACAGCTACTGTCTTCATCCACCAAATTTAGCTAACAGCTATTGATAAAGCTGGCTAGCTAGCTAACGCCGACATAGGCTATCGTATAAATGCAGGCAATGTATCATGCAAAGAAAAGTGATTACTTCAAGCTACAGTCTCGCATAGTCAGACCTATATCCACGCTTTGTTTTAGCCCTGTTCCAGCACTGGAGAGTCTCAAATAATATAATATACAGTCTCAAAGTTTGTAGTAAAACTATCATAACTGTGTAATTTTAATTATGCTACCTCATCTGTCAGCATGATGCTGGTGAATCACATTGTCTCTTTGTACGTTACGTCATTGTTTTGGACGATGCTCGCTTTCCTATGGGGTGTGTGAACGAGCGCGAGCACGAGCAACAGGTAGCTGGCTGCAGTTCACTTAACGGCCAAAGGTGTCATTAATAACAAGGGTTTCTGAATCACTGCACTGAGATCAGACTGAGCTTATTTTACATTGGTGTGTATCTTGTCCCGCACTGTTTGTGCTACGGACATGAATGATACCTCAAATTTGCAGCTTCTTGTGGAGGGCAGTCAGACTTTCACGATTTTCACCTGGGAGATTTTTACTCAGCTTTCGATAAAACTGTCAAACAAATCTTATAGACTTACATTGAAGGAGGGACTAACCCAGTTGCAAGAAACCCTTAAGTTAAGAAAACTCTTACTTTTGTGGCAGCGAGTTCTGAATTGGCAAGCAACACCAAAAATGTTGTTTAGTTATGCAGAATTAAATGGTTTACCTGGTAAATCTGGTAGACCAGCAATGTCTTTGTGGTTAAGCTATGTTATTATGCCTGGTAGGAACTGGGGCCGATATCCAAAACACAATATATGCAGGTCTTTTGAGCAGGGTAGCCTGAGTAATATTAAACTGTATTGAGACTACTAAACTGCACTAACAGCTGGTGCTTTGCTGTCTTCTGGAAATTCCTAAAATATGAGTATAATTTTAGTCAATGATCCATTTATATTTGAAAAAGTGGTGACACAGGTTAAGTAAAAGGGACAACACATAACCAGATGTTATATTGTTCTGAATAGACCATGTGACCTTTCCACGATGACAATATCAATTTCATCCAGAACGATCTCATGAACTTCATTTGGTTTGAGGACCAATTTTGCTACTAGAAGAAAGTCATATGAGCAAAAGCATACCATAAAACATCAGTGAACAAGAAAAATCAACAGCATAATTAGCAGCTAATTACATGAATATACATAAATACAAGTAATTTAAGAGTTAACTTTACCCTGCTTTTAAACAAAACTATCTATCTCTGCGGAAAGTTGCACTCCCAAAACCAGAGACCCTAATGGTACTACATAAAGTTAAACACACCAGTGATCATTAATCCCCAAGATCCAAACATTTGCTCAGCACTTGGCTATTTCTCCGCCTGCTGTGAAAGAGTTTAGTGATACTAATTCCATGTTGCTAATTAATCGTCTTGTAATTTTGGAAGTGATTGCAAAAATGTAAACGAGATGAGATGAATATGGCTCTACCGTGAATCATTTGGCGAGAAAAATTAACTACGCCTTTATCTACCCCAAACTCGCTGCTTGGAAAATTCATTATGCACAATATTTTTTCAAAGCCTCGAGAAGAGGCTCAAAAATGATGACTTGGCGCGGACTGCTAATGTGGGTATGCTATCTCTTTTGAGCCCAGTGTCTGGATGCATAGTCAAAGTGGTGTGGTCGTTAAATGAGAATTAATGACTTTAAAGAATTAATTCATGAGTCTCACAAGTATGATTTAATGTACTAGATTGGCTGTAACTCTTCCAACTCCACCAAAATAAAATCTAAAACTCCCAACATGAGAATGTGTGTCCAAACAAAGCATTTTGGAGCCAAATGTATTTTAACATTATTTTTCAAAAGTAATAATGTTACTTTTATGTTACACACACCTTTACTTGCTTAAAATCCGTGGAGCTGCATTTGAGTGGAACACAGTAACTCAGATGTGTTCTTCGGGTGGTATTACAGAGGTGCATATGTTGTTTTGCTTTGCCACAGACTTCTTTAAAACTGCTATCTCGTGTTGGCACCAGCAGGGTGGCGCAAAGTGTTATTTCTCAATGGCTGATGAAATACATTCTTTAGACATGAAGAATTGTAGCATTAATACATCCCCAGACAAACTATTGCATATTCATATGTGAGTGTGTGGCTGTAACTGATACCCTAGAGAGGATGTCAGATAGAGAGAGAGAAAGAGAGGATTGAGTTTTACTTGTTTTGCTTTTTCATTACACTGATCTTATCCATGATAAAGAGTTATTAGTATGGAAACTCTTCTAGCTTTATTTAACCTTGCATTGGATAGGAAGAAAATATTTAATCAAAACAGACCTCCCAATCTGAATGGTTTGATGAGCATACTTGGAGCATTACCCAAATTCCTGCTGACCAAGAAACAGAGAAGTTTTCTAATTTTTAGCATTTCATAACAGCAAGAGTCAACTGTTTTTGGGATCCAGTTTCTTTTCCAAGCATGACACTATGATCTGATCTTTTTTTCCACATTATGATGAATGCAGACCTCTGTGGTTATTATGCCTCAGTAATATTCACAGGACATTTAACACCCACTAATTGATGCTAACTCTTCAGAAAATTCACGTAGTTGGGCATTTATTCAACTGTAGGCACTTTTGGCAATGTGAACACTTTTTACACTCTCACTAGTTTATTTATTTATTTTTTTAAATGTATTTGTCTATTAACAATGTACAAAATTGGATATACATACATCATGGGAAAAGTTTGTCATTTTTTTTCTAAACTTTCATTTTTCTGAACCAACAAATCTCATTTCCACAACATCTCAAATCACTTTTCATTTTGTGGTAAAAATTACATTTTAAACATTTGTTAGACAATGCAGTGCTAAGGCTGATTTCATAGCTAGCATTTGATGTTTCCTAAATAAATACATTTAAAAAAAAAATATTGACACACCTTTTGACAAAATTTAGGCTTAATGTTATCACATGTGTAGCGCCCTCTACTGTCCTAGGTGTGTCTACCCTTTGGATTATTGACGCTAGAAACCGGATTCGTTTAATTGTGTCTCTCGATGTGATCTTATGATCTGTGACCCTTGATTCCTACAACTGCTCCTTACAAAATGCAACTCTGATCTCTGTAAAGCACTTTTCACCAACTACAGATACGTATCTGTACTATTTAAGTGACCACACTACATAAAATATACAATGAATTTATTTAAAAAACAAAATGATTAACAAGATGAAATACACTGACTATGGATAGAATCTCGTGACTCAACTTCCGAATAAACAGGTATTTTGAAATAAAGTGCTTGATTGATCAACAAAACATACAGGGTTAACCTTTTAAATCTTCATTGCAATAGGGTTTACAATGAATCACTCTTTAAATTAACCTTCACGTCTTTTACATAAAGTACAAATTTGTCTTCACTTAGCGTAACAATATACCAGTGTAATTCTGTATCTTTGAATGCTTAGCATAGAAATAAAGCAAGTAACAAACTTTAGTTACAATCATAAATATAAACTGTAACTCTGTAATAATATACTCAATGAATCACAGAGTATTAAACTATGTTATCACTCAATAACTGAAAAACCAACTTACTGTGGGCCCACCACACACACACACACACACACACACACACACCACACAAACCCCCTCGTTGAGGCCACGTTGAGGCCGAGTGAAACGCAAAATGGCCACTTCACACTATAAGAGCAAAAATGAAATAAACAAAATGTACCTGAGTGAGCTTGGTCAGCGTTAAAGTTTCCCATCACCCGTCAGATCCATCCACGTGAAGCTGTCATCAGTTAGCAAACTCCGTGATTCTCCCGCGATGCCAGATGAACTCCTAACCACTCGGCGATTAGGAGCGCTATCTGGATTCCTCCTCAGCGGCTCTGTCACTCTCGATCAATGCAATAACAGTGAACAGTAATCGTTTAGAGCACCTTTCATCCACTTAGATTCACTGATGTAAGTGATGAACTTGATTTAAGTTTCTCACCGGTAACATGAATAGTCCAGTTCACTGCAATGACGATCATGTGTTAGACTAACGGTTCTTCCGAATCGCGTAATGTTGACTTCGTCGTGTTGACTTCACAACAGAATACTATGCAGCTTAACACTCAACCAATACAGTGAATTGATATAGGTTTCCTACAAGCATATGCAACTGGTCGGAGTCCTTCCGGATTCTCTTGGTTCAGTACTGCACCTAGGCTGTTCCGACTTGCATCCACATGCAGAACATAGGCCTTGGTAGAGTCAGCGAATGCCAGGACAGGGGCATGAGTAAGGCAGTAGATAATGGTTTTAAAGGCCTCAGTACAGTCATTGCCCCACCGCTCACCAAATGAATCTAACTCTTTTAAATACTTTCCCTCTGTGGTCCCCTTTCCACCTCCTCTGGCCGGAGGATACCATTTGGTGAGTTCTGTCAGGGGTCGCACAATTGCAGAGTAGTTTTTGACAAACCGTCGGTAAAACCCACAAAATCCTAGGAATGACCTTAAGGTTTTTACATCTGTGGGCATCTTCCACTTAGAGACTACTTCTATTTTCTCTGGGTCAGGAGCAACACCATTAGAGGAGACAATATGGCCCACATATTTGACCTGTGACATACAGAGCTGGCACTTATCAAGTGAGATTTTCAAACCATACTCCTCCAAACGGTCTAAGACTTTTAGAAGCCTCTGTTCATGTTCTTCTAGTGTGGGCCCGAAGAAAATAATATCATCAAGGTACACATCACTTCTAGTAGATGCATGTCCCCCACCGCATGCTCCATGAGTCTTTGGAATGTCGCAGGCGCTCCACTAACTCCTTGTGGCATTCTTTCAAACTCATAGAATCCCAAAGGACATATGAAGGCAGTCTTCTCCTTATCCTTGTCAGCCATGGCTATTTGGTAGTAGCCGCTCCGAAGGTCTAAGACTGAAAACCACTTGCTTCCTGCAAGACAGTCCAATGCATCATCTATGCATGGGGTAGTGTACTGATCTGGAAGAGTTCTGCTGTTCAGGGTACGATAATCGATACACATGCGTATTGCTCCACTCTTTTTACGAACATTCACAATTGGGGAAGCATAAGGACTCCAGGATTCTTTAATAATCCCCGCAGCTAACAGGTCTTTGAGGTGTCGACGAACATCATCAATGTCAGCTGAAGCAATACGTTGAGATCTCTCTCTAAATGGTCTAGAGTCACTCAGACGGATGTGATGCTTAATGTCCTTTGCCAGTCCCACATCCCATTCTTCAAGAGAAAACACATTACCTCTCCCAGACAGTTTCTGGCGAAGTCGATCTTCCCACTCTTTTGGAATGGTTGACTGGCTGAAATCAAACAGCTTTGGATCAATGCTCTTTGATTTTGTTGGGATATCTGATGCTACAGTCACTGTATCTGTAGGAAACACATGTGCTACAACTGTTCCCACTGGGATGGTTATATCTTTGCACGTCTCATTCTTAATCAGCATTTTGAATTTGTTCTACAGCGGAAGAGGGCAGTACAACTGGAAGAATGAACAGTCCAGCAGGTAGCATATCATCTGAAGGGGTTTCTACAATGAAAATGTCCTTCTCCAGCGGCTTTTGTGACTCAACTGTACAAACAGCACACATTTCTCCTTTTGATGGTACAATGCAAGCACCTGGACCTGCCCACTTCACTTCTCCAGCAGGTATGTCGACCACTTTCTCCTCCACAAGTTTTGTGGGTGATTTTAATTCTGAATTGTGAAACTGAATTCTTAGTGCGTGTGCTACATCTGTCTCATGACCAGCTGTGCTAAGTCCAATCAAACGTTGAAAAAAACTTGCATTTGTTCCAATGATCACAGGCACTTGTTCAGAACCCTCGGGTTCAGGACAAACCAATGCAAGGATGGACATAGTCTCTTCCACACCCATGACAGAAGCAGGAAAATAAACATCTACCAAGACGTATCCCTTGTAGGGGTAACTGGCTGTGCTAAGTCCCCAAATGGACAGACCGGAGAGAGGCTGAATGGGTACTGAAGACAGATTTCTAGAGTACCATTACTCAAATATGATAGTGACCTGAGATTCACTATCTAGTAAAGTTTCACAGGACTGCCCATTGATCTTCATAGTGATTGTCAGAGCCAGACCCACCAACCCTACATGAAGGCTACTCTTCCCAACCACAACTGTCTGGCTTTTACGGGAAAAGCTGGCTTTATCACCAGTATGTTTACTACTATTCTGATCCATCCTTTCGTTTCTGGCCCTTCGTAATGATCGCACAAGCTTCTGTATCACCAGACTGTAATTCTCAGGAGCTTTGCCCTTCGGAGCAATGTGGCCATCTTCCCCACATTTGTAACAGAAGTAATCTTCTTTAGTCTTTTCAAGTCTGGGTTTTGCAGAAGTATCAGCCTGTTCAAGTGGTTGTGGGTCTTTTGACAACAGTGAAGACTGTCTGACACTCAGTGAAGCTAACTGCTTTTCTAGTCTTTGTACCTGTTTCTTTAGTGAGTGTACTTCCGGATCCGGTGTGTCACCCCCTCTCCTACTTGGTATGGGTTTTGACTCCAACATCACCTCTGACACAGGTATTTTAGAAGGTCCTACTGTTACTTTTGTCCGCAGCTCTTGAATCTCAGCTTTCAACTCTCTCACCACAGCCAAACTCTGTTTCTGTCATGGCCGGGGAACAGGCTTTACAGTGACACCCAGACTATATCGGGCAGCTTCGCTTTCTTCAGCCTCCCTTATTTCATTTAGGAGAGCTAGGAAAGTAGGTGGATTTTCTCATCTCTCTCTCAATCTCAGCTGAAGCAACAGCAAGTCAGATTCAATAGCTCCCTGAATTAGCTGTTCAACTCTTGTTTGGTCCACATTCTTCCAGGGTAACCCACCTTTTTGCACTACGTTGGTCAGATATTTCTCTATTCTCTTCAAGAAATCAGAGAGAGCTTCACTAGGATTCTGCCTCAATAATCTGAAAGCAAAATATAAGTCTTCTTCTGACTCAGGAGTTCCAAAAGCACCCTCCAAAGCTTCAAGATACTGAATGTAAGTTGCATCTGGGATAGCAAATCTAACTGCCTTCACAACATCCAGGGCTGAACCCTTTAAGCTTTCAACGATGCGTTGACGCTTCTCTTTCTCTGAGCATTCACACTCCATGACCATCATTCTGGCTTGATCCATCCAGCTCTCCAAGGCCTCTTCCCTTGTTGGAATAGGAACAGAACCTGAAAAGGTTCTTAAGCGTCGGTATGCACTTCCATCACTGACAGGTTTTCTTGACATGATCTTATGATCTGTGACCCTTGATTAGCAAACTCCGTGATTCTCCCGCAATGCCAGAGGAACTCCTAACCACTCGGTGATTAGGAGCGCTATCTGGATTCCTCCTCAGCGGCTCTGTCACTCTCGATAAATGCAATAACAGTGCACAGTAATCGTTTAGATCACCTTTGATCCACTTAGATTCGCTGATGTAAGTGATGAACTTGATTTAAGTTTCTCACTGGTAACATGAATAGTCCAGTTCACTTCAATGACGATCATGTGTTAGACTAACAGTTCTTCCGAATCGTGTCGTGTTAACTTCGTCGTGTTGACTTCACAACAGAATGCTATGCAGCTTAACTCTCAATCAATACAGTTCTGACTATACTTAACACAAATACACCGGCGTATTCTCTGTTGTCATGCCGACAACATACCCCGTTCATTCTTTTTCTCTTCTCTTCTTCTCCTTACCTCGTTCCTTCCCTGACTGACCTAAACACAGGCTAATCACAGGTGCCATAACTGACATGAGGCGGGATTAAGCTGCATTTTAACCAATAACGTTAAACCAAACAAAATTTACTGACATGAACATGCCTGGACATGTACATTTTTGTTAAACAATCAAACTCTTATGTCACAAAGCACTACCCATGTGTATGTTTGTATGTATGTATGTGTGTGTCTGTACGTATGTGTATAATTATTTTTTATTTTTTATTTTTTATTATTATCTATGTCTTGCTGCTGTTTTTGTATTGTTTTTGTATGGTTGTACACTGGAAGCTCCTGTCACCATGACAAATTCTTTGTATGTGTAAGCATACTTGGCAATAAAGCTCATTCTGATTCTGATTCTGATTTCTGCATATACCCCTTTTAAAAAAAATAAAAAAATAAAATATAAACATGCAGAACTTAACCCAGGGTTACACATGTCTCATATTTCATCTTAAAGGTGCATGAAGTAAAAAAAATAAAATAAATTCTCACAAAAAATGTTTTACTCCTAAAGAAATTAATTGTAATTTTGAAATATATGTATACAGTCATGACCACTTGCATGAGTTGAAGACTCCAGTCATATCTGTAACATTATAAAAGCTGTTTTATTCTACATGGAGAGGGTCCCCCCATGGGGGTAGCCATGTTAGAATCACATGACCAGTTGAATAATACTCGCTTAATCTTAGTTACCCCCCTGTTATTGGACACTTTCACACATGGATTAATTAATCATGACTGACTCTGAATAGTACATTTCTACAGTGGCATCTGAAACTTAAAACTATTGATCTTCTTGATAACCAAGTACACACATTTTTGATAAAACTTTGATAAAATTAGTGGCATATTTGATATTTGTTGGTTGTGGTGGAAATGACGCCACAACTGAGGAATACTCGTAATTTGTGTAAAATGGACTGAAATCATTTTCATACAGTAAATATTGAAAAGTTTTATGTTTATTTCACTCTTTGTTTAGATCAAAATGTAATGCTAATTATTTTTATGATGAATTTTCATATTTCGAGATTGAAAGTCTGGATCTGGGACAAGAGTAGAATAATAAAATCTATACATAAAAGGCATTTTAAAAGTAGCAAAAATAAATCATGTAGGCATGGTAAGAAAGAGAGAAAAAAAAAGTTGAAGTCTGTTTTAATAAACATCAACCCATGGGCACATAAAAATGCCCATAGTTGAAGGAACACCCAGTATTTGAATTCTTTCCTTCAGAGAACACGTCACAGCTGTCTCGGATCACAGAGTTACAGGCCAAATAGGCCAGAAGAATTCATCTAATCTGTAAATCTCGATTTAACTAACCTCAATTCCCAAAGCTGTCATTGATCACGCTAATTAGCTTCATGGCGAGACTCAGCCGGTCAGTCATTTTGGAGAAGACATAAATTGCACTATTAGGACGTATTATTATACCCTGATCCTAATGAGAATTCCTGATTTCGCCTGGAGTGAGACTTGCGAAATCAAGAGGGGGAAAAAGAACAACCCAAACATTTAGATTTACACTCAGCGTATCAACCTTTTTCTGTCATTTTTGATTCAGTTATTGCCATCACGACTATCCAGGCAGCTGGAATTTCATAATATACTGTTTTATCTTTTTAAAGAAAGCTCACACATTGCACAATGATATCACAATGTGTTAAATCAAAAACTTTGCAGTAAAACTCAGCTTTTATAAACCTACATGCAGTTAATGCTGTTTGCCAAGGCAAGCCTCATTTTTATGATTGCATACTTAAGGTTAGGGTTTAGAACCCCTTAAGTATTGAACTGTGGTGTGTAACTCATCCTGGATAGTTAGTACTACGTATATGAATGGTACCTCAGATCATGCAGTTTGTTGAGAAAAGATGTGATTTTACTTTACTAAGCAATCAGACTTATGACTGACAGTTCAGACTTATGACCTGGCAACAAAATCCCATAGATTTACATTGAAAGATGGACCAGAGTCAGATCTAGGGACAAGAATGTCAAAGAGACATAGAGGTGGGATCTTTTGCCATTAAGTAACCACATAGAAAAAACATCCTAGCAACTGCATAGGGATAGCAAGTTTTGCTCACATTTTCTAGATTTATTCTATTTTTTGGGGGGTTGACTTAACACAGCTGTATTCACAGAGTGCATACCTTTAAATTGATTTTATAGGCAAAAAAATAAAAAATAAAATAAAATAAAAAATACCTGGCCCTCTAATAATGTCACACATGAAGTATATTATGGCTTGGTGTGCTATGGACTGAAAATGCCTTTGCACCCTATTCCGTATTAATTAGCCAATTATTATTAAGAGCAAGATTAAATGAACTACTGTAAGGTCCTCTTGGTAAGTGCTATCGTAGGTGCTGACATAGCAGTGGATTAATGTGCAAGTAAAGAGTTCTTCGATGAAGAGTCCTATTCTGTGGTTTTGCTCTCACCTTAATAAAAACATGAGACGCCCTTCTCAAAACCAAAACTATGCCTTGTATGTGCTGTTTGGTCTGAAGCCCTCAACTTAAGAGGATACTAGCAAATGAGGAAAGACAATGTTATTCTTGCTTGTGTGAAGTGCTGATAAAATAAGGTCTTTTTGTTTCTTGTCATGTCTTTAAAGATCATTATCATGGAAAAATACAGAAATCAGGCAAGTTAGATTGAGATGAACCAAGTTTTCATTTCTGTTCCAGTAAGTCTAACAAAATTTAGAATGTGAAGCAAACTTATTGGTGTTTTACAGCTCAGATAAAGACAGGTACTGTTTCAAAATCTAGTTTGCTGCCTGCAGTGTAGGCAGCATTGTTGGACATCATAGGCATGCTCCCAGTTTGAATGCTTTTGAAAAAGGTACTAGGAAACTTTCTTTTAGCCAAATTCTAATGCATCTTGATTAAAAAAGAAAAAAAAAAAAAAATGTAAAATGGACTATGTTACCCAATATTTGTGTGTTATGTATATCTATGCTTATTATAGTACTGTGTTGTTAGCTTAGCAACATGCTAACAGCAAACTCTATTAGAATCAATTGTGAATCAAGTCTCCAGAGCATGTTGTGGGAGAAGCTCTATTTTGAGAAGCACTCCAAATTGGTCACTTCTAAGGTTCCATTTTATTTAGGGTGCCTTATGATGCAACAAATCGACTCACTAGCTTTTGGAACAGAGCCATGGAGTCCTGGGAGTTTTGTTGCTTTATCTCTGTCTCTGTTTCTCACTCTGACTGTCTGACTCTGGAGGTGGAACAGTCTCAGAGCGAGAACAGACGAGAACAGAATCAGGGTGCCTGATATTTCTGATTTGGATCTTGTGTTTATCAGAGGATAAAGCAACAGACAGCTTAAAAATTGTTGTGTCTAGAAGGGATCCCTCTCTCGTCATGTTCTTGCATAAGCACATTTTGTTATGATGCATTTGCCTTTGCTTTTTCCGGTCGCATCTCAACGTATTAATGATGGAAAGCATTAAAAACTTAAATAATATCAATAATATAACATTATTATTATTATTATTATTATTATTATTATCATCACAAAGTGACTTATTTACAGTGAAATTGTCTGGTGGAAACAAAGAAATTAAAGACAAATTACTTCTTCAGTATCACTGCAATGGCTTAGTGTGTTAATGTGGTATGGATGTGCCCTTTTTCCATTCGGATGACATGGGTTCTAATCCACTTTTTGACCCAGTTTTCCCCATACTGTTTCCTGTATCCACTCTTAATATTTTTCTTGAATACTACTTATAATAATAAATAAAATGAATTTAAAGTTTGATTTCCTTGCAGTAATTTGGTCACAATGAAGGTCAGAGAGTATAGAGAAAGGTTTGATCTGGGTAAAATTAACCATGGTTTTACTAAAGTAATATTGTAGTAACCATGTAGTTTTGGCAGAAGCCATAGTTTTAATGGACTTAACCATGGTGATACTATAGTAATATGGTAAAATACCATGGTGATACTATGGTAACTGTATTAAAACCATGATTAATTTTTGTAAGAGAAGGTTAGGATTAGGTTTAGGGGTAGAGGTTGGTGTAGAGTGTATGTGGGATTATAAATAAACACACTGCAGTGATGCCCTGTGTTAGTATTTAATTATCTGTCTGCTACTATTTGCACTTAGTGCAAATAAGATGTCTCTGCCTTATTATTTTTATTATTATTAAGAAATCCTATTTTCTACTTTAAATTTCATATAACATCCCATGTTTCAAGGATACAGTAATATTTTGACAGAAGTTCATGTTAAGGCACATATTACTTTAAATCTTAGATTCCATTATTATGACTTAATTAATTGACATTAATAGTAATTTGTGAACTAAAAAGTGTTTGTGTTGAGAAAACTAGCTGCTGTTTAAATAAGTTTATCTCTTTTAGAACTGGAAAATGTCAAACAAATCTTTTGGAGATTTTGTTTGTGTTCCGCAGCTCGCGCTCCTTTCCAGTCGAATCGCAAAGAAAAATGCAAACAAATGTGTCGCCTGAGTTGCGGATGTAATCTTTGTTTATTAAAATATAAAGTTGCTTTCAAGCAGATTAGAACCCAGGGCCTCTTATACAAGAGATGAATATGTTACCAATAGACCACCCAGTCAAACCCTTAACAACAGAGCTGATTGTACTTGTCCAATGACCAACAAAATTTCATGACCGAAAGTAGCAGACGTAGAGCTAAACTTATCAAGTGTGTTATGTGAAATTTTTATTTTAGAGCTTGAATTGAGCGTCAGAAATGACTACATCAAAACAGACAATTTAAAATAATTTTTTTACAAGCGCTCCTTGCTGCTTGTGGTGACTTCAAATTAATGCCGTGTAAGAATCTCGCGAGATTGACGAGAGAGGGATCCCTTCTAGACACAACCCTTAAAAATGTACTGTATCTTGTCTCGTCTCATACAAAATACATCTATAACCCATGTTTTTCACTTTTCTCTCAAACATCTCTACTATTTTTGCTTTATCCCTTTTTATATAGTAGCTGCAACAGTTAACCACTTAGCATTAAAATGTTAGCTGGGGCTCATGGACTGCATTTATTACAATCTCTGTAAAACCTAGTTAGAAGCCCTGCTGTCTACTACCTACATAGTCAGCTGCCTTCTAAAGTAGCAGACCTGAAATGGAACCTAATGTGACAAGTGACTAATATGAAATGTTTCTCATAGACAACAACTCTGTACAAATCTGTGTTCTACTTGTGAGACTCGACTCAGAATTTATTGTAATATAGTTTGAAAATAGAGGGTGAGATTTTTTATTAGATTTAATTATATGTAACGATAAATATCATTTTCGATTGAATGTCATAAACGATAAATATTATTTTTCAGTATTGAATGAAATATATTTACGCTCAAGATTTTTCTCGCTTTGTCCGCCACCTTTTTTGTCGCACATGCGTCCAGATTTCACGTTATGAGACTAAAAATGTCTGTGATTAGCCACTGGCTGTTAAATTTTCCGATTTCACTCACATGTAATTGAGTAGCATAGTGGCGAAGAAGTTCAGCACCGAGATCCTTTCACAGCATGTTGAGAGTAAAGTTGGGTTTGACTCATTCCATGTAATGTCACTGAATAATGTCAAAAACAGCAACACAAAAGAAACATTTAATTCTAATCACACATAGCACAGATGTGGTAATAAACAGCCTAGATAAGATGCTTATAGACAGCTCACTAGGTTCTGAAACAGAGCTGTACTGTCAAAAACAATGTTTTAAATGTAAAACATTTAAGTACTCAGCTTGCAGTTGGTTAAGCAGTCAAGTTCTTGTTGATATTATAAACATAACATTAAAAACTTTACCTGATTCCATATCTCACTGACATAAGCTTGTTAAGGACACCAGCTGTTAGATTCATTTAAATGTGTTGGAATGCTACCTGTGCATTTCCTGCTCACAGTTCTGGAAGCCCTATAACACACACTTTAATCTCTTAAATGGGAAATATTAAACATCATACAGTGAATTGAGAGAATTTTACACCTTTGCAGAACACCTCTAAACATTTGGCTTTAATTCCTGTCCACTGGGCTGGAAGATCAGACAGTCGGCTGATTATGTTCAGAGTTCAGTACATACGTTGGCCATATGGCTCACTTTCCTGACAACTTTGATCTCAGCATCCCTAACAGAACCCAATTGTGTTTGTCACAGCTTGTTAGTTTAACCAGCACCTTGGATGAAATTGGAAGGGAATGTCTAAAAAAGAGAGTAAAAAAATGAGAAGAGTTTTTAGGAGGTTGACTCGGAAGAGTAATTTAGGAATAATTGTGTTTGGTGTTGATAAAGTATGAGTGAAACCAATCCCTAAGATGAAGAATTTGATGACAGTGGATTCAATCCAATGTTAGCATTTGGTTTTCTTGAAAACTTTTAGCATTTGGTTTTTACTTTCATTCCTTAAAGGAATAGTTCACTCAAAAATGAAAAATTTACAGTTAACTCGCCCTCACGCCATTCCTAACCGGTATGACATTCTATCTTTTGTGGAACTCAAAAGGGATGTTTTGCAAAATGTTCAAGCTTCTATTTTCCATACAATAAATTAGACCGTGACCAGTGGTTGTCAATTCACTTGCGCAAATTCAAACCTGTTGTGTCGCGCCAGGTCTTAAGACCAAAGACGTTTGACGTCATAGTGAATAACTTAAATATCAATCTGTTGGTCAAACAAAGGTTATCGCATGGCTTCTGCAGACTTGAAATAGAACTTAGTAAAGGCAACATATTTTATTTTACATGAATGAAAACAAGGCTATGAGAGATAGGTGTACAGTCTAGGCTGTACTGCCTTATGATCCTATGTCACGCCATTTTCACAACCCATGTTTTGAGTTTTTTGTCTACTGGAACATTTTTGGAAGATATATTTTTAATATTGTGTCAGCTGAATAATCCAAGGTTCACAACAGTACTACTCATCCCTCACAGCCTAATTTTTATTCACGTAAAATTTATTTGATTAATGCTGCCTTCACATGCTATCAGAATGTTTATACTTCCCACTTCTGAAGTCAGGGACAGGGTTATGATTTTCGTTGGCAACTGTCCAACCTCGGGCACTCCGGGGCGGGGTGATACTGTGGCTCAAAAAATTACATCACATTATTTTTCAGGTTGTTGACGATATTCTAAACATATCTTGATAAATTTTTTTTTGTCAGAAATGACATAAAAGTGATTTTAACAGCCATTGTAGCCAAGTAGATTTAAGGTGCACTCTTTTTTGTAGATTTAAGGTAACTTTTGTCTTTGTGTCATCTTGGTCTTACACTGACACCTAGCGACTTGGATGCTGCATCATTTAAAATTAATAGTTTTCAGTTTCAGATGCATTGAAGAAAGTAAGTATTCATAGTCAGCCATGATTACTTTAATCAATGAGTGAAAGTGTCAAATAACAGGACAGTTACTGAAATTAAACGAGTGGTATTCGGCAAGTAATGTGATTCTAAAATGGCACCCCCCCATGTGTGGACCCTCTCCATGTAGAATAAAACCGCTTTTATAAGGTTACTGATATGACTGGAGTCTTCATTTTAATGTGAGTGGTCATGATTTCCTACATATATTGCAAAATTACAATTAATGTCTTTAGGAGTAAAACATTTTTAATGAGGAAAAAAGTACTGAGTGCACCTTTAAAATGTTTAACAAAATAAAAATCAGATTTTTCACTAAATAAAAACAAGGAAGAATGGTATTTAATTTATTATATAATAAATATAATTTGTATGCACCAATACAACAATATAGTAATAAAAAGGCAATGTTTACCTACATATATTTTTACAAAAACATTTTTGTGAATGAACAGGGTGTGCAAAAACTACAACTTCACTCACTTATATTTTGTAACCTAGCTGAATATTATTTATTATTGTCCAGTGACGTTTATTATTATTATATGATGCTGAATTAGTATTATTATTTTGAGGGCTTGTTTTATACAATAGTAATATATTTCTGTCTTGTTGACTTCACCTTTACCGAGGGCTTTTATTTTGATGGAACAATGTTTTGACAGAACAGTACACTGCAGTGCCAGTATGTATTTCATAGTTTTCAATGTTCTTCATTACAGAGTTGTAATTACCTCAGAAGTGTGAACATGTTAGTCAGCTTGCTGAAGATTGTGATCAAATACATGCTAATTTCTCTATGTTAAAAATGTTCAATATGCATCAAATGATTACTGATAAACATAAGTGTATATAACCAAAACAGCAAGCGATAATAGAGAAAAAATTCATTCACTACGGACACCATACTCTTCACCGCCATGATGAAAGTATACAGTAATTACAACTAGAGAAGGTATATTTGTGCAACTTCCAAGAAGGAAACTTGTATTTATGATAACTCCGATAGGCAGCATAAGGTCCATATAGCACATGAGACATATTTTTTTTTTTTTTTGTGTACTTTTCTTTAGCTTGACAGCCTGTGGTCACTATCTGCTTTCACTGTATGAAAAAGAGCAGCTTGGACATTTGGAAAAAAAATTCTCAATTTTTTCAGGAAAAATAACATGATCACATGGGAAGTCGAAATGTTGCTGCTGAATGTTCCAGAACCCTGACATCGACTCCATTCAGCCAAGATACTGACCAGCGGCATCTCCCATCAGATGTTAACTGCATCAGTTAAAGCTTGTTTACCTTCTCCTGTTTCGTGACTGATAGCATGTAGCATCAGCAGCAGAGACTCGGGTTCTCATCCAGCATTGATTCCAGGAAGTAATTACATTAATGTAATCAATAAACATTTCCCGGTTTTGCCACTGGGGGCAGTGTTTCAAATTTAGGTAAGCACAGACCGAGTTTAGCTGAGGAACAACCTACTGATGGTCGAATTCACAGATCAGTCTGAAATAACAGCAAATTAAAGATTTTTCATTTGTGTGAATGCTATCCCTTTAAACTTTCGTCCAAATCTCTCCTTCCCTCTTTTTTTCTATTCTCACAAAATTTTTGTTTTGGCAGCCAGCTCACCCAGATGTTAAAATGTTGGTTAGCCGAGTCCCTGAGCGCCACCACTTTCCATCCAGTGTTTGACAAGACTCTCACAGACCTGTTGATCTGCACCCCCCACCCCCCCACCCCACCACCACACACACACACACACACACACACACACACACACACACACACACACATGCACACACATCTGGAGCTAGGAGAGATATGATTGATGAGAGAGTTCCGCTGGTGGTCTGTGGGAGACTCAGAGGAGGTCATGTCCCACTGGACAGTCTCTAGCTGCTGGGATGCTTATCACCTTCTCACACCCACTCACTGTCCAACCACGCCAGCCACTGTGTGTATGTTGTGTGGCTATAGGTATAGGACATTTATTCTTTTATGCATTTGGTAGATGCTTTTATCCAAAGCGACTTGTGCCAGAAATATACTTCACACAATTACGCAAATGCAGACACAGATGCTCGGACAGCGAATTACAAGTACACTGTTCCATTAAACATTATCATGGAGCTCTTGCATTGCCCTGCTCGTAACAAACCTCAGTACTAAAGGACATTTCCGGGCTAAACAACTTGCCACAAACAACCTCCCCATTTGAAAGATATTGTTACATGTTTTAGGTACATGTGTGATTGTGATAGACATTCAAGATAAGCTACTGTTAGCCTGTGTTTGTGTTTTGCCATTTTTGTCTCGTTTCTGTCTGTGATATATTTTGGCAGAGCAAATTGAAGCTAAATGAAGCAGATTTTTTAAATACATTTTCTTTTTGAGACAACAGTATGCTTTAGGCAAAAATGGTTTCCATTCTTCAGTGTTGTTATGTTTGCGCTAAAGATGTTTACTGTGGGAGGACATGTGATGAAGAAAGACTCAAGTCTTCAAGTCATATGGGAATGATCATATTCACGAGATGAGCATATATGAACATCACCATGTCATAATTACCTGTGGGAAACAGAATTTTCTTTAACTCACAACTTTCTGACATATAAAAGTATGAACTAGTTTTACTGTATTTATATTGTGTTTTTTTGTCCTTCTTGGAGCTTGACAGCCAGAGGCCACAGCGGAATGTTACTTTATATGGAAAAGGACTGCAGAAAGATTCATGAACATTTTTCCTTTTGTGTTCCATGGAGAGAAAGTACAGCATAACGAGTTAATAATAAGGGTGAGCATTGTATTCACTCTGTCTACTTGAGTATACTCTATACTGTTGGTCTTTATGTTGTACATACAGTATATGTCTGCTGGATTGTGTCTTGATGTTCCATTGTCTCGCATATTATTATAGGCTGTTATAAAGTAGTCTGTTACAAAAAGTAAAAAAAAACAGCATAATCAAAATGTAATACATCAAATATTGTCATTATGTGTGGACTCGCTGGCTAACTCAAGGAAAAAATGATCAGAAAGCGCATCTCTCTGTTCTTCCTGCAGGTTAATGTAATAATCTTAATTAGCACAGACCACAGTTTTCGTCACAGCTGGCAGAACTGTGCATTTTCAGACTGCGGTCATTTTGAACGGAGACGCCATAACCGTTGTGTTTTTAATATGCCATATCAAGTTGAAAACAGGAGCAGTTCTTGGGTTTGTGGATATTCAGGGCTTACCCCAGACCTCTGTGGATATGAATGGGGCAATCCTGATGAAATATCGGAATATAGAACACTTTATATTAAAAGCTTAAATGTTACATCTGTGAGGTGTCATTTATACTGTATATCTTTAAAAATTACTGAAACTAAAAGGTCCCACTAAGTATATTTGCCCCAGTAGATCCTTCCATGGTTGAAAATATTTGTCATACAGCTGCGCTCCGTCTAGCAGTTTTAAAAGAAAAACTCACCTGGTGTGTTAGCATTATCATTGACAGCAATGATCGATCATAAAAACGATGTCACTTCATGCATTAAGTGACCTTTAATAAATGTGAAATTCAGTACTTGTGACAGAATTTTCATTTTGGGATGAACTACATCTTATAGCTTGCTAAGCAGCCTGGTGGGGATACCAGAACACCAGCATTAAAAACACAACATATGCTGGCATTGACTATGCTGGTGTTTTCAGCAAGGCAGTAACTTGCATTCAAAAAGAAATGAAAAACATTTTGGAACTATTAAGTTTTTAAAATGAGTCCATTAAGAAAAACAATATATTTTTTAAATTCGCTTTTTTTTTTTTTACTATTTATTGGACAGCTGAGAGGACAGTAAATGATGGGGAGAATGAGATCAGGAAATGATGTGCGCCATATTATGACAACACTATTAATGAAAGCATCATGCATCAGAATATCCCAGTGTTCTTCCATTCGATGACACATGCTTTCCAACCTTGACTTTCCTAGTCTTAGAGATGAGGTATAAACACAACTTGACTACAAATACATTTTTATCTCTTATATTTTGAGAGGTAGAGTTCTCCCCTTAAATTTTAAGCATTCAAGGGCCTGCTGACTCAACCTTTAGTACATGTCCTGAACCAGACATCCAGCATTCAAAGCCTTCTGTATTCCTTTTCAATTACCATAATGAGAGTTATACATAAAAAAAGACCAATCTTTACAATCTTGAGACAATCCTCAGGTAAATAAAGGATTAATTCACAAATGGTAACATTCTCTTATAATTCACTCATGCTGATTCAACTCACGCTTAAGCCAGTATACTGTATTTTATTTTTTTCCTGGTTAGAAATGTTGAAGAATATTCACATACTGTAGCTCTTTTCCACAGCAACAGATCACAGTGACCAAGGCTGTCAAGCTCCAAAGAGGCCAGGCCTTCTTAATGGTCTGGCTAAATTTAACATTGGCTTCTCCTTTATTAACTTGGTATAAGCTGTGCACCATAAATCCCAGGCTAAACATTAAACTAATGAAGTAATGTCGGCTAACTTTACATTTTCCAGCAGAGAAAGAAGGCCACTGTTGCAGATTATTTTTGTCTTTGCCATCGGACCATTTGCGGAAAACATAATGCAGCATCCTGACGTTATAAGTTTGGATTTTCATCCAATAGACAGCCATTTATCTAGTTACTATTGAGCTACATAAAATTAGATTTGTTGCATTCTGTTTGAAAGTGCTCTTGGAGGGGAGAAGGCAAACAAAGTGACAAACAGATATGATCTATATAACAAGCACATTATCTGTTAAAACTAAGATCTTTTCCCAGTAACAAACTTGGCAAATCTAGGCTTTACGTAATCTGACAAATATAGAGGAGTTATTTGAGGACATCCAATATTGTGCAGCAGTCTTGTACTTCCAAAATGTACTTCTGTCTACCTCAGTACTGAATGTTTACAAATCAAGTGTGAGTTGGAAATACTACTTCTATCAGGAAGACTCACAGACTTAAGTGAAATTTAAGATGACATTTATTTGATTAATATAAAACAGAAATTTAATGTCTCTATTTGGCGTAAGCCCCGTCTGGCGGTCCGAAGAAGTTGTACTCGGAACTGTCATATCCTGCCGGAGATAGGAGGCAGGGGCGAGGAGCCTACCCCTGTGCAGGACGGGACTCAACTGGTGGTGGTGGGTTGGTGGAGGTTGCCGTGTTAGCACACTGAAACAGCAATGTGATAGATTGTGAGCAGACTTATAAAGCAATGGCTTACATATGATTGGCTAGGAGTTACCTAGCTAATGTTGTGATGATGTACAGCTGATTGTCTTCCTGCTAGAACTACGCTGCACTTACATTTCTTACGAATATCGCTATAGGCCAAATGCTTTGTTCAGAAAATTCGATCTGTTCCAAAACCTAGTTAGCTGCCTTGATGTCTACTGTCTACAGAGGTAACTGCCTTCTAAAGCCTTGTTTATACTTTCGCCTGGCACCGTGCTGCAGACTGTGCACGCACCTCCCCAAATACTATAGCCGTTTATATTTGATGCGCCTGCCGTTGTACTATTCTGTGAAACGACAGGGGGCAGCCAAGAGAAAGTATCATCTGAATCAGAACTGAAGAAGTGATTTGCTAGAACAACATCAGACCACAACTTAAAAACCTTTACAAGAATCTTTGTAATAAAAGCATCAAACTTCAAGCTGGTTTTGGTTTTATTCGATATTAAGGCATCGGACAAATACTTGTACCATGCCTTAAAAATTCTAATAGTATACATTATTTATTGGCCTTATACTCCTATAAAAGTGTACAAGCATATAGATATGCTACAGTGTTAAACATTTTTCACACAAACTATACAAAACAATTTAAATCTAAAGAGCAATGCTACAGTCTCTGTGACATTCAATGTGTAGAAGGCACCATTACTATATTTTATGCTTATAAAATATGCATTGAAATGCTTGCACTCATATAGTGATACTCTTATAGATGTGCAAACTAAAACATGCAGTGTAGTGACTGCTCAATGAGTCATTCATGAAACATGAGTATAAAAAATGTGTGTGTAAATGCATTCCCACTGAACTAAATAAGGCAATTTATGCAAGAATGGTTTTACTAACAAATACACTAAAAGTGTGTTCTGCTCAATCTTGAATAAGGCAAATTGACTAAATTTTCATTGACCTGTGTTTATTTTGTTAAAAAAAAAAGTGTCAAACTTCAATCTAGTTGTTTTTATTTAGTGTTCAATAAAAGGCACTGGACACATTGTATTTATGCCTCAAAACACATATAAATCGGTATAGAATATCTTTTGACCATATACTCATAAAGTTTTCCAAACAAACTATACAAAATAATTTAAATCTAAAGAGCAATGCTTAATGCATTGAAGGCACTGTTCCTATATTTTATGCTTATAAAATGTACATTGAAATGCTTACATTCATATAAACTCTTTTGGAAATGCAAACATGCTGTGTAGTTACTGAGCAAACTCACTGGGCCTTATTCATGAAACATGAGCAAAACAAATGTGTGTGTAGATGCATGCTTATGTAAACTAATGATTTGCACACAATTTTGTTCTGCTCGTGTTTCATGAATAAGGCAAATTTAATTAATTTCCATTAACCGGTGTTATTTTTTATGCCCTCAATGTTTTTTGGCAATGTAAAAGCTTAAGAACCACACATAATAAAAAGCAACACACTTCTATTTCTATTTATGGAAGATTCTTTATCTATAAGATGAAATGGTCAGAATATATATATATATATATATTTCTCCCCTTTTCTCCCCAATTTGGAATGCCCAATTCCCAATGTGCTCTCTAGGTCCTCATGGTGGCGTAGTGACTTGCCTCAATCCGGGTGGCGGAGGATGAATCTCAGTTGCCTCCGTGTCTGAGACCATCAATCCACGCATCTTATTACATGGCTTGTTGAGCGCATTACCGCAGATACATTGCGCTTTTGGAGGCTTCACGCTGTTCTCCACGGCATCCACGCACAACTCACCACGTGCCCCACCAAGAGCGAGAACCACTTTATAGAGACCACAAGGAGGTTACCCCATGTGACTCTACCCTCCCTAGCAACCGGGCCAATTTTGTTGCATAGGAGACCTGGCTGGACTCAGCACGGCCTGGATTCAAACTTGCGACTCCAGGTGTGGTAGTCAGCGTCTTTACTCGCCGAGTTACCCAGGCCCCCTCAGATAGTCAGAATATAAACCTTATTTTAATGTATTTCTGATAGAACTGCAATGTTATTATAAGATGGTAAAGCTATGTAAAAATAATAAAGCAAAAAAATTTGTTAAAATGTTTGATTTATCTAACTTAACAGATAAATTATCTTTTTCTTTTTAAACCCCCCTTTAATTTTTAATTTTTTTTCTATTATTACTTTTATTTTGTTTTTGTTGTTGTTTGTTTTTGTATGTTTGCATTGTATCGGAACATGTTTAACAATATAGCCAATGTTGCCTCAAACAAATTATGCATTGAGTTACAAAAATTGGAGTGTGCACTATGGCGTCCCTTTGGGGTCAGAATTATGAGTTTGCATCACACACTCATCTCAGTGAACGTGTCACTCAACGTCTTGATTTTTTAAAGATTCTACCATGTATTCCATTAAATTCAAGATGCAGATGAGATGTAGGTTTACATCACGTAAACCATGTGTGTCTGTGAAGCGTCTAGGCAGACATCACACGTCATTCGCGTGTTGCAGTGGATTGATTCGTGTTCAGTTTCGCTAACACATATTATGTAACATGGCTCAGTGAATTGTGTCAGCATCTGCCCTAATTACTTCCCTTCACTCATTCGTCTCAATGAACGTGACGTCTGCATCCGCCATTTTTAAAGCACATAGCTATTGTTCCTGTTATCCCCTATATGTTATGTGTTTTTCTTGGCCAACTTGTGCAATGAACTTATAAATATATTTTAAAAAAATAATTTATTGCATTACACTCTTTTGTTCATCTACCGCATGGCAAAATTAAATTATGTTATATTGTCAGTGTAATGCATAACTAGAATGAGAAAAGAGATGCTTAAATTTAAAAACTCTACCCAAATATAACATATAAATAAATGCATAATAGCAAAATATAAATGTGATAAAAGATAGAAAATAAATAAAATTATTATCATTTATATGAAATCTACTTATTACTTTGCATCACATACTTATATATTATTATAATAAAAATATCCTTAAACTGACAGTCATTTGGTTTGATGCATGCAACTTTGTTCAGATTTGCATGCATTTTATCCAAAGCAACTTACAGATGAGTAAAGCAATATAAGGGTCTGTTTGTATCAAAACAGATAAGGCTGCTGCTTTACAAACTCCCAAAAATAAGGTCTGAAAAATGTTTCTGGCAGATTCTAACATGTTCATATTTTGATCAGCCCCCTGAAGTATTTCAAAGATAAGATAAATATACAAATCTGTTCCCTTCAAGTCCAATACTTCACCATCTCATTAGGGTACAAATGGCCTACATAATTGGCCTCTGACGTTGGGAAAATTGAACAATTTTGAAACAGGGCTGTAAATGGGACTTTAATTACATGAAAATGTACATTAACTATTTTACAGACTTTAGGTGTAGGTTTGTAATAACACATTAACTAAGTTTGTACAATATCTGAGTCAAGCAACATAGCAGTATGACAATAACAATAAACATCTGATTTACACATAACACAGTTTACACATCTTGTTACACAACACAACGTACAATATACATCTAATATTATACAATATACATTATACACAAAATAAGAAGACTATGTCCAATAAAAATTATATACAATATACAGTATACACACAATAAGAAGACTGTATACAATAAAAATACACATAGTAGCCCAAAAGGTGATGGTATTGCATTACTTTCTATTCCAGGAACAGTGCAATTACAGTGTTAAATGACATGGAAAAACGTCTTCAATAGAAAAAAAAAAGTCTGTGATTGAACATTCACTAATCCCATTAATGCATTTCTCTATCTTTTTTTATCATTTTAATAACAATTTAAATGACCACAATTTATTGTATAATTATAATTTATTGATCAGACTGACAAAGAGCTACCTCTGGTCAACGTTCATAAAGAACCACAAAAGCAATTCCTGTTCAATATTATGATAAATTATTTTTTTCTCTCTCTAAGTTTGGACAAGGGATAGGGAAATCTTTAAATGCAGATGATGGTGCTTTGTGGAAAAGAAATTACAGAATGTTCCATATGTGGAGAGAAACATGCAGATTGCAGTTAAAGAAGTGGAAAAGTGGGCAAATAATTGGGGTTTCCGACATTTTGTTAAAACAACGCAAGTGATATTTTTCTCAAAGAAGAAGACAACTGCCAAAATTACATTACAACTTTATGATCAAGCATTAGAACAAGTTTCAGTGATTAGGTTTTTGGGGATGTGGATGGATTAGAAACTGAAATGTTCCTCACATAGAGAATATTAGACAAATGCAAAAAAGGAATAAACCTTTTAAGATACTTGGCAGGGGTTCATTTGGGTGCAAGTAGACAATCATTAAAGAATGAGTAGAATCAATGACGTGCACAGAAAGGGGCAGCAGGGGTGCAACCCTGCCCCTTTCGTTCACAAATCTAAAGGTGCCCTTTTAGTCTCTCCAGAAAAAGGGGAGAAATTTGGATAATTAAATTAAAATAGTTGAATAAAACAAAATTAAAATGTCATCTTAATCTCACAATAACAGTAATAATGGGTTATTATGAGATTTCTTTGTAAATTGCGGGCGTATTAAAGAAAATTAACCGGAGGTGCCTTTAAGAGTGTGTGCTACAGCAGATAGGGGGCGGATTCCAATCGGAAGTGATCCTCCCTATACTCACTCTGAACTGCAGAGCCCTTGAAGTGGGTACTCTGAAGGAAACATGGCGTTACTGTATGAATGTACGCTTCGCTAACAGTCTTGTGGAAGGGCCCTCTGAGAAAAGATTCATTTTCTCACTTTAGTTTTGAATGAGCTTTCGAGTGGCATCCCCTCCCGCATGAGTGCCCTTAAAGGAACATCGAAGTGCCATTACCTCAGATGAGTAACAGGTCAGATAAAAAGTCCACTCCATGTATTGTGTTATAAGTTCATCAAAAGAATAATACTGAATTGTTACCACATTTCCAACATCGTGTACCACTAGTGTTGACAGATTTATTAATTATAATGGGAGTGGTCATGTCGCTTTCAGTGATATAAAGTAAATTCATCTTTTATAGAATATTGACGTAAACTGAAGGAGCTGATAGGTTCAGCCAAAGCCAATTTAGTTTTGTTGAAACTAATCAGCCATTAGACTAATCATTTTCAGAAAAATACCATTAAGCTACCACAGAACCGCAACTCCCTATACGCAGATTACGCAGTCTGCATAGGGCACCAACTCCCTAGGGGGGCAACATTATACCCTAATGGGGCACCAGAAACTCCACTGGCTGCCCTTCCTTGCATGTTATATGTTATTCAAGGACCCTGTAGCATTCGCGGAACATAGTCGATTGCCTCGCGCTCGCACTTTCTCATTGCGCCTTCGCACAATGCACCACGTCACCAGGGTAATGCCATGGTACTCCAAGGTACTTTAAAAAATACCATGGTTTTACTATGACATGTCATAAACATGGGGTTATCACAGACCATGTCTGAAAAATAAATAAATAAACAAGTGTATTACCATGGTGCTTTTTGTGAGAAATATAACAGAATAGGCTATTATTTGTGATAAAGTAAAAATAAAAATATGTACAGTTTTAGAAACAACACTGCATAAGATATTTATGTTTTTCAGAGAATGTATTTTTAACATGTGTATTTTGTCTTACTGTACTGGCAGAGTTTTTATAGTCAAAACAAGTGAAAAAATCTACCACTGCTGAAGAAGTAATCCAAAGTATTTAGAATACGTTACTGACCTTGAGTAATCTAACGGAATACATTACAAATTACATTTTACAGCATGTATTCTGTAATCTGTAGTGGAATACATTTCAAAAGTAACCCTCCCAACCCTGTAAAAAATTCATGAGTCCCTGCTTTTTCCTGAGCAGTGAGACGGCCCACTTAAAAAATGTCCTCGAGGTAAAGCACGTTCTTTTGTTTCCCAGCATCCTCTGCACATTTTAGTTCTTTCCAACAATGGCTTGTCCACTTAGGACAATTGAGGCACTCAAACACACACAACTATTACACAACTATTACAAAAGGGGCAAAGATGCACTGAGGCAACACACTATATTAAGAAACAAGGGGATGTTAACTTTTAAACAGGGTGAGTTGTGGTTGATTATTATTTTGTCTTGTGGGATATCTGTTATGTAAGTTCCAAAGGGCAATACAACAGTAAATTAAAAAGATGATCTCTTATTTTTTATTTGAATATATAAAGAGGTTTGTAAATGTATGCACTCAATGATAAATAAAATGATTGGCACTTTTGAAAAATAGGTTTGAAATGATTTTGGTTACAAATCAGTGGTCTAGAAAAAGCGGTTTTACAGGAAATATGCCTGTGAAAAGATCATTTTAAAAAGGCATTGTTTGGATATGCATGATGCTGCATCCAAGCTGATACTGAAGTCCAAGACCACTGTTGTATCAGACAGCAAAATAAAAAATTGAATACACATTGATTACTCATTTTAATTTTAGATGATGCACAAGCAAATTATTCAAACTAAATTTTGATTGGGGGGTGTTGTGCTTAGCAATATTTAGGGGCACTGTCGGTGTTCAGGTTAATTCAACTGGTAATGTATCACAACAGAGCATGCATGCATTACAAATTACTACAAAATAATGTAATGTAAATGTAAAACGTAATTCATTAACAAAAGGTTCTTCATACATGACAAAGGATGGCTTCTCTGATAAAATTTTTTTCAAATTATAATTTTTTTTAATTAACCTTACTGGCAGCACCAAACTACTATCTCCTTAAGCCACTAATAAACTAATAATATATAGATGACACTTTATACTTCCATTTGCCATTAACAAAAATATACTGTAGATATGACTAATTATTAACAGATTAGTTCTGTATATTTGCTGCCCAAGGACTCTTAATTTGACATTTTCAAGGACCCTTATTTTGAAATTTCCTTTGTTTCCCTCCATTTTCTCTGTCTTCAGTTCCTTGCCGTAATTGAATCATAGGTGTTTCTCATCATCTTGTTAACCCTTGTGTATATATGCCCTCTTGTTCCTGGTTCATTTGTTGGTCCATGTTGCTACATATGTTTGTATGTAGCGATTTGTTCTCTTCTTTTTGTATGTAGCGATTTGTTCTCTTCTGTTTGTTTATAATTAAAAGTTCTGCGTTTGGATCCTCACTCTCTCACCTCTACCATACACAACACTGACACATCCTGACTAAAATCGAACACTACTTAGTAGGTCCTTGTGGTGGCGCGGTTACTCACCTCAAACTGGGTGTTGGAGGACAAGTCTCAGTTGCCTCTGCTTCTGAGACCATCAATCCATACATCTTATCATGTGGCTTGCTGTGCATGACACAGTGGAGACTCATGCTACTCTCCGTGATCCACACACAACTTACCACACGCCCCATTGAGAGGGAGAACCCCTAATTGCAACCATGAGGAGGTTACCCCATGTGACTCTACCCTCCCTAGCAACCAGGCCAATTTGGTTGCTTAGGAGACCTGGCTGTAGTCACTCAGCACACCCTGGATTTGAACTCACGACTCCAGGGGTGGTAGTCAGTGTCAATACTTGCTGAGCTACCCAGGCTCCCCTAAATAGTACTCTTTTAATGAGACTGAACTTTTCTTGTTTTTAACACTTTACAATAAGGTTGTATTTGTTAACATTAGTTAACTAGTTAACTAATGGTGAACTAACTAACATGAACTAACAATGAACAATTATTTTACAGAATGTATTATTATTGGTTAATGTTAATTTCAACATATACTAATTCCTTTTAAAAATTAAAAGATATATGTTAATAATAGTTCATTCTTAATTAACTTACAATGAACAACTGTATTTTATAAACTAACATGATCTAAAATAAATACTGTAAAAATACAGTTAATTTTTAGTTCATGAAACCTAATGCATTGACTAATGTTAACAAATTGACTATACTTATAGTATAGTATTGACTATACTTATATTATAAAGTGTTACATTATAAAGTGTATATATATATATATATATATATATATATATATATATATATATATATATATATATATATATATATATATATATATACATTTTATTGTTGGATGAACTATAAGTATATTTATAGTCTAAATTTTGCAGGTCTTGAAGGTAACACTTAGCTGCATGTGATGGCCACACACTGTGTTTATTGTGTTTATTCGGACTCCCACAGAAACACCTATCCCCACCCCAAACCTAACTCTAACCTTAACCCTACCAGTAAATCTAACATTAAACCTAACCTTAGTAACAGCAAATTAGACTGTTGTGAGATTTTGGCTGCCGGGGTGATACCTTCTAATCTAGACACAGCAGGGGCGGATCTAGACTTTTTTTTATTTTTATGGGGTGGCAAGGAGGTGGCATGCAGACTATGAGGGGTGGCAAATCTAAACCAAGCACCTATACGTAGTTATTATGGATTAAGGTACCAAGCTTCATTGCAACAAGTACTAGTTCATTAATTGGAGTCATTATCAAATTATAAATGTCCATGAATTTGTGATACAGCTGCATTTCCACAGGAACCACATAGTAGCCATTTTGATACTTATTTGCCAACATAAAAAAAAAAATAAAAAAAATTCTATCTCCAGAGAACCTGCCTTAATTGCCTTAAACACGTCAACAAATTCTAAATGTTCCTATGCTTCAAATATATAACTTGCAATCTGGACTAAACTTCACCACCTTTGTTAGGTGTACCCATGGATGGAAAATGCATATCCCATGTTATTCTGCTAATAAAGTCCTGTAGGCCTGTCACCTTTGTAACAGCTGGAATAATCAGTTTGAAAGCGGAAACTGACACAAAGTTAGGTCTAAATAAAAATAAACTGTACAGAGAATTGTACTGTGGGGGGTAATGCTGCAAAACTCATAAATATTAATTATGTTATGCACAGTAAAAGATTCTTTTAAATTATCTGTTTTGATCAACAGTCATTCTTAATGACAGATTCAAGCACCCAAATAAATATTTCACATAAAATGATAATTTCATTTCTACATCTGCAACTATCAGTCTTGGTATTTTGTTAATCAGTAGATGAATACACAGCACTTTGATTAAGAACATGACTGATTGATCTAGTGGTAAATTTTTCCTTTCATTTTTATAGGTTTTGGATTCTAATTTGCCCAAATATAACTTTTTATTTTAATAAAACAAGATTGAATCTGTACTTCAGTGAATGGGTGTTACGCTTTAAAAATAAAATGCAATAAAATATGCAAGGAGATGAGAGTAGCGGAAACACAGACACATTTATTGACAGTTCTGTATATGAAAGAACAGCGAACTCTGAAATTCAGACAGTGACAACCACAAACTCTCCACTCCATCAGCGGAAACCCGGAATGCGCCTGAGCACCTATGACCGAGATGACAGTTCACGAACAACACACTGCGCACCAGTGCGCCCCATCAGCAATCAGCTCACCTGGTTACAACACACCTGAGAGTGATTAAGAGAGAGGGAGAGACAGAGAAATAGAAAAAGACAACACACACAAACACACACACACACACACACACATTACATACACACAAACAATACGGTCAAGAAGGCCATCACAACAGGGGACACGGAAAAGAGCATGGGCTGCGGCAAAACTGCTGACACTAAACAACACTGATAACAGCCGCAATGAACACTTATCATAACATTTAAAATAACAAATTCCAGCGCTGGATCACCAGTCAAAACAAACACTGATTAAATAGAAACTCCAACTCAAGAACTGGAGATGTTTCATCTGGATTATACACATACCTGACAAAAGCTATTTCAAAAAGTGGTGAGAACACGTCTCACCCGTCTCAATCCATAAATGACAGCGATGTATCTAATAATCATTCAGTGAATACTTGGAAACAACTGATAAATTCATATTTTACCTCTTTTTTTGTTGTTGAGGAAATAAGCTCTTCAACCCACGAGAGCACAAACCCTGTACACGCACTGCAATAGTAGGTAGGCAATTGGTCGATGCTGTGATTGGCTGCTGCTGTAAACAATCATGTGTCTGGTTGCTGCTGTAATCAATCAATGGGTCTGTAGTAGTGTGTAGGTCGGTGAGAGTTTAGGCAGTTTGACATAAATAAACCCCTACACAATGTCAAAATCAACGATGATATACTTACATTTATATTAAATAAATTTGGATACTCTGCTGGGGTGGCAGATGGGGTGGAAATACTTTTTTCTTTGGGTGGCATTTGCCACCCCATGCCACACCGGTATATCCGTCCCTGAGACACAGCCCTACATTTCTCTTGCTTCGTCCACCATCTTAGATAGAGTTTTTCACTTAGCTTGTCACAATTCTGTGCAAAGGACACATGTAATACTGCATTAGAATTTAGCCAAAAGAAGGTATCTTAGGACCGGGAGTGTTGGGAGTGTGCCTGTTATGCCTTAAAATGCTGCCTACATAGCAACTCTTTAGGTTTTAGAACCATTGTTCATCACTATCAGTAAATACAGTATATCTAAAAATCACTCTTGTCTATGTCATAATAAGAAGTAAATCCGGCCCTAATAAAAACCACATAGTTATAATCCTGAAGTAGAGGAGAAATATTTCAGATGTGGCCTAGAAGAAACTACATTTTTGTATTCTATGAGGGGATGCAGTAAAGTTAAAACATATTGGCAAGAGGTTGGTAGTGCAGTGGCCAAAATCTTAACACTCCAATTCCAGTGGGCCCAGAGCTTTGACTCTTAGTAAACTGCACTAATATTAATCTCAGAGACAACCACAAAATAAATATACAAACATTTCCTATGCTGTTGCTATGAAATGCACTGCACAGGAGATTTAATTCCCAATTCAGATCACAAAATGTAAAAATACATTGTGTTAAGAAAAAGAATATGGTAGATTGAATAAGATTTATTGACTACCAGCAGTCTACCCCTTACACTTGTTTTTTTTTTTTTTTTTGCTTTGTTTTTTGCAATTTTCTTTAGTAACACCTGTAGTGTTTAGGGTAATATATATATATATATATATATATATATATATATATATATATATATATATATATATATATATATATTGATATAAACAGGATTTGTATGTTTTCTGAAGGAAATGTGAATGCTGCTTACCTGTGCAAAACTCACCCCCATGTTGCTAAGGTGTTCTGGGTGGCTGCAACTTACATATCTCTAGATATTGCTCAGGTCCTCTTTCAATGTACACTCACTGAGAACTTTATTAGGTACACCTGTACATCTACTTATTTATGCAATTATCTAATCAGCCAATTGTGTGGCAGCAGTGCAATGCATAAAATCATGCAGATATGGGTCAGGAGCTTCAGTTAATGTTCACATCAACAATCAGAATGGGGAAAAAAATGTGATCTCAGTGATTTCGACCGTGGCACAGTTGTTGGTGCCAGATGGGCTGGTTTGAGTATTTCTGTAACTGCTGATCTCCTGGGATTTTCACACACAACAGTCTTTAGAGTTTACTCAGAATGGTACCACAAACAAAAAACATCTACAGTGGCAGTTATATGGACGGAAATGCCTTGTTGATGAGAGAGGTGAAAAAAGATTAGTCAGACTGGTTTGAGCTGACATAAAGGCTACGGTAACTCAGATAACCACTCTGTACAATTGTAGTGAGCAGAATAGCATCTCAGAATGCACAAAATGTCAGACTTTGAGGCGGATGGGCTACAACAGCAGAAGACTACGTCAGGCACTTTATTAATACCATAGTGTTCCTTAAAAAGTGCTCAGTTAGTGTACGTCTATGGGATTTTTGTTGCCCATTTTATTGTCTGCCAGGTGAAAAGCAGAATTCTGATTGCTTAGAAAACTAACAGTACACCTCTCAGCAATCCACATGATTTGAGGTAGCCTAAACGATGCAGGATGAGCTATGCACAGAAATGTAATACTCTTAGTATGTACTGTAAGCAAGCACCCCTAAATATTCCAAAATATGTTTTAGTGTATATTTAACCCCATTTAGTCTCACACAGATATTATCTATCTAACAGGGGCAGTGGTAGCTCAGCGGTTAAGGCTCTGGGTTACTGATCAGAAGGTCAGGGGTTCAAGCCCCAGCACTGCCAAGATGCCACTGTTGGGCCCTTGAGCAAGGCCCTTGACCCCATCTGCTCCATCTGACCCCAGCCTAGCTGGGATATGTGAAAAAGAAGAATTTCACTGTGTATGTGCAAATGTGTGATGAATAAAGAAAATTATTATTAATTAATTAACAATCATTGTTGTAATGATTGAGAAACACAGCCTTCAGATTCAGAGTTAACCTGGCAATTTTTACTTCATTAAAACAATGCAGAATAAATAATCAATGCTCAAATTTCTGAATGGCTGCAGGCAGTTACGTTGGACACAGAAAATAATACGAAGAATGACAAAAATAAATCCTACACAGTGCCGTTGCTTGCAGGATGTTCAATATGTATTGAAACGGCATTGTTTTTGTTACGCAACTTTTGTCTGGTAAAATGCACGATTGGTTTTATTGTCTCTACCGTATATCACTTCATTAAAACACCAAGTCCAAAATCATTTTAAGTATTTAATAATAAAATAGACTACATCTGGCATTAAAGAGGGGGTGTAGTGCACCTGAATATAAAAAAATCTAGATACGTATTAATATCAACATCTGGCCCTGTTTACTTTCTTAATGCACGTTCCTGGTTTTATTGTGCATGATTCATTAGTGCACATTTTTCCAAAGAAATCTTCACAATGTTTCATTAAAATGTAATAACTTGCTCCGTCTCTGAAACGGTCTTACTTTTTGGCTGAAGTCACTAAGTCCTTTTATTTTTCAACCCTTCCTCATCAACCACCTGACCCCATTCTGTTAGCCCATATGATGTCCACTCTTCACAATTCAATCAATTCTCGATGGACTGAATCAAGTCCTACCATTCTTTTTTTTTTTTTTTTTAATATGCCCGATTATAGAAATAAAATGGATTGTGAATTTATTGGTTTAATGCCTGCTCTGCACCAATATTTGTTGACAACAAACCTAAAGCTCATGAAAAAGTGTGACTGTGTGCTGGAAATCTTTGAGAATCTTGAGAGAGGTGCTTGACTTTTCTCTGTTGCCAGTGTGGTGTGGTGAGCTTCATTTGCTAATATAGTTAATTGACACCTCAGTACCCTCCTTTGTAGCCATCAGAGAGCTCAGTCATAATACCCTGCTGAACAGCATGTCTGTTTACAGCTGCCAAGGGAGTTTACCATCTTCTCTTATTTTCACAGATTTTCATGGGTTAACTAGAGGTTTGTTTAATGGGTACTCTTGAAGATTGTGGGTTTTCTGTGTCACATTTGTTGCATGGTCCCTCTCTTATCTTGTTTCTCTTGTTCCTTTTGGTTTCAATCATCTGGCTGTACCACCAGCCTGACCCTTGATCTCTGAGAAAGAGAATGTCTACACTAGAGGTTGACTGATATAGGTAATTTTATGGGTCGATGGCGATACCGAGAGCAGGGTGGCCGATAACTAAAATGATACTGATTTTATATACAAAATACTATTTAATGATGGCAAATAAGATGCTTAAATTGAATGAGACACTTATTTTATGAAATGTCGACTAAAAATGCCACCAGAAAATTATTCATTAATGAAAAATATTTACACTACCGTTCAAAAGTTTAGGGTCACTTACTCATTCTTTATTTTTTATTTTTCTCATATTTTAGAATAATAGTAAAGTCATCACAACTATAGAATAACATAAATGGAACTATGGGAATTATGTTGTGACTAAAATAATTCAAAATAAATCAAAACTATGTTATATTTTAGCATCTTCAAAGTGGCCACACTTTGCTGAGATTTTGAAGAAATGTACTCTTGGCATTTTCTCAACCAACTTCTTGAGGTATCACCCTGGGATGCTTTTTAAACAGTATTTAAGGAGTTTCCATCAATATGCTGGGCACTTAGTGGCTGCTTTTCTTAATTATTCGGTCCAAGTCATCCATTTCAAAAACTATTTTTTTTAAATAAAATTTTAGATTTGTAATTAAATATATGAATATGTTGGCACAATTATATTTTTTCTACAAAACTAATTTCAAACATTTAAGCATACGCCTTCAGATCAAAAGATTTTTAAAATCATGAGAAACTTTTCAGGCAAGTGACCCCAAACTTTTGAACGGTAGTGTATATTCCATTGACAAATCTGGAACTGATACATGAGGCTCATATATCAGTCACCTTCAACCAATGTCTTCAGAGGGATTGGATGCCAGGCAGTGTTTAAAGGAATAGTTCACCCAAAAATGTATATTCATATAGTTCAAAACCAGTGTATTTCTTATGCGGAACACTAAAGAAGATGTTTCAATTAATATAGTGGTTTGTTTATACAAAAGTGAAAATATTGGTTTCTGTTGCACGTTCATGAGTGCTACGAGAGAAGCTTGTTCACAGTGGCATGTTCACTCGAGAATTTGCATTGAAATGAGGTACTATCCAAGTCATACGGGTTTGAAACAGAAAATAATGATGACAGAATTTAAATTTTGGGTGAACAATTCCTTTAACACTGTGTCCTAACCAGGCCTGCCAGATGTAAGGTCTCAAACTGGTCTGTGCAGTTGGGAAATAATGGTAACTTTAAGATGTGTGCGTGTTTGTGCATTTGTGCTGAAAAGTATATTAATGTTCAGCTCATAATCTTTAGCTGTACGTCCCAACTAGAAAATCAGCAGGTCAAATGAACTTAACAACAAAACCATTGAGGTTTGACGCCCATCAGGAAGTCTTTTATATGAAGAACCAGCAACTGTAACTTTTAAAACAATAGGGATTTAAAATCTAATCTAAGACCAATTTACAACATTCCTTGTGACTGGAAAATGTAGTCTTCAGAGAAGCAGATCTCTTTTAGATCAATGTAGAAGCTGACAACCCATAAATGCTGTGAGGCCAGCTAGTCAAAGCCCACCACCGCTGGCCTGTTTTCAAAGGCAACAACTGATGGACTATATAAATAGGACTGCCGTCCAACATATGAAATTAAGACACAATCTACACACACACACACACACACACACACACACACACACACACACACACACACATGTTGGTGCGGCTATCCTTATGAGGACTCTCCATAGACATAATGATTTTTATACTGTACGAACTATAGATTCTATCGCCTACCCCTACCCCTACGCCTAAACCTAACCCTCACCAAAAAACGTACATTTACATTTTCAAAAAAACATAGTTTAGTATGGTTTTTTTAAGCAATTTTAATTATTGGGACACTAGAAATGTCCTCAAACCACATTTATAGCATAATACCCTTGTAATTAACAACACACACACGCAGACATTCACAGAAATAGACCTACATAGGCGGAAATGTTGCATTTTTCAAATTAAAATGAGCAAGAATTTGTAGAATGTAGCAAGAAACTGGCTTTTCCCATAGCAGATTAACACATTATTCCTCAGAAGAACCTTGTTTTTTTTTTTTTTTCAAAAGAAAATTTTGATGTGTTCTAATACTTTTAGATGTGTTTGAAAGGAATAATCCACCAAAAAATTTAAATTCCGTCATTATTTACCCACCTAATGTATGTTACTCTAACAGTTTTCTATTCGGTGAAACACACAAGTAAAATTTTGCTCTTTTCCATACAATGACTGTCATGACTGTCAAGCTCTATAAACGATATCATAAAATTAGTCCATACGATTTGTTTGCTATATATATATATACATATATATATATATATATATATATATATATATATATATATATATATATATATATACTCTCACTGAGCACTTTATTAGGAACACTATACTTATACTGGGTAGGGCTTCCCTTTGCTCTCAGAACAGCCTCAGTTCTTCATGGCATGGATTCCACAAGATATTGGAAACATTCCTTTTGAGATTCCGGTCCATGTTGACATGATTGCATCATGCAACTTCTGCAGATTTGTCATCTGCACTTTTATGCTGCAAATCTCCCATCCTACCACATCCTAAAGGTGTTCTTTTGGATTCAGATCTGGTGACTGTGAAGGCCACTGAAGAACAGTGAACTCACTGTCATGTTCATGAAACCAGTTTGTTTTGTGACATGGTTTATTATCATACTGGAAGTAGCCATTAGAAGATGGGTAAATTGTGGCCATGAAGGGATGGATAAGGTCAGCAACAATATTCAAATAGGCTGTGGCATTCAAGCAATGATTGATTGGTATTAACGGGCCCAAAGTGTGCCAAGAAAACATTCCCTACACCATTAAACCACAACCAACAGCCTTAAATGTTGACACAAGGCAGGTTGGGACCATGGTTTCATGCCCTTGACGCCAAATGCTGATCCTACCATCTGTGTGCCTCAGCAGAAAAATCGAGATTTATCAGACCAGGCTACATTTTTCCAGTCTTCAACCATCCAGTTTTAGTGAGCCTGTGCCCACTGCAGCCTCAGCTTTCTGTTCTTGGCTGACAGAAGTAAAACCCAACATGGTCTTCTGCTGTTGTAGCCCATCCACCTCAAGGTTCGATGTGCTGTGCATTCTGAGATACTATTCTGGTTAACCGAGTTACCGTAGACTTTCTGTCAGCTCGAACCAGTCTGGCCATTCTCTGTTGACGTCTCTCATCATTAAGCGTTTCCGTCCGCAGAACTGCCACTCATTGGTTGTTTTTTGTTTTTCACACCATTTTATTTAAACTCTAGAGATTGTTGTTCTTGAAAATCCCAGGAGATCAGCAGTTACAGAAATACTCAAACCAGCCCGTCTAGCACCAACAATCATGTCACGGTCGAAATCACTGAGATAATTTTTTTTTTTCACATTCATGTTGATATGTACATTAACCAAAGCTGCTGACCCATATCTGCATGTTTTTATGCACTGCACTGCTGACACACGATTGGCTGAATAGATAATTGCATAAATAATTGGGTGTATAGGTGTTCCTAATAGCGTATACATATATTTGTAATTTTAAAGGAAAAAAATATAAAAATGCTAAGGAAAAACTATTAATTGTTTAACCTTACCATAAATGGTGATTATACATTTTACAAGACAAAACATATAATTTTAAAGTAAAATATTGCCAAAATTATGTTTTTTTAGATGTAAAAAGTATGATTTTTCCTTAAAATTAATGGTAAAACAACAAGAAAATACACTTACTTTTACAGTAAACAATTTTTATCTTTTTAATTATGATGAAAAGCAATAATCGGCGATCCCAGAAGTTTTACATTTAAGTTGGCATGTGGCTTTCTTTTGTTACTACAGTAATTAACAATACATTTTAAGTGAAAAGCTGATTTTTGTAGTTCCTGGTTAGTATATTAACATTATGTCATTTGATAATGAATACAGTAGTGAACTATACAAATACAGGCAGGAAAATGACATCCTGAAATGCATGAAACTTTATCTTCTGAAGCGAAACAATGACTCTGTGTGAGGAACATACTGAAATTTAGGTTGTTATTCACTAAAAATCGTCCCTTCTGCTGCAGTTCTAAAATTTCCATTTCATTCTGCATAATTGAACTGACCCGTTGTGTTTATGACACACATGAGAACCAATGGCGTTTAGGCCCCATTAGCCTACATCTAGCACATTGCATTGTGCAATACAGTATCTCATGCTATGCGCTCTGGTTGTACATGGAACATTTTGGAATACGTAGAAGGTCATCTGGGTATTCCATGAATAAAAAAATAAAAATAAGAAATAAAAAAAAATGCATAATTGCACACTATACATATACTGTAGCATAGTGACCAGACAGAATTTACCAGACATTAGATAATGGGGGATGATTTTATAATTGTAATGGCTGCTTGTCTGCTTGCATATCAGAGTTATTGGTAAATGTGAGCTCCAACTGATTTTGACAGTTAATAAAAAGGGGTCAAAGCTAGACGTGAAGTAAATTTTGCTCTATAAGTTATATCAACACACAGGAGTTTGAGTGGGTAAAAAAATCAAGCAAAATTATTCTGGAATGCTGGAAGCCCAGCTAATGTTCAAGGTCAGCATGTAGCCTGTGTCCAAGAGGGATTTGCTGGTTGGGAATAGTGTAGGAGCTCAATGGATACGTGGGTGACCAAACATAAATAATACTGAAGGATAAATTAGTGTTTTTTCTTTCTTTTTTTTTTTTTTTCTTGAATAAAATATTTGTCCAGCAATAACATTCCCAATTTTGAGAGGATCAGTTTTATCTTTAAGGGCAAAACCTTAGTTAGTACTTTCATGTTTTCCTAATTTCTTTTTTCTTATCTTTCTCTCATTCACGGTAGAGCATCGCCACTCATTAAAGGGGGTTGTATTATAATTTTTTTCAAATACTTCACTGGGGTCCACTTAATGTGAGCCTCTGGATGGAAGCATCAGCATTACCCCCGGCACCTCGCTGCGCTTCGCAAGCGTTAAAAAGTGGTGCTCAAAGTTCAAACAATTTCAACTTTTACCCTGTTGCCTTTTTTCCAAATACATATTTTTCCAGCCTGATCTCATGAAATTTACATGACCATGGCAACATTTTTGCAAACCAAAGTGACATGCTTTATTACACGTTTGGCTGCAGTTTCCCCGTGAAATGATGTTGTAATCAGACAAGATTTTTATGAGTAAAGTGTTAAAGAGTTTTAATGAGTAAAACTTACCTCCCTAACCTAAAACTTTAACCTAAACCTAAAAAATAGTGTCCTAAAAGATAAATTAGAGGTAAACAAAACAGATATCCTTACCCTAAACCAACACCTAAACATAACCGATAGTGTTCTTGTGGCAAATGCGACATAAAAGCATATTTTCTGAAGCAACCATGGAATTTCGTTTTGCTTCTGACACTTTCGTCTCACGTGTCTTTCGTCTTTTGTGCTTGACTGGTCTCGAGCCGTGGTCCTCCGAGTCCAAAGTTTAACACTCTATCAGGTGAACTACCATGTAAATGTAGGTGTGTCTGTCATAGAAGTGTTAAAATGTATTGTTTTTTAAATTATGTGTTAGAGTAAATGTATTTAGATATCATAACATGGTGCAACTGTGTGCAAGTAACAGAGTGAAAACTAAGTATCTATTAAGCCATATTCAGCCGTTGTACTCATGATTTAAGTGAAAGTGAATAAAACAGTTTTTGTAGCACCTCTAGTGTAGATTTCACCAGGAAGCTGTGGTGAAATGTAGAACGGGGCATGTAAAACTGAGACTAGGTTGTATTTTTCTGTAGAGCTATGGGTTTGCTTTCAGGTCCAATTTGTAACTGCCCCACCCTTTAATAACAGCCTTTCCAAAGTCTGGATTCTACATTGTAACAGATTCACAGAACTGTTTGCACTGAAAAATGAAGTTAAGATCAGACTGAAATGATCAGGGACCATGTTAAATATCAACTTCAGCCACTCTTTGCTAACTTTGGGATCCTTCAGAAGGATATGCAGAGTGCAGGTGCTACACACAACCAGAAACAGCCAGACAGACTTTTACACGTTACTTTTATATACTGTATTAAATTATTTCGGTATTTAGGAATAATAGTATCTATCCTGCTTTTTTTTTCTTTTTTTTTTTTTTTTTGTATTACTCCACCATGACTGGGCGGGCAAAGTTTCTGAATATCAAATAGGTGTGATTGTTGTGTAAGTGTGGGTGCTAATATATAAATTTTTTGGATTACTGATGTAAAACAATGAGCTGTTTTTGCATCTAAGTTTCACTAAATGCTCTTTTTGGACTGGGGAGGACAGTTCCAGTATATTTTCATTGTACGTTGAACTTTTATCTCAAAAGATCAAGCAAAATTGCATTCCTCATGGCTACTTTAAATCACCTCTCAATAAGTATGTGTGTGTGTGTGTGTGTGGGGGGGGGGGGGGGGGGGAGCAGGTTTAAGTGGTTTACGAGGAAATTTTTTATAGGTTACAAACTGGTAATTACAAGGGTATTATGCTATAAATGTGTTTTATGAGGACATTTCTAGTGTCCCCATAATTCAAATCGCTTAAAAAACATACTAAACGATGTTTTATTGAAAATGTAAAAATGCAGAAAGTGTTTTGTATGGGTTAGGTTTAGGGGTAGGGTTAGGGTTAGGGTTAGGGGATAGAATCTATAGTTCGTACAGTATAAAAATCATTATGTCTATGGAGAGTCCTCATAATGATAGCTGCACCAACATGTGTGTGTGTGTGTGTGTGTGTGTGTGTGTTTTTGCAGTCCTCAAGAACTACACGCTCAGATGAGGACCGGGACACGGGCTGGGATGCCTGGGGAACGTGGAGTGACTGTTCTCGTACCTGTGGGGGCGGAGCATCCTATTCTTTACGCAGGTGTCTTAACGGAGGGTGAGTGAGCACATACATAAATATACACACATGCATGCATTCACATCATTGTAACATCCATAAGCCAAACCCTTAGCCTACAGTAGTTCTCAAAATTATTTGGGCACTCAGGTCACACTTAAAATTGTATGAATTTTATGACAAAATATAAAAACAAGATACTTTAATTTTAAAGAAACATAGTCAGAGCACACTTTTTTAAGCCAACATTTCACAAAAGTGGTTTGTTAACAGGTCTTTTGGATAGGCTTTTGTTATAGCTCTTTCCATTGACAAGAGCACTGTAAAATAATTGTAACATGTCTCTTTTGTTACATAATATTGACAGTGCACAGCAGTTTATTTCAGTTGTAACTAACATGTCAGCATGACGAAATCGGTCATTGTGATGTCACTGACATCACATACTTTGGAGTTGACAGACACTTTTGAGTTGGAGTTGACAGCGGTTGAACAGTGTGTCTTTTTCTCACCTCTCCATTTCTGTTTCTCTCTGTCTTCCTATAAAGGTTAAGAGTTTTTTATTTATTTGTGTGTTATGTGCATTTAATTGAATGTTTGATTAATAATAAAGTTAATACGTACATTATTAATTATGCATAATTTACATGATTTAAAATATAAAGGGATGTCTTAAATGTTTAATGGGGGTACCCCTCAATATTTTAAATATTTCTGGAGAAAATATTTTAATATTTAAAAATTACAACTATTTCAGTATTTAAAAATGAAAATTATCTCACCTTTAACCATAACAATATTGTAATATGTACTGTGTTTTTTTTTTTGTTTTGTTTTTTTTGGTCATGTTTTGTGGCTAACTATAACTTATTATTAACTACAGTATATTATTCATTTATTTATATATTTAGGGTAGATGCTAAAGCTACACATGAAAAATGTGGAAGTCACACATCATTTAAATTGCGATACTCATTTAGAGCTAACTGACCAGTTTGTTCCAACTAAAAAAAAATTTAAAAAAAGGGCAAATTGGGGTCTCATTGGAAATGCTTCTATGGACCCTATGCAAAACTGGACTATTTGATTTGCATTTAAATGCTTCCTGTGTGAGGAGTTCCTTTCCTAGAATAATACAAGTTTCTGACATGATGGAGATTGGTTTGATAATTCACTTTGAATAAGAGACTCTGCGAAATGATTACATGTAAATTTTTTCAAGCTTTCGTCATTGCCGTAGTGGCTTTTCAGTTAACAGGGTGCTTGAGTTTGTTTGACACATGGTATGGGGTGTTTATACAAATCACATTCTCATATTACTCAATAAATGTTTTTTTTTTATTTTATTTTTTTTTATATTAATAACCGAGGCACAAGTACCCATTTTGACCTTTAATTAATTTCCATCCATACCAAAATGTGTTGTGCAGGTAATGTCTGAATTAAACAGAACGTTATGAAGATTTCTATGAGCCGCCCCCTTTCCTCTTTTGTTTATTGTCTATAGCACTTTAGAAGAGCGCTCCAGCATCGGGTCAGGTTGTTTTGTAATTGCATTCAGCTGATTACAGGAAGATCTGGAAGTGATTCCACAGTTGATTATGTGGTCAGCGAACAAAGACACTCATTCTGAATCGTAGCATCCATGCAATATTGCTTGCACGCAGACCAGAGCACCTGTTCAAGAGCACTGGAGTAGAAATAACAGACATTTATGGTTTTGGCCTAAAACGTTGCTTGCTAAGAGATGGATGGTGCTTTCACACTAGCTCTTTAGGTGCACACTAAGTTCATTTGACATCCAAGTTCAGTTTGTTTGGTTGGTGCGAACCAAGGAGCTCTAAAATACCTGGAGAAAGATATGCAATAATCAAAAAATGAAATAAAAGGTCATCAAAAACAAAAATGTTATAGACTCGAAATAAATAACAAGGGCTGTTTGGAAATGGGCAAAATTGGGTTTTAAATAACTCCACTTTTTCTGGTGAATATAATAATTAGTAACAAAAACAAATCAATAATGTAGATTTTTCTTTTTGAAATGTCATATTTATAACAATGAAGTAAAACTGTTTAGATATTGTGGACTGAATTAATTTTCATACTCGGAAATTGAGAAATCTCACGCCATAAGGAAGGTGAAGAAGAAAAAAAAAAACAAATACAGTAGACAAAAGTTTCCTTTTCAATTTACGAAATGAACAACTGTAATATTTGTCCAGAAGAAATCGTTCTAATGTATCTTTCACAGGATATAATATGTAAGAATTCTTAAAGGATACCTCTTTAGTTTTATTTGTAACACAGTAATGACTGAAAATGTCACAAATATTTTCCCACACGTAAGTACGCAAGATAATCTCAAATGCTTTTGGTAGTCAGGCACATGTGAGACAAATCATGTCCTTTTTTTTATTCTGGTTTGTACAGGGTTTTCAATATTGTTGTTACTATCTGAAAAATATTTCACACAGGAGAGTAATGAAACTTTTTGTTAAGATAATCTTTTGATAAATGGATAACATGCATCCATTTTATTGTTCTTTCACAAATACGTAAACAGACAAACAACCTCAACAAACAAGTAAACATTTTAAGAATCATTTAGCAGCAGCAGATCTACAGATGATTTCAGCAGGGATGAAGAGTAGGATGCTTGCTAATGACATTTGAATGTTCACATTCTCCTTGTTAGTGCAATATTGAGACAAAAATTGGAGCAGCTGTGCCACAAAGAAGAAAAGGCTTTGTTTATTTCTGATTTTTGTTGTTTTGTGTTGATTGTGTTTGCTTTACAGGAACTGTGAGGGCAGAAACATCCGCTACAGAACGTGCAGCAACACAGTGAGTCAAACTCACTGATATGTTATGATTATGTGGCTCTGCTTTAAGCTCCGTAGATTTCCTTGAAATCAGGATGTCTGTCTCTCATGAAATTCTGCTTCCAATAAGAGTGCAGTACTTTCAGGTCTGTTCATCACATTTTACCATGTTTAAATCCATTATGCAGAATTCTGCAGACTTGCCTTCAAACGCGGCGTAGAAAATGAGAATAAAGTCTGCAGCTTTAGGGGGGGGGGGTAGTTCAATCAATAATGAAATTTCTCTCATCATTTACTCACCCTCATTCCATCCCAGATGTTAAGACTTTCTTTCTTCTCCTGAACACAAATTAAGATTCTTATAAGAATATTTCTGCTCTGTAGGTCCTCACAATGTAAGTGAATGGTGACCAAAATTGTAAAGCTCCAAAAAGCACATAAAGGCACCATAAAAGTAATCCATAAGACTCCAGTGGTTAAATCTATATCTTCAGAAGCGATATGATAGGTGTGGGTGAGAAAAAGATCAATATTTAAATCCTTTTTCACTATAAATTCTCCTCCCTGCCCAGTAGGTGGCAATATGTACAAAGAATGCAAATCGGCAAAAACAAAAGAAGAAGAATGTAAAAATGAAAGTGGAGTTTTATAGTACAAAAGGACTAAAACATTGATCTGTTTCTCAGCAGTCCTTATCGTTTGCTTTTGTATATATGGATTTAACCACTGGAGTCTTATGTATTACTTTTATGGTGCCTTTATGTGCTTTTGGAGCTACAAAATTTCTGTATCCATTAACTTGTATTGTGAGGACCTACAGAGCTGAAATATTTTTCTAAAAAATCTTTGTGTTCAGCAGAAGAAAGAAAGTCATAAACTTCTGGGATGGCATGAAGTTGAGTAAATGATGAGAGAATTTTAATTTTTAGGTGCACTATCCCTTTCAGATGCGTCTCGGGTGATCTGATCACATGTGGTCAGGCAAAACACATCGCTGTTTACCCCTGGTCACTCACCATGAAAAAGTCAGAAAATAAAAGGAAAGCATGAACAAAACTAGCGCACTTTTTCTCCCAGATGCAGTTGAAATGTAATCTCAGCACAAACACAACATTTCGAGCAGAATTATTTGTTATTTTAGTGGAGTACCTGAATTAACTGAGCTTCAGATTTATGTATTTTGCATCTGTGTCAATGGATGTTGATTGCAGAAAAACTGAAGAAGATCCATGTGTGAAGTTCTTATGCTTGTATATGCATGCACTTTCAAATTTTTCAATCAGATGTTTTTTTTTTTAAACCAACAAAGTTTAAACTCTTGTTTTAGCGCATCGGTTGATTAACAGGTGAGGGGTGGTGCACCTCAAATGTGATGTGGTCACTACCTCCGTATGACCCCATTTCCACCTGGTATTAAGATGCATTTTGGGTGATCCGATCACATGTGGTCAGTGCTAAATACAGGTCTAAACGGGGTCTAAAACGCTTTGTGATCGGATCACAAAAACCACATACGAATGTGGTCAAAAAAGCATGTGTCCACATCGCATTTGAGGTTTAAATGCTAATCCATCCTGTAAACGCTAATCTGTCCTTTATGCGTCCTGGCAGCAGTGAAGCACTGCTCAGCACCTGTCAATCAACCTGTCAATTGCTGATTACAAGCGGCTTTAAAAGGAAATAACCGTCCGATTGGAAAATTTAAAAAAGCAGATATATACACAATTACGAGAGCTTCACGAATCTACTTTTGTGCTTCTGATATCAATACCAATGAGCACGAACACCTGAAGCTCATTTTAATACTGGTAATCCACTAAAATAACTGATTAATCTACTTGACATGTTGTGTTTGTGCTAAGATTAAATTTCAACTGCATCTGCATTCTGACTTTGTTGAGCTTTAATATCACGCAGTAACACATTGACATAGTGATTTACGTATGTCGTCATGAAACAGAGACCCTCCCCTCCAAATCCGAACACAAGTGGTCACTGGAGTTGCATTTAAGTGACCAGGTGGAAACATCGATGTGTCTCACCTGACCACATGTGATCCGATCATCAGAGACACATCGTAATAGTGGAAATGGTGTCCATATGGTTTTTGTGATCCGATCACAAAACATTTTGCACCCCGTTTACACCTGTATTTAGCGCTGACTACTTGTGTTGGGATCACCCAAACACATCTTAATACCAGGTGTAAGCAGGGTCTTAGATTTGATTTAGTCCAGTGGCAGTACAGTGAGAGTGACACTTAAGCAAAGCTGTGTTCAAAATAGCACACCACTACTGTTCTACATTGGAAAGGGAAGCATGCAATATACAGTGGCCCCAAAAATGTATTTGGGCACTTTAGCCATACTAAAAAATAAATGAATGTCATTATTGGATAACAAAATATTAAACCAAGGGGCATTTTTTTGTTTTGTTTATTTTTTTTTTTATTTTTTTTTTTTTTTTAAATATACAGTATATCTTATATGCTATATATACGTATATAAAATAAGACAAAATGTTTTGGACACTTTATCAAATGTCTGATTTTCAAATGTTAGAGTAACATGTTCATAGTTAATGAACTACACTTGTGGGTGCTATGCTGGATCACCTGTGTGAACTTGGGAAATGAAGATGCCTGGTTTTATATTTTCTTATCTGTGCAATGATATTCATTCGTTTTTAAGAATGGATTAAGTGTCAACATATTTTTGCTTCCAATATAAAACTTTACATTGTTAATATCTGGAAGGAAATAGCATGAACCAATTCCTTCAGATATAACTGAATGATTTTCCTGGCATTTGGTTCTGTTAATGTTTTTTTGAACATCTGTATTCCTATGCTGACACAGTCATAACACTGCACTGAAAAACTCTGACTGTGTTTACTGTAAATGATTTCTGAATTATTAACAAATTGTTCTATATGAGTCTTATTGTTTCAGTGATAGATGTGCAACCAGTGCAGACTGATTTGTAAACAAATAATCTTATGAGCTGGCTCTTTTTAATAAATCAGTCTCAAACTCCTCGGTCAAACGTCTCAAAACTAGGTAAAAAAATTGTTAATATAATCGTTAAAGAACTGGAATTGTGAAGTACAGTTTTAAGCAGAACCAGAATCAATACATTCCTAATGACTCTATCCCTGGTTCCCAAACTACTCAACAAACTCATTTTGAAGAGCTATTAGATAACTCATGTGTCTCAATGACCATTTTAATCAAAAGCCAGTGTTTTTTTTTTTTTTTTTCTACTATTGAAGTGGTTTCATCTGGATTCACAGTCCTCATGCACCCATGATTCCAATCAGAGCCAGCTGGGAATCAATCCTAGCATAATATTTATTCAATTTCCATCAAAATGGTGAGAACTGATGCATGGTCTTTCCTCTCAGGCATTATGATTGTTTTTGACGAGGTTCATTGTTATGTTGTTCTTGTAATCTGCCATATTTGTGACCCTAACAATGAACTGTCAATCACAGTCATATTAGCACTGATGATTTTTGCACGTGGGCATTTCTGAGCAGATTAAATTATTAAATGAGTTCAAAAATGTTGGCTTTCTTCAGTGCATGGGAGATGGCATGGCAAATATTGTTTTTTGAAACGTGGAGGTTTGCCACAATTCAGTTACACTGTCACCATAAATTAATGCTCTTGGTCATGTGCTCTTTACAATGTTATACATGCGATCAGATTTAATCTTACTGTTTTACTTTGTAGCTGTAGAAAATAGTATTTACAGTGACATTCACAGGTCAACTGTTACTTTTGGGCTTATTAAATGTCTGTATTATTGTATTATTGTCACAGATACCTTTAATAGTTTCCTTTTTTTTTTTTTTTAAGTTTGACTGGATCTCATTGCTAAAATCAAAAACAAATTTAGTAAAATAATATTTTTTATTTTTTTAGATATGTTGCTTGAAATCAATCAATGGCAAGTTATGAATCAAAAACAGGTTTTATTTATTTAATAATTGGTAGAGAAATTTAAGTGACTATACATTTTGCGGATGTCAGAATAAAAAATAAAAAAAAAAATAAAAAAAAACAGAAGAACAACACTGTCACACAATTTTATTACACTAACTGTGTGTCTTAATCAACTCCCTAGTTCCATATGTCTTGGAGTGTATTTTTAATCTTTTTCTAACAACTCTAATATTTAAAATGTTATTTAAAATTGTTTTCCTTTCATGAACATTATGGATGAAAGATCTTTCTCTTTTAAAGAGAATAAAAGACTTTGACATCATATATTTATGCTTGCGTTTATCCTCTAACGACTTGAGAAACTTCAGAAGACCTGACGATATTTCCAGTAAGGAAACATAGTGAGAAAAGATGCTCCCTTGAACGATTTTGCGATTGGGACAGCCCTAGAAAAAGCTGACTCCCTGACCAGTGCCCTGACTACTGAACTAGGAAACTGATTGAGATGCACCTTAAATATTAGTGTAATCGATTTTAAACTAACTGCTTCTCTCTTCCAATCAGGACTGTCCTCCAGAGTTAGGTGACTTCAGGGCTCAGCAATGCTCCGCCCATAATGACATTAAGTACCAGGGACAAACCTATGAGTGGATACCGGTGACATACGACCCTATTTCACCCTGTGCCCTCAGATGCCAGGCTCGGGGGAAAAGCCTGGTGGTGGAACTGGCACCCAAAGTGTTGGACGGCACCCGGTGTAAAGCAGATTCACTAGATATGTGCATCAGCGGCATCTGTCAGGTGAATGTCAATGAATGCTTCAATAGAAGTGGTATAACACATTGCACTGTGCTGCTCGTTTGGGAGGTGCAAGTTCAAATCAAGCTTGATCCCTCCCATAATTTCCTCTTATCTCACTGCTTTTGCTGTCAATGAGGTGGCCTTCAAGTGGAGTCAAAAGTATCATTATTTCTAGGTATATGCACATGAACAGCAATGTGAAGTCATGTTTACTAAAGTTGCTGATTTGTGACATTGAAACTTGTTAGAAACAACCCTAGCCATCGTAACAAGTACTAAAGTGACGCTTTCGATTATTAACGAATGAGGTTTGGGTACATCTTTCAAAGCAGCAACAGCAGCATTGGCTGTTTCTTAGCAAGATCTTGAATCCGTGGCATAGGAAAGTAGTTTCACACACAGGAGATTTTTTTTTTTTTCTTATTTATTCACTTGTCTGATGAACTGTTGTATAAAAGCAATATCCCACATGCAATCATGCTGTTTTTTCTGTATATGTCAGCACGGCTGTTATCTGCTGAAGCTCAGCCGTGCTGATATACAGACGTAACAGTATTCTTGCTTGTGTGATATTGCTTTAACACGAATGCAAACGTGAGCCAACACATATCCAACGTGCGGTCCGGTTGAACATTCTTAATGTGTGTTCTTTTGTTACTGTGGTGGTAACAAACCTTAGTATTCAAGAGGGCAATAGAGTTACCTTTAAAATTTGTGCTATGAAACCAGATGTTTTGTTATTCAGCTAAGCTATAAATAAACTCACTGAGCTCTTTATTAGGAACGCTATGGTCCTAATAAAGTGCCCGACATGGTCTTCTGCTTTTGTAGCCCATCTGCCTCAAGGTTCGATATGTTGTGCATTCTGAGAAGCTATTCTACTCACTACAAGTAGAGTGGTTATCTGAGTTACCATAGCCTTTCTGTCAGCTCGAACCAGTTTGGCCATTCTCCTTTGACCTCTCTCATCAACAAGGCATTTATGTCCACAGAACTGCCACTCATTGGATGTTTTTTTGTTTTTTACACCATTCTGAGTAAACTCTAGAGATTGTTGTGTGTGAAAATCCCAGGAGATCAGCAGTTACAGAAATACTCAAACCAGCCTATTATTTTACAGCCAGTCTGGCACCAAAAATCGTGCCACGGTCAAAATCACTGAGATCACATTTTTTCCCCATTCTGATGGTTGATGTGAACATTAACCAAAGCTCCTGACCCGTATATGATTTTATGCATTGTACTGCTGCAACACGATTGGCTAATTAGATAATTGCATGAATAAGTAGGTGTATATGTGTACCTAATAAAGTGATCAGTGAGTGTATATTGAATTAAATTTACGTGCTCAGCAATATTCTCTTCAAACTGTTGAAAGTTCACACTAAAGTAATGTTCCTTGTGGCAATGCTGAGAATGCAACGTTAAGCTATTAAGCGCCTGTTTGCATACTTGTGTAGAGTTTGTTTCTGTCTTAAAGGTACAGTCATTCAAAGATAACTGTCCACCGGACTCCCTCTCTCACGCCACACTCTGCTCCCACTCCCTCACTCCAGACAGCGCTCACTCTCCCTGTTGATCACACGCACCTGCGCATCATCAGTGATTAATCAAGGACTGAATAAAAACCCCGCTCTCACACTCAGTCATTTGTCTGTTCTCATTGTCAGTGTTTCCCCGGAAACTACAGACTCCCTAGTTTGTCTAGACTTAACTGTAATTATATTCTTACCTGTTATTGTTCCCCTCGTCAGAGTTCAGTGTTAGTTCGTCCTCCATTTGTTCCCCAGCATTTGGATTCTATTGTTTCGTTTACATTTCCTGTAAACACCAAAAGACTTTGTGAGTTTTCCCTTCATCTGCATATTGTTATATTTCCCTGTTTGGAGTTTACTCACCTGCTGTTCGTGTTATACCTGTGTCTGGATTGCCTCACCTGTTTGTTACTCCTCTTGTCCATTCCCTCTGTCAATAAACCCCCGCAATTGAGTCCATCCCTCTGCCTCCTTGAGTTTCACAGTGACAGAAGAACAGACCAACCAAAGAGGACTCAGCATGTATTCCACCTGCACCAACGAGCACAATCACCAAGAGCATGGAGCTGACTGGTGTGTTGATGGAGCTTTTTAAACAAGATCTTCCTCTCCTAGAATACACAACTAAGTTCTGTCAACTCGTCACCCCAACCACAATATCGGACTCCTACCTCACATCCATTTATGGAATGGGACTGAACTTTCATCGACACACAGCCCTTCTGGAGGTGGAAAGTTTTTCCTTTGTGGATTATGTCCGAGCCACTCTGGCCATCCATTACTCCTCGCCATTATCGACACACAGGACAGAGGAGGTCACTCCCATCACCCCCAAGGTAAATCCTTTCCCAGCATTCACCCCTTACACTGTGGGTTATGGCGGGAACCCTGTGCCACCACCGCCACCTGCTCCGAAGGCCATGGAGCATACCTCGTTTTTTTCCTCTGTGAATGATCCCCCACTTATGTCGGTACATTTGGCCATGAAGACCATTCCTCACGGATTATCAACACCCATGTCTGCCACAGTTAACGAGCCAGTGCCCATGCCTGCCACAATTAATGACCATGGAGGTCGTTCCCCAGTCGCTGCCAGTGTTCACGACCATGGAGGTCATTCCCCAGTCGCTGTCAATGCTCACAACCATGGAGGTCGTTCCCCAGTCTCTGCCTGTGCTCTTGACCACGGAGGTCAGTTCCAAGTCACTAACGGCTCCTTCGTCCAAGCCTTCCACGCCTCCTTGCTCCAGGCCTCCCACGGCTTCGTCCCTCGAGTCTCCCATGGCTTCACTTCCCTGGCTCCAACCCTCGAGCCTCCCATGGCTTCACCTTCCCTGGCTCCGCCCCTCGAGCTGCCCGTGTCTCTGCCTTCCACAGCTCTGCCCCTCGAGCCACCCGTGGCTCCGCCTTCCGCGATTCCTCCCTTCGAGACTTCCACAGCTCTGCCTTCCCTGGCTCTGCTCCTTGATCCTCCCATAGCTCCGCCTTCCATGGCTCTGCCTCTCGAGCCTCCCATGGCTCCGCCTTCCTTGGCTCTGCCCCTCAGGCATCTCCTGGCTCTGCCTTCCACAGCTCTGCCCCTTGAGCCACCCGTGGCTCTGCCTTCCATGGTTCCTCCCTTCAAGCCTTCCACAGCTCTGCCTTCCCTGTCTCTGCTCCTCGAACCTCCCATGGCTCCGCCTTCCATGGCTCCACCTCTCAAGCCTGCCATGGCTCCACCTTCCTTGGCTCTGCCCCTCAGGCATCTCCTGGCTCTGTCTTCCACGGCTCCACCCTTTGAGCCTTCCATGGCTCCACCTTCCATGGCTTCGTCCCTCAGGCCTCCCGTGGCTCCGCCTTCCCTGGCTCCACTCCTCGAGCCTCCCATGGTTCTGCCTTCCATGGCTCTGCCTCTCGAGCCACCCATGGCTCCTTCTTCCTTGGCTCCAACTGTTGAGCCTCTATTGGCTCCGCCTGCCTTCGTCGAGCCTCCCTCGGCTCCACCTGCCTTTGTTGAGCCTCCCTCAGCTTCCCTCTCAGAATCTTCCATGGCTCTGCCCTCACCTCCTGAAACTTTAACTTATATGGTTCTGCTCGCTCTGCCACTATCTCCACCACCTGAGTCTCAAATCCCCGATCCTCCTGTGGCTCCGCCTGCTCCTCCTCTGGTTCCTCCTCTTGAGACCCAAAATCTCCATCCTCCTGTGGCTCCATCTCCGGACCCATCTCCAGCTCCGCCATTGGGATCTCAAGTCCCTGCTCCTGCTGCTCCACCTCTGGATCCGCCTATGGCTCCGCCCCCTAAGTTTCCACCTCCTGCGGCCAAATCACCAGACCGTTCCCTTCCTAGAGCTGCCTCCCAAATCTCCTGACCCTGTTCCTGCTCTGTGGACACCTCCCAGGCCTCCTGACCCTGTCCCTGCTCTGTGGCTGCCTCCCAGGCCTCCTGACCCTGTTCCTGCTCTGTGGCCGCCTCCCAGGCCTCCTGACCCTGTCCCTGCTCTGTGGCTGCCTCCCAGGCCTCCTGACCCTGTCTCTGCTCTGTGGCTGCCTCCCAAGCCTCCTGAGCCTGTCCCTGCTCTGTGGCTGCCTCCCAGGCCTCCTGATCCTGTCCCTGCTCTATGGCCATCTCCCAAGCCTCCTGACCCAGTCCCTGCCCAATGGTCACCTCCCATTCTGTCACAGATCCACCAGACTCCCTCTCTCATGCCACACTATGTTCCCTCTCCCTCACTCCACACAGCACTCACTCTCCCCTAAGTTGATTGCACGCACCTGCGCATCATCAGTGATTAATCAAGGACTGCATAAAAACCCCGCTCTCACACTCAGTCATTTGTCTGTTCTCATTGTCAGTGTTTCCCCGGAGACTACAGACTGCCTAGTTTGTCTAGACTTACCTGTAATTATATACTTACCTGTTATTGTTCCCCTTATCAGAGTTCAGTGTTAGTTCATCCTCCGTTTGTTCCCCAGCGTTTGGATTCTCCTGTTTCGTTTACGTTTCCTGTAAAGACCAAAGGACTTTGTGAGTTTCCCCTTCATCTGCATATTGTTATATTTCCCTGTTTGGAGTTTACTCACCTGCTGTTCGTGTTATACCTTTGTCTGGATTGCCTCACCTGTTTGTTACTCCTCTTGTCCATTCCCTCTGTCAATAAACCCCGTGACTGAGTCCATCCCTCTGCCTCCATGAGTTTCTCCTTGACAATAACTCTATCATTTGCTTATTGTACATTAATTAGTTATTCAGTTATGCCTATCCACACAGAACTTGTCAGGTCTTCCATTGCTGATTTGTTTTGGCTACTTCCATATTTTGTTTCTGGCTTGAATACGTAAGATGTCATAATAACAACTGCCTTACTCTGAAGGAGATGCTTACCAGGTGCACTTAAAGTCAGAATGAGATACTAAAAAGCCTAGAAGAAAATAAAAAGTTCACAAACCAATGTCAAAAATCTGTAAGTATTTATGGCACTTAAGTTAATACAACTATTCTTTAAAGAACAGTCTAGGCTTGTTGATTAGGTGAAAAATGCTGTTCTGAAGCCAGAGCCTCTCTATATTTACGAGGGAGAGATCATGACCTTTTCTGTCCAGCTCTGATATACATTAACATTAGCACGATAAGAGTAAGGTTTACAGTTTCATCCGATTCTATTCCAGAATATATATATATATATATGGATCAAGTCTCCATCCAACGGAGTTACCAAACCATCTGCTTCTGTCATAGTATCACTCTTTTTATTGCATCTTCAAAAGCTCAATGTTATTGTTTGGTGGTTCTGACGCCAACAGGTTTTCCATTCTGGCTGTTCAGAATGGAGCAGCTCACATTTCCTAAAAATATAAAAAAAATTAAAAAAAACTTGCTGCTAAAATGGAAAGATAATGAAATAATGACCATAAACATAGGAAAACTGTCTCTCTTTTTAAACGTTACATATGTGGGGATTTGCGGTATATTTAGATCACGGTACTGCCAGTTTAACCTCAGTTCTATGTCTATGCGTGAGAGAGGGAGAAAGAAAGAGGCCAAATCAACAGAAAGACAGGAATTGAGTTTCCATCCAACCATGGCCATGTTAAAAAAAAAAGGAAGTACACAGCAGGAATTCCAAAAAAAGAAATTGCTTGGAAACATAATTAACTCTGTTGAAAGTTTGAATTTTAGCCCTAATTCAAAATCTTTGCAAATAAACTTTCTCTTGTACCTCTTTGCATTTAAACAATATTCTAGAGCCAGCTGTGACTTGAATAACTTTGCATTGTTTTTAAGATTCATTTGCTTGGTTATGTTTAATGCTTGAATGACTTAGATGACTTAGATGTGAAAAAGATCAAACAAAAATGAAAATTCTGTCATCATTTACTCACCCTTATACAGTACATAAATCTGTATTACTTTCTTGTATCTGTGTTTTAGCCCTCCTATTGGAGAGGTAGATAATAATTTTTAAATACCACATAGTTTTTGGTATGGATCCTTTGTGGCTTTGTCAAGACTATCAAAATACACATAATATTTTTTCATACAATTGTTTAAGAGAGATAACCATTACAAAAAAAAAAAAAAAAAAGAAGATTGTTGCATCTTTTGCGTTCGTGGGTCAATTCTGACCCGGGCATCAATTGTGACTTTACACATGATATTATGTAGATTTGTTTGTACATCTATGAATTAGATTTTTTTTTTATTATTATTTACACTTCACTTACATTAAGCTTCTTTCCCCTCACACACTTTTTTGTCTCTCACTGGGAATGCATCTTGTTTACAAACATGCACACACACATACACATACAGTCACACACAAACACATACAAATTCCTGTACAAAACAGACATGACAGATGTGACAAACATAACAAATAAACCAAATCAAAGGCAAGATTTTCTTCATGCATACATAAATAGGGACTGAAAGAGGAAATTGTCCACATTTTACTCTGCATCCATCTAATGCCGCAGCATACTCGCACATCAACATTCGGTAGTTCATGCAAGTACATTGAATAGATTTTGCTTAAAAACATAGTAAAGAAGTATTAATGTTGTTTTCTTGAGTTGTACAGTTGTTTTGATGATTTGAAAAATAATACATTGGTTTCATAACTTTTGACCACCAAGTCATATTGAGTTATTGGAAATTCATTCAAATTACTAGTTATTCTCACATTGGATGTTAATATAAATTGTATATTATGTTATATTTAGATAATATTTCAAAGAAATGTTGATAAAAAAAAGATGTCTTCACATGTATCACACTGGTTTTGCTGTAGTTAATGTATATTTTTGAAATGTCAAAGAATTTCTTAATTTTATTATTTATTCAAAAAATGCCATCATAAATAATAACTTTTTTATATTTGTCAGTTAACATACCAAAAACAGTTTAGAACGTATTAATGACTTACATTATAGTTTTAGATGAAAACCACCAGTTTATGAATGATTTATAAGCTTGAATTCCACCGGGTCGAAATTGACCTGCAAATGCAAAACATGTATGCAGATTCTGAACGCAATAGGAGGGTTAAGCTGCTCTTTTCAGTGCTAATAAGATGTGAGAGCTACGGCAGAGGGGAAGATTTTCAGTAAATAATAACTTACATTTCCATCTGTTCCTCTCTCAAAGCTATATGTTGCACAAGCATCATATGGATGACTTTAATGGTGCTTTTTTGTTATTTTTGTAAAGAATAAAAGGAAAAAAAAGGAAAGTGACATGAATTTGATTCAACATGAGGGTGAGTACATGATGACAGAATTTTCCTTTTTAAACTATTCCTTTAGCAAAGCTCTCTTACTGTTTTCAGTAGATGTGACTCGGTTTCTCGGGTTGTTTCCATTTAGCCTACAGCAAAGAAATGCAACATTCAAATCAAACCAAATGCATTTATCATAATTCAGTGCAGCACTTGACGTTTACCGAATTCTTAAATGTTGATCAAACTTCTCTTGCATGGCATTGCACCTAATTTAACCTCAACCCCCATGAGTATTAGGAAAATTGCCTTAAATGAAGCTTGTCTGTTTACTTATGCTTGTTTACCAGAGCTACTGGGCAAAGTCGTTGTTGTTTGCTTTTTCTGGCTGCCTTTCCTATTGCCCTTATTTTATTTTATTTAACATTAGACTGATTTTCTGGTGCAGATGGCAGAGACCCAATGGAAGATTGGGTAACTATTGATGTTCCTGTGAGTGAAATGTGCGCAAGAGATCTAAAAAGGGCACTTCTTTCTCTTTCTCTCTGTTTTATACATTGGTTGTCCATTAATTTTTTTATTAAGCAAGTTAGAGCTTAAACATAGTAGTTTGGAGCCATGCTCTGGCCAGTTTCTCAATCCAAGCTATTTTATTGTCAGTTTCTATTCTGATTTGGAGGAAGCATATCTTATTCCACAACTTTCTGCTGGTGAACAATAAAACAGACACCATAGATTTACATTTAGGGTGGAACCTGAGCCATATCTAGGGATCAAAATGTCAGCAAAACTTGAGGTTGGGCCAGTAAGCAAACACCCAGAGCACCATAAGAACCGCGCATAACAACACCCTGGCAACATCCCAAAACACCCAAGCATCATGGTGAGTTTTACATGGACAAGCACTACTCACAACACTCACAAGTGAGCGCTGCAAGACATAAATAAACCCTGTAATGCAAGGTTGCATTTGGTGACAGTGATGGCGTTGGCATAGATATCATATATATCAGTGGTTGACACTCCCCCCCTCCCCCCCAATCAAATCTATTTTCGTTCCCTTATTCTATCTTTCGGGTCTCTTTCACATCTGTTTCATGTCCTCTCACTCATCCGCCCCTTTTCCCTACCATATTGCCCACAGTACTCCCTTTCCCTTCTTCTTGTGTCCTTTCTTTCTGCTTTGCTCCGAGTGATGGCTCTTTCATTTCCAACAGGAAGTTGGCTGCGACAGACAACTGGGCAGCAACGCCAAAGAGGACAACTGCGGCGTCTGTGCTGGAAACGGCTCCACCTGCCGACTGGTCCGAGGCCAGGCTCTGCCCCACGTCTCACCTGACGAACGTATGTACACGCATGCTTAAATATATTTCCCCTTTACTGTTTGTGGAACACTGTTGGTTTGGTTTTACTTTGGCACCTAACTTACCTGCTACCCTGAGATCAGTGTTTGGCTGCCCTGAGCTTAAACCTGTCCTGTGTAATGTTAACACTACTGGCCACAAATTGTATTTATATAAAAACAAACTTGATTTTAAAAAAAAATTTCTTTTTTTTTTTTTTTTTTTTTGCTCTACTCTGTCAAATGTAAAAAACCTTGAGAGGTTAAAGGAAGATATTTGTGGTTTGCATCATAAAATGTTATGTAATGAGCACAGCATTTGGAGAACTGATGGATATCATTACATATTTATTTATGCATGTTTACTGAACATTAAAGGAATATAAATGTTTTCAATTATCATTTACTGGCCCTTATGTCATTCTAAATCTGCACCCCCCCCCCCCCCCCCCCTTTTGGAACACAAAAAGAGATGTTTTGGAAAATGTCTGAACAGTTTTTTCAATACCATACACGTGGATGGCGATTTACACTGTCAAGTTCCAAAAAGGACAAAAACACCATAAAGTAATAGCAACTCCTTTTAAACATCAACGGCCACTGTTATGATTGGCTAACATCATGCAGCCCCTCAAATTCAGCCATGTTTGAAACTCAATTGGAAGAGAATCAACAAGCCCCTCAACATTATAAAACTAAATTTCAGGGTTTACACCTAACGCACATCCAACACATTGCATCTGAATATATTAAACTGTTCATCTCAAGCACAACTGTTATCATGGTAGGTTTGTGCTCAAAACAACAAGAGGAAGCAGCTGAATGAAAGAGAATGCATCTCCCTTTCAGAGTTGTAACTTGACACCGCTTCTTTTAAAAGCAGCGGGATACATGGCAGCGGTCAAAGAATCTGTGTAGTTCATGTTTATATACAAAATAATTCAAAATAGTCCAGATGGGTACCAAATCACTTTTATTGTCACACAACCATATGCACAAGTGCAACAGTGGGTGAAAGTTTTGGGTGCAGTTCCGAGCAACATAGCAGTCATGACAGTGATAGACATATACCAATTTACAATAAACATCAGATTTACACAACACAATTTACAAAACTAATATACACATAATTATACAACACAAAAATAATATACAATGTACAGTATGCAATACACACAATATAGAATACACATACACATAATATAGAATACACATACAATAAAAATAATAAAGTATATATACAAATACAGTAGGTTGTATTGTACTGTATTGACATTCAGGCTGACGGTTGATAGTCAGTTGCCAGTGTGTTGTTTAAGAGACAATATAATTTATGACAGTCCAGTGTGAGATAATAAGATTAATAAAGTGCAGTGCTGATGTATTTTGATCATGGGAGATCAAGAGTTCAAAAGTCTGATTGCATGGGGGAAGAAGCTGTCATGAAGTCAGCTGGTGCGGGTCCTGATGCTGCGATACCGCCTGCCTGATGGTAGCAGTGAGAGCAGCCCATGGCTCGGGTGGCTGGAGTCTCTGATGATCCTCCGAGCTTTTTTCACACACCGCCTTGTATATAAGTCCTGGAGGGAGGGAAGCTCACCACCGATGATGTGTCTAGCAGTTCGCACCACCCTTTTCAGGGCTTTGCGGTTGAGGGCAGGGCTATTGCCATACCAGGCAGTGATGCAGCCAGTCAGGATGCTCTCTACAGTGCTGGTGTAGAACCGTGTGAGGATGTGGTGGTTCATTCAAACTTCCTCAGCTGTCTCAGGAAGAAGAGGTGCTGATGAGCCTTCTTCACAATGGCCTCAGTGTGGATGGACCATGTGAGTTCCTCTGTGATGTGGACACCAAGGAACTTGAAGCTGCTGACTCTCTCCACTGGTGCTCCATTTATGGTGATGGGACTGTGTTCTCTGTCTTTTCTCCTGAAGTCCACCACAAGCTCCTTGGTCTTGCTGATGTTGAGGGAGAGATTGTGCTCCTGACACCAGCGTTTCATCATTGTCAGTGATCAGACCTACCACCGTCGTATCATCAGCAAACTTAATGATGGCACTGGAGCTGTGTGTTGCCACACAGTCATGTGTGCACAAGGAATACAACAGTGGGCTGAGAACACAGCCCTGCGGGGCTCCAGTGTTGAGAGTCAGTGATGAGGAGGTGTCGCTGCCCATTCTAACCACTTGGCGACTGCTTGACAGGAAGTCCAGGATCCAGCTGCACAGGGAGCTGTTTAAGCCCAGAGCCCGGAGTTTCTCATCAAGCTTGCAGTTTGCTTACCGCAACAACCACTCCACTGATGATGCCATTGCATCTACACTACACACTGCTGTCTCCCACCTGGAAAAAAAGGAACACTTATGTGAGAATGCTGTTTGTAGACTACAGCTCAGCATTCAAGTTGGCTCTGTTTCCCCTTTTCCTTTTGCGTTTCCGCGGCCGGGCAGCCCAGACAAAGGGCTCCGCTGGCGTGTTTGTAAACAGCGGGTCGGCATTGAGGAATTTGAAGTTCGGTTTTCGGTATGTAATTGCAGAACCAATGTCCAAAAGTGTTTTCTATCGTAGACAATAAGGCAGACAACATCCAAGACAAAAAAAAACAAAAGAACTGTAAACAAAACAAACAAAAAACTGCAATGTTGTGTTGGAGCTCGCAACGCAGCAGCCATACTCGGCGCCATCTTGAGTCCTCGGCTCTCGAACTGAGTGCCAGTGGGTGGGGCCAAGGATGTAATGACGCATGTTGAGGGATGTGTGAATACAAATGAGCAATGTTTTGTGACGTCACTAACAGATAGATTTCAAAACGAAATGTTTCAGCAGGATGGTAATTACAGTATAAATGCTCTTTTTAGACTGGGGAGGAAGTTTTGAGTTCTGAAATGTACATGTTTTTTAAGTCCAGTTACCACTTATATGTCTAAATATCAAGGAAAATTTTATTCTCCATTTCATGACCCCTTTAAGTTTAATTCTTTAACAAGTTTTAAATCAACAAAACCAATCTCCCAACTAGAGGGTGTGCAGCGAAGCCATTATGTGTATCTGTGTCTGTTGCTGTGCCAAAATTTTCTGTGTTTGGATTCAGATATATAAGCGGATATGGGTGGGGCTTAAACCGGAAATGCATCAAAACTAAATGAAAAGCCCATTTTTAAATGTGAATCTATTTTATTAATAGTTTTGTATATCAAATATGACTTGTATCATTCATGAAATTATTTATTATTATTATTGTTAATAATAATACTATTATTATTTAATTATATTATTATAATTTTTTCTGAATATTTGTTGTTAACTGTGGATTGCCCTCCCTAATCATCCATATTGTCAAACAAACAAAAAAGATTCAGTTTGAATCAGAAATAAATTACAATACTGTAGCTTTGGTCTGCATTTACACTAAAAGATAGATAGGATAGGATATTGATGCACATGTGTAAACAGATGAAAAAAAGCATAAGATCTGATTTTTCCACATCCAGTATGAGCCTTCCAAACATGGTTCCAAGTCAGATACATATGCAGTATCCGGACATCTGACCTAAGTCTAAACACCTGTATACGATTCTCCTTGTATTTCAAACATTAATATATGCTGAAACAGATTTTTTTGTTTATATCTGTGCATGTATAAAAATTAGTGTTGGGTAAGTTACTCAAAATAAGTAATCCCCTACACATTATTAATTACTTCTTTTAAAATGTAACTAGAATACTTTACTGATTACTTCATCTGAAAAGTAATCACATTACTAATTATTTTACTTTGACAGTAATTTCTAAATCATTTTTACTAGAAAAGTTTTTGGTTTTCCACTCAAATTCAAAATGTCTATATTTCCTCCTCATTCATTTTCGCACACCATTCAGCTGTCACAGAAACACTAACAGATGTACATATGAATTCATATTTTTTATGTGTTATACATATTACTTTAGTGCAAGTAATGTACTTAAAAGTAATTACATTAATTGAAAATCAGTAACTGTAATCTGATTACAAGAATTTAAAATGTAATATGTTACATTACTTTTTGACTAAAAAGTAATTAGATTACAGAAACAAATTGCTTTGTAATCAAATAACAATGATAAAACTGTTATTTTGGAGGTATGAGATTAAATAATGAAAGATGAAAATAAAAAAAGATAAAAGAAATGAGAATAAATCAATTTACAAATAGATTCATTGTTTGCATTTTGGGATTGCAGGAAGAGTTATTGATGTGTGAGAGAATCTTAGTCCATTTGTGAAAAATAACACCCTTCATGCTATTGCACATGCTTGTAAATAGCTAGTTGTCATATATATAAAGATTATTACCCAAATACTCAGTTTGTGTTTCTGTCTACTGGGCAAGTAATGGGTATTTAGGCAGGAAGCCATCGTTGAAATCATGTCTGTTTTAAAATATCAAATAAAAGAAGAGTGTTTTATGTCAAGGCCACTCCCCAAATTAATTAAGACAGCCACTTTTTACTTCTTCGCACAGGACGACTAAATATTGCCTTTAAACATGCCAGCTTATGGAATGCAAGGCTATTTTTGTGGCACTCTACAAATTTGTGCAAACGTTCTGCTGTGCAAATAGAGTTTTATATTGTTTTTGGTGAGATCTACGTGTCGGATTGTGTTTGATGAAGGGCTGCCAGTTGCTCCAGGGAATTTTCCTCATCCAAAAATTCCTTTCTCTTACAGCAAAGTGCCCAGACAGCTCTGATTAAGGCTTTAATCCAAAAACTTGTGAGCTACGTAGGCAGCATTTAAGGCACCATAGGCACACTCCAGACAATAAAGCTGTTACAACAGGTAGGCAGCATAATTATGCTGCCTTCTAAAATAACTTATTTTGGTCAATTTCTAAAACAGCATGGAGAAGAATGCATTGAAACATATGCAGAGAATAATATTTGATTACAATATATGATTATAATTCATTTAGAGGAATATTCTGGGTTCAATGCAAGTTATGCTCAGTCGACAGCATTTGTGTCATAATGTTGATTACCACAAAAAATTATTTCGGCTCGTTCCTCCTTTTCTTAAAAAAAGGCAAAAATCTGTGTTACAGCGAGGCACTTACAATGGAAGTGAATGGGGCTAATCTGTAAACATTAAAATGCTCACTGTTTCAAAAGTATAGCCACAAGACATAAACAATATGTGTGTAAACATCATTTTAGTGTGATAAAATCACTTTTTATCACTAACTTTTTTCTGTGTAAAGGTATAGCCAATTTTAGAACTTTGTCGCCATGACAGTATTATGCTGTAAACCCTAAAACCACGGTTTAAACAACTTCACAGCTTAAATAATACACACAATTTAACAGAAAAATTAATGTAAGTAGTTTTATAAAATTATAGTCTTCACAATTCTGCCTTTTAACCCTCTAACATTTGGCCCCATTTACTTTCATTGTAAGTGCTTCACTGTAGACCAGATTTTTGCTTTGTTTTTCAAGAAAAGGAGGAATGAGTCAAAATAAATTTTTGTGGTAATCAACATTATGCCACAAATGCTGTCGATTGAGCTTAACTTGTATTAAACCTGGAATATTCCTTTAATACTGAAAAATATAGATAAAAAATTGGTCAATCTAACTAGTGGCGACTGTTTCCCAAAACCGAAGTAACTATGTCACACATCAATTGTTCGAACCTCATTTGTTCAACAATAAAGTGCTATCATTAATGATGTTTTGCAGGGGATGGAGTAATATGTGTATGTAGCCTCTATTTCGGCTCATCACGATGCAGTAGATTGTAAGTATTTGGGGAAGCACAACTTGATCATCAGGTTCCTGAGAGGTGCTAAGAGGTTGAATCCCTCCAGACCATGTCTCGTCCCCTCATGGGACCTCTCCGAAGTCCTTCGGGGTCTACAGGAAGCTCCCTTTGAGCCCTTGGAGTCAGCTGAGCTTAAGGCACTCTCTTTGAAGACTGCCCTCCTGACTGCGCTCACTTCCATCAAAAGGGAAGGGGATCTGTAGGCGTTCTCTGTCAGCGAATCATGCCTGGAGTTCAGTCCGGGTTACTCTCACGTGATCTTGGGACCCCGACCGGGCTATGTGCCCAGGGTTCCCATGACTCCTTTTAGAGATCAGGTGGTGAACCTGCAAGCACTGCCCCAGGAGGAGGCAGACCCAGCCTTGGCATTGCTGTGTCCGGTGCGAGCTTTACGCATCTATTTGGATCACACGCAGAGTCTTAGAAGCTCTGAACAGCTCTTTGTTTGCTTTGGTGGACAGCGGAAAGGAAGCACCGTCTCTAAACAGAGGATCACCCACTGGGTCATAGACACCATCACTATGGCGTATCAGGCTCAGGACGTGCCACCCCATGCAGAGTTAAGAGCCCACTCCACCAGGAGTGTGGTGGCCTCCTGGGCCCTGGCCAGTGGCGCCTATCTGGCAGACATCTGCAGAGCAGCGGGCTGGGCAACACCCAACACCTTTGCAAGGTTCTACAATCTCCGGGTTGAGCCGGTCTCGTCCCGTGTATTGGCAGACACGAGCAGGTAAGTTCCGGGACAACTGGTCGGGTGTACCGCTTGCACATAGCGCCTTTCCCCTCCCTTGAGGGGAAGACGTGCGCTCTTGACTCCCAGTCGTGTTCACAGACTGTGATCCCTGGATGACTTTCCTCCTTAGCCCTCTGGCAGCTGAGTTTGCGGAGAAACTTGCTGACTGGCCCAGTACATGTGCTAATGAGCCCCTGTACTGAGGTAGGTGCTCCACATGTGCTGGTTCCCCGAAGACGACCCCATGTGATATCTTCCACAAAAATTGTTTCCCTGATGGCAAACTACGTCTGCCTTGGGCAGAGGCCCCTCTGCCCCCAGTCGCCATGCTCTGTAGAAACTCCTCCCCATTCGGGTAGGACATACCATGGGACCTCTCCACATGACATACTTCCAACAAGACTCGGTAAGACCATGTGACATATTCCACTCAACCCCCCCCCCCCCTTTTGGGCGGGGTGTGGTCTCCGCGGTGTCTTCCCCTTGGGAGGGACACCCCCCAAAGCAGACACTTATGGCTCCCAGTCAGTTAACAAATTCCACTCTTTTTGGGGAGAAAAGAGAGGGAAAAGAGGCCTCGGCTGGGCTAGCCTTTCCCTATAGTTGGGCAGTCGACTTGTTCCTGATGGACCGTTCGATGCTCATAAGAGCATTGGGGGAGGTTACGTGACAGCCTGGTGCGCTGGCTACGAGGCACACAGCAGTCTGCCCATCACACATCACCAGTTCACGTAACACAGTTCAGCTAGTTGTGGCGTTTTGTATAAGGACCCCTAGTGTCACTACATCGACACAAAGTCGAGTGAGTGACAGATAGGGAACGTCCTGGCTACTTTCATAACCTCTGTTCCCTGATGGAGGGAACGAGACATTGTGTCCCTCTTGCCACAATGCTGAACTACCCACTGAAATGGCCGGGACCTGGTCTCGGCTCCTCAGTACAAAACCTGAATGAGTGGTTGCATACCAGCTCCTTTTATACCCATATGTCCGGGGGAGTGGCATGCAAATTCCACTCGCCAATTCTTATTGGCCTTTTTTTCAAAAAAGCAGAGGTGTTTGGGGCTCCCAAGTGTGACCCCTAGTGTCACTACATCGACACAACGTCTCGTTCCCTCCATCAGGGAACGGAGGTTACAAAAGTAACCAGGATGTTTTCTTAAGTGCATGTAAGTGTGGTCAAATCTTGATACAATGAAAGATGTCCATACAGCAAAATAAAAAGGAACTATGCTTCTAACCACAGGTAAAGAGCTGTAGTTCCAACCATACTACTTTGCGATGCTGTTTGCAAATGTTCGTTGGAACTATGGTTTTGGGAATCACCAAATCGTTGAACTATGTTGGTAACGATGGAACTTGCAACCATAGTTGGCTAACGATGCTTTTGGGAAACTCACCCCTGAACAAGTTATATTTATATGTGCTGTGTATTTTATTCCTATTATAGTACAGCAGCATGCTTGCATCAAACTCTATTGGAACCAATTGTGAGTGGAGTCTCCTGTGCTTTTTGTGTGAGGGTGTTCCAAATCAGTCACTTTTATGAGGTCCCATTTTAGCTAGGATTCTAGCTGCCTATGTAGGCCATTGACAGCGAGGCAGCACACTTGGTTTTGGAAAAGGGACTGGAACTTTGCAATGAAGCCTTTTTCACACAATCATGCTATTCATTTTCAAAGCCTGTTAAACCAAAACTGGGTAACTTGATCCAAACAAGTTATGCCTTCTCTAATAAAAGCCATCTCGCTAATAATTCATGTACATGGCACTGACATGTAGGTTTCTCGTAAGTCGTACAGCCCTCATGAGGTCCCAAGATGGAAGTCTGGTCATTGGATAGGTCATTCCCCAAACTATTTCAATCCCAGCTGGATGACACTCAAGACTTCAGAGTGACGCATGGATCTATTGTTATTAAAATGTAATAGAGCTGCTAATGAGCCTTTGGCTCTTATTATCCATTCCATTCTGCTTTTCTGAGAGAAGAGCAAGAGAAAGACAGTTGCATTATGGGACTGTTTTATACTGTAAATGTGATTTTGATTTTACATCTGGAGCATTTGTTAGCCACATTAGATTCAATTTTCTACACTGTTATAAACAAATTTGAAGTCACATTTGCATGGTTGGGTAATTATTAAAGAGTGGGTAATTATATCTTGGGTATTTTGGTAATTTTAAAATGCACCATTCGTGCTGTTTACAATCAACTGGTCTCTGAAAGTTTATTTCATTATAGTAATAAATTACAGCACTTTCTGAGTATGTTTCCAAAGGAAATATTTTGGGGCTCCTAAGATGTTGGCACAGTTCCAAGCCCTTTAATTGCTGGATGCAGTGGGCATTGCCAAGCCAAGGGTAAACTCTTTTTTCCTGCGTTAATTCCTGCTAATGTACTAAATTGCATTAGCACTTCACAGCTACACAAACTGTTTGCTATTTTTCTCGATTTATTGGTGTTGCTCTTTCCATCCAGTCCAGCCTATAGTTCCTCAGTAAAAACTGTGAGTAGAAGTAGTTGAGGAAACTACAAGCTGCTCATAATTTGAAGTAGTTAAGCTTTAAAAAATAAAAAAAAATAAAAAGTTAGCAAATTAAAGCTATTTAGTTTTAACTGTTGAGCAGCAGCATTTAACTAAATATCTGAATACAAAATCAACAAATAAATGCAGCTCAAGGTCTTTTTTTGCAGGGACTCAAATCCAAATGAACCATTCAGATGAACTTATTCACTAAAATTAATCTGACCTCCCAACGTTTCTCAATGCTAATAGAGCAAGGAAATTTAAGGTAAACACGTTTGATTACTTCTTCAGCTCATTTAATGTTTTATTTTTTTCCTGTAAAAATATCTAAAAATCCTTAAAACAAGATCAATTAGATTGATCTTGTTTTAGAAACAACACTGCATAAGATATTTAGGTTTTTCAGAGAATGTATTTTTAAAATGTATTTTGTCTTACTGTACTGCCAGAGTTTTTATAGTCAAAACAAGTGAATAAATCTACCAGTGCTGATGACCTTGAGTAATCTAATGGAATACGTTACAAATTACGTATTATGTAATCTGTAGTGGAATACATTTCAAAAGTAACCCAACCCTGGATTTATTACCCAACGTTGCTCAATCAGTGGTGTGAGTTGGGGTGCAGACTATCTCTTTGTTTGGCCAATGCAGACACACTGTAAACGAAACACTGCGTATTCAGAAAGCTGTTTTGAAAACAAAGTTTACTTTTGCAATTCCGTTTGGTGGCGCTAGTGGTGCAGAAATTACATCAGCTTTATTATGTCACTTTTTTAGTTGTGTATGCTAAACACTTATTATTGGGACTATCCTCCATGAGCAATCTGAGTTTAAGCACCTTGTTCAAAGGCCCATAGGCAATAGTTTTGCATTAATGCATTAATAAGCATTCAACATTATTTACTCACCCTCATGTGATTCCAAACCTGTATGCTGTTGTTTTATTCTGTGATACACAAAAGTAGAATTTTTTTAATTGAACTTTACTGTTGTATGGCTTCAGAAGTCTCCAAATATAGTGCACAAATCATATGGACTACTTTTATGGTACTTTAAGGTTTGTTTGTTTGTTTGTTTTTTGACTGACATGGTCACTATAATCTGTTGGTACAAGGAAAAGTGCTGGATAAAGATTCTCCTTTTGTATTCCTTGGAATAAATAACAACATATGTGATGACACATGAAGGTGAGTTTAAATTTTTTCCTGTATTAAGTGCACTGTAAGCCACTTTAAATAAAAAAGTGTCTGCTAACTTAAGAATACCAATAATAGAAGGAAACTACAATGGACAGTCAGGACTGCTGAGATGATTATTGGTGCCCCCCTGCCCACACTCCAAGACCTGTGCATCTCCAGATTGAGGAAACCTGCAGGTAGAATCACTCTGGACCCCACACACCCTGCCCACTCCCTCTCTGAACTGTTGCCCTCTGGCCAGCGCTACAGAGCACTGAGCACCAGGACATCCAGGCACAAGAACAGTTTTTACCCTCAGGCCATTTTCCACATGAACTATTAAACTGCCTTCAATACTTCCCCATAGTGCAATAATGTAAATAAATATCTCATGTACAGATGTAAATTCACTTATATTTAAATAAATAACTGTACATACCCCTACCTTGCACATATATTACCACTTGCACATGTACATATGCCATTCTATGTTATATGTCCTATTTTTTTTGTATGTCTGTTTATACTCTTACCTTGTTTTATATTCTGTGTGTCACTCTAATGTTCTGTGTGCACTTGTTTCTCCTATAAAAATAAATAAATAAATAAAAATGTCCTTGTGTACGTGAGCACACTTGGCAATAAAGCTCATTCTGATTTCTGATTCTGATTTCTAATAAATGAGTAAATGGAGCGATTTCCTGTATTTTGCTCTGTTTTCTCCATTCTCCTCGTTAAGCCTGCTGTTACAGAGTGCTCTCAATCCAACCATAACTGAAAGCACTCAGTCTGTTCTCTGTTGTGGCTTTCTGTTTACTGAACTGGAAATTGGTGGTTTTCACTATTTTTTCTGCAGTACACTGGGAAACCACAAATGTTTATTATGAAGAGAAGACAAACACATTAAGCGTGTCCAAGCTGACGTGTGTTTCTTTGCAACTCATTTACTCTCAAGTGTTATGACCATCTCAGATATTTACATGCACTTGTGATTGATATCTCACATCATCAGTGGACACTGACATGGACTGTGAGGGATGCTGTACTCTTGGGCTATGTTTGGACTGCAGTGGGATCTCATTCTTATTTGTAGGCAATCGTATGTCAAGTGTTATTTTGGTATGTTTGGCTAGACACTGAAATGTACAATATCAAAATATTGAAAGCAACTGAAATGCAAAGCCATTTAAGGTATGTTCAACTGTGTAGAATCCTGTGAAGACTGGTCAGGACTGAAATTGCCAGAATCTTTGCGAGGGTACAGCTGCAGATGAACGAGTTTAATGCTCAGACACAATCCCACAGAGACACTCACATTTATAAATAAATGATGGAGAAACTTTGTCGAAGCAAGACCTTTTTTATGGCGAATTCATTTGTAAATGAGAGAGACTAATTCAAGTTGTAAATTGCAGTCTTTATATGGCTGACATTCATTATCATTTCAACAAAAGCTCAACAACTATGAAATATAAATGAAACACCTTTGATGTTACGGTGTAACACAATGTAACAAATATATCATAGCATTTGCCAGTCTGATCAAAATATTAATCAAGAAGGCGAGGTTAAACTAAAACTATTAAACTAATTTGCCTTGGTTCATTTGTCCCGCCTGTTTCACATCGAATGCCAAAGCAGAGCATACATAAAGCTGCAGCATAACTACAGCAGCAGACTTGCTATAAACACTGGAAGCATTTACTACGTAACAGCCATGGCTTTTTACAGAAAATAAGTGGTTTCTATGTAACTATGTATACTATTCAGAATAACGACCATAACTTATAAAATGGTTATCAGGAATGGGCCATTGATAAGTATTGCAAACATGATCGTCATGAAATCTTATTTACATGATGCTGGTGTAACATGATTTTTGTCATGTAGAGTCCAACAACACAATAAGCTTTGTTCCTTTAACGTCATAAATCAGTGGAGAAACTAAGTTTGTACATGAAGGGGGAGGGCGAGGATGTTTGAATGTTGTTCTGCACAACATAGGATGGCGAACATTAAGTTTGGCTCGATCACTTGGCTTTATAATATATTCAGAAATAAGTAATTATGTTCAACCACTGAATCTCTTTGTTCAAACACCCACCAAAACTTTTAAGAGATGAGTACTTTCATCACATAAAAAAGGACGCACTTCCCAAAATATATTAAAATGTTAACGGTAACACTTTACAATAAGGTTCCATTTGTTAACATTAGTTAACATGATCTAACAATGAACAATACCTTTACAGCATTTATTAAACTTGGTTAATGTTAATTTTAACATATAATAATACATTTTTTAAATCAAAAGTTGTATGTTAACATTAGTAAATGCACTATGAACTAACAATAAACAATTGCTGTCAAAATGCTGTAAACAATATATTGTTTGTTATTAGTTCATGATACCAAATGCATTAAATATTGTTAATAAAAGCCAAAAGTTTGGAATAATGTACAGATTTTGCTCTTATGGAAAGAAATGTATACTTTTATTCACCAAAGTGGCATTCAACTGATCACAATGTGTAATCAGGACATTAATAATGTGAAAAAATTACTATTACAGTTTGAAAAAAAAAAAATGTTCAGAACTTCTTAAACTACTTCAAAGAGTTCTCATCAAAAAATCCTCCACATGCAGCAATGACAGCTTTGCAGATCCTTGACATTCTAGCTGTCAGTTTGTCCAGATACTCAGGTGACATTTCACCCCATGCTTCCTGTGGCACTTGTCATAGGTATGGCTGTCTTGTCGGGCACTTCTCATGCACCTTACAGTCTAGCAGATCCCACAAAATCTCAATAGGGTTAAGATCCATAACACTCTTTTCCAATTATCTGTTGTCCAATGTCTGTTTCTTTGCCCACTCTAACCTTTTCTTTTTGTTTTTCTGTTTCAAAAGTGGCTTTTGCAATTCTTCCCATAAGGCCTGCACCCCTGAGTCTTCTCTTTACTGTTGTACATGAAACTGGTGTTGAGCGGATAGAATTCAATGAAGCTGTCAGCTGAGGATATGTGAGGCTTCTATTTCTCAAACTAGAGACTCTGATGTACTTATCCTCTTGTTTAGTACATCTAGCCTTCCACATCTCTTTCTGTACTTATTAGAGCCAGTTGTCCTTTGTCTTTGAAGACTGTAGTGTACACCTTTGTATGAAATCTTCAGTTTTTTCTGGCATTTCAAGCATTATATAGCCTTCATTCCTCAAAACAATGATTGACTGATGAGTTTCTAGAGAAAGCTGTTACTTTTTTGCCATTTTTGACCTAATATTGACCTTAAGACATTCCAGTCTATTGCTAGGGTTGGAAGGGTTACTTTTGAAACGTATTCCACTACAGATTACAGAATACATGCTGTAAAATGTAATTTGTAATGTATTCCGTTAGATTATTCAAGGTCAGTAACATATTCTAAATACTTTGGATTACTTCTTCAGCATTGGTAGATTTTTTCACTTGTTTTGACTATAAAAACTCTGCCAGTACAGTAAGACAAAATACACATGTTAAAAATACATTCTCTGAAAAATGTAAATATCTTATGCAGTGTTGTTTCTAAAACCAGATAAATCAAATTGATATTTTTACAGGAAAACAATACAAAAATTATTATCAAGAATAACATTTTTGCCCTAATATCAAAGGTCTAACTAGAAAAAAAGAAATTATGATTCAACATAAATTTTCTTGATTAAAAAAAAAATACGTGCCTGGTAATATGTGCATGTAAAATGGCTAGAAATAGCATGTTAGCTTAGCGTAAAGCTGACAATTTACACAAAGTTTATTTCTATTTCTTCTGCTCCAAACTTCAAACTTACTTCTCTGTCTGCTCGTATGAATTTAACACATCATAAGAAAGTGTTTCACTGCTGCTCAAATGCACTTTGGATTGGATTTATATGGATAATTTGAAACTACTAAATATTAAATTAAACAAATGACAATAAAATGCAAAGTAATGAGCTTCAGTAATCAAAATACTTTTTGAATGTAACTGTATTATAATGACCAATTATTTAATTTTAATATTATTACTCCCCAACCCTGTCTATTGCATACTATGGCAACTCAAAAACAAACACAAAGACAATGTTAAGTTTCATTTAATAAACCAAATAGCTTTCAACTGTGTTTGATATAATGGCAAGTGATTTTCTAGTACCAAATTAGCAATTTAGCATGATAACTCAAGGATAAGGTTTTGGAGTGAAAGCTGCTGGAAAAGGGGCCTGTCTAGATTTGAACAAAAATGACTTTTTTCAAATAGTGATGGTGCTGTTTTCTACACCAGTAATGTCCTGACTATACTTTGTGATCAGCTGAATGCCACTTTGGTGAATTAAAGTACTAGTTTCCTTCCGAAACAGCAAAATCTGTACATTATTCCAAACTTTTTGCTGCCAGTGTATATATTTATTTATACTGTATACATATTTTTTTAATATGGTGAAATGAGAATGATAAAAAATGTTACTATTTGGAATCAGAGCTAAAGTGACCAAATGTGAAACACATATCCCATGCAAGGGATGCAATCTCTGAAATGTGTGCCATTTAATGACTTCCTGTTTTGTGGTTTTTCCCTCTGCAGCCATGAAGATGGTGACGGAAGTGCCAATGGGTAGCAGAGGTCTCAGAATCACAGCCAAGGGACCAGATGTGATTGGTGAGATAATGCATATGCTTTAAATACACTGAAATAAATGAATTTGGCCTTAAGTAAATTCTGCATTGCTCTTTTAATTATTTGTAACAATGTTTTTGATTCTACTGAAAATAATAAGAGGTTTTCAGACAGATATCAACTGTGCTGTCTCATGCAGCTGAGGTCTGCACATCTGTGCATTACACTGTATTTGAGGGAGTGGCCATAAGCTCTTTCACATGAATATTTAATTATGTAGGAAAGGTATGGGGGCTTATGGGGAATGTCAATAGTTGTCAGTATTTAATAGGATTTATAGTTGTGTTTACAGCTCAGTTAGGGTTACCAATACTGTTGTGTTAAATTATAGTTTTGTTAAAGTCACCAATATGTTAGTGTTCCTTCTGATTAAGTTGGGCCTTGTTCAGTTGGTGGAATTAGTTCTAAATGCTAGATCGTAGTTGTGATCCTGTGTGTGGGTTGTGCTGTACTCAGAAGAGTTCATTTTCAGCCTCATATAATTTGACTCATTTTGCAGAATTAAATAGACTTGGTATTACTGACTTTGCTTTATTGTATAACTGAGCCAGCAGTGTTACATAAGGATAACTTTTGCTGCATTTTTACAATTAAAAATTTAAATGGAGGTCTGAGCTCTCTGTCATAGTTTTTAGGCCAGTTCCTTTATTGTACCTCTCTGTTTGGAACATCTTTGCCTCTTTAAGGAAGTTGTGACAGTGCAGCTCATCAGAGGCACCTAAAATTCACTTTCCAAAGAGCTCTTCCAACAACTGAAATATAAGTCTTAACTTCACAATACTTCCATAGTGACACTGCTGAACTGCATATAACAGTCGCCTAGTGTAGTAGCATAGTGTGGGAATGCATATGGATTTTCTATCTGTATTTAGCTTGAAAGACCAAAAAAAAAAAAAAAAAAAAGGGAGAGAAAGAGAGAGAGATTTCCTATTACCTGAGTGGGACTGGCAAATGCCAAGAGGTTTGAGGGAACTTTGGGATAGAACAGAAGAATGGAGCGTTCATGCAGGCTAATTTGCGGTGGCTGAGAGCCCAGCACTATGAAGACGGGGCCAACAATCTACCAGACTTCCATAACAGACACGTGGGCTATGCTGAAGTCCAATCCCAGTGAGCTGAACCACATCCGAAAGATGCACACCCAAACGTATACACACTTCCATACCTCAGCAATCCTTTGATTCCCTGTTCTCAACACACATCGATATCTAAGCCCTCTAACCTATCCAGCTTTGTTTTTATAGCTTTTACCTTATTGGTTGCAAAATCTAATTTAGGGCATTTAGTGGATGTTTGACTTGTCAGATGTTTCAAAAATGGGGTTCGAATGACCTGAAAATTAAATTCACCAGCTATCCCAAAGCTCACATAATGAATCAGGAAATGTTCTCCATACAGAAAATGCCTTACAGGAGAAAAGACTAAAGAAAATCAAAAGAAAACAGAACTGTAATGATCCAATACATAACATTCAAGTTCATGAACTTGGAGGAAACTAAATCGGAAGCCTTATAGATCTATATAATCACATTTCCTATAGAGTGAGTCAAGGTAGGATTTCTGCATAGAGACATTTTATATACTGTATGAATAGCTTTTTTAATTGTTTCAAGTTGTAAAATATCAAACTGGTTTCTGTTGTTCTTGATGATTTAATTGATACACTGTCTTTGGAATAATTGCAGATCCTTAAATAGCAGAGTAAATTACAGTAAATAGAGTCGGCAGAGTAAGTAAAGAGCATTGAGTAACTCTGAGCAGAAGGTAAACAGGTAAGCAGAAATAACAAACAACTGGTCAAAATGACATGAAAACAGCAGCAGCTGGATATTATTATACCCTCTTCTCAAAACAACTCACCAGGAGGTTTATTTTCCACGTCAGTCATTCTTTACTTCTAGTGGGTGACTTCTGATAAAGTTGGCAGTCAATTACATTTAACATGCATTCACTTAAACAAGCTGTTTGAATTTAAGATTTTTCTATGATGTGGTAAGTTACAGATTGAAAGGCCGTTAGGAACTTAATGTGAGCGTGAAAGATCTCAACGCCCCTGCTGTTAATACAAAGATTGTAATGTTTATTTTTATTTCACATTCTTCCAGATAAGACTCAAAGTCAACTTGAAACTCTGTTTGCAACCCTAGATCATTTTCGTAATCTAACAAATTTCCAAGTGAAACATGATATTCAGTGTGGACAAAATGTAAGGGGACTTGATTTTTTTTCAACTGGGAATTATCTGGATCATGAAAAGTGGGCGTTATTTACCAGAATGGATCTTGGTGGTTGAAGGGGAGGGGTTAAAAAGAGGAATTTTTGATCCTAGCCGAAAAGTCATTTCAGAGAAAATTATTACATTTTAATTACAAAAAAACATTCTTTTATTTGGAATAATGTGCACAAATGAATCATGCACAGTAAGACCATGAACATATATTAAGAAAGTAAATATGGTCAATTTTGATTTCATTTTGACTTTAAATGTGAATATAATAATTAAAAAAAAAAAAAGAAATTTTTTTTTTTTTTTTTTTTTTTTTTTAATCATACCAAAGTTCACTGCATACCTTTTCATGTCAAATTGGACTTGTGGTCTGTTGGTTAGTGCACATGCTCGGTGAGCTGTGGCGCTCATACCGAAAGTTCAAATCTGGTTTATGGCATTTCCCAATCCTGTTCCATCATACAGTGCCGTTTCTACTTGCCTTACAATAAAAAGTGGCAAAAAGACCAACAATCATATCATACAGTAAGACATTTCACTAATTGGTGTAGTAACAGTCTGTTCATTGACTATCTGGAACTGGAAGGTACTTGTCGAAATCACAAGCTCCAATCAGATTGTTCTTCCAAAAGTGTAAAAGTTTTTATCAGTCCACTTGGAAACAAAATTGTGTTAAAAACAGGTACATGGATGATATTAAAAGTCCTTGTGAAGAATACCTAATCACTGGATTTTAAAATTTTGTGTGCTTTTGGCTTCAAAGCTTTGAAAGATACTAAAGAGTTTTGTTTGATGCACTCAGAAGCAACTGGATATTAATGAACAGGGGTGCGTTTTCCAAAAGCATTGTTAGCCAACTATGGTCACAAGTTCCATCGTTACCAACATAGTTCAACGATCTAGTGTTTCCCGAAACCGTAGTTCCAACGAATATTCGCAAACAACATCACGAAGTTGTGTGATTTGAACTTCATAATTTCACTTCACTGAGGCATCTGTATCTTTTATCCCATATATATATATATATATATATATATATATATATATATATATATATATATATATATATATATATATATATATATAAAATTCTGTCAACACTTTAACAACGTTTACATGCACTTAAGAAAACTGCTTATTCCTGGGTTTTGCAGGAAGCGGTGTTCAGAAACGTCCCGTAAACATGATTGCAGCTGTTTAGGGATTAAATGCTGTTCAACGATTTGGTGTTTCCCAAAACATTTGCATACAGCATCGCAAAGTTGTGTGGTTGGAACTACAGCTCTTTACCTGTGGTTTTAATTTGCTGTGTGGACATAATTTCACTTTGCTGAGGCTTCTATATCTTTTATTCCATATATATATATATATATATATATATATATATATATATCTATATATATCTATCTATCTATCTATATATATATATATATATATATATAGATAGATAGATAGATATCTATATATATATATATATTATTCTGTCAACACTCTAACAACATTTACATGCACTTCAGAAAACTGATTATTTCCGGGTTTTGCAGGAAGTGGCGTTCTGAAACGTCCCATAAACACGAATGCAGCTGTTTAGGGATTAAAGGCTGTTAAGAGAAAGCACTTTAATACAGTTTCTGTCGGAGAACACTGCTTATGTGTCCATGTTAACGAATAAGTGAAGTTCTTATATGTTTTTGAAGGGTGCGCAATTGCGTATGTGCTCAAGTGTGTCAGGGGAATCCCAGAGTCTGATGTAAAGGGGAACCCCACTATTGGAGCTCAATTTATCTGTCGCATTTACATAGTGCACGCATCTTTCATGTCTTCAGCAGCTTTTGTGCATTAAACTCTGGAGGATGTGTAAATAAGCTACTATAATTTGATATCCGCAGAATGTATTACTCTACCACCTGTGTAACATCATTGATGAAAGCTCTTTATTATTAAACCAACGTTGTTCGAACGATGGATGTGTGACATATTACGGTTTTGGGAAACAGTCCTAACTAGCTAGTATTATTTTTTTCAATGATGCATCGTACTATGGTGGTTAAGCAGTGAGTTATGTAGTTATATAGGAAACGAATCCACAAACTGTATATTCCACTTCGTTTTCTGTATGGAAAGACAGTCTTTACACATTTCTGCTATTTTAACTAGGTTTTCTACACAACAATTTGCAGAGACTGCTGCTGGTCTATTATGGTGGTATCATCTACTTCAGTTAAACCTGCCCGCTAAACAGCAAGTAAAGACAAAAACATACTGTGATTGGTCACTTTTTATGTCTGTCAGAATATACTGTAGTCTTCCTGTCTAAGTGGGCAGTACTTAACCAGAATAAGCTTTAAAGTGAACCAGAATTTGTGCTGTCTTTGGTCATTCATTGATTGATAAGGTGTTCATTTTACGTATATGCAAAAATGTAATGATTAAATGCCAAATTTCAGTTATCGAAGCCCATGCACCTAACAGCAAGAGAGAGGAGGTCGTGTTCAGCTCTTCTGGTTCTCACACTCTGGGTAACAACACTGTGGAGTACCAGAGAGGAGCAGATAGACAAACCCTCCGCTGCTTTGGACCGCTTTCTGCAGATTTCACCATTAAGGTGGGTGACCGAAGGCTAGTGACGAGTTTTATCAACAGGTAGTGCTAGAAAATCATTCTTTTTGTTGGACAGCCTAAGTTATTTACTTGAATTACCCTTTAGATTCTAAAGCAATAGTTCACCCAACAAATTACAATTTTGTAATAATTTTGTCATCCTTATGTTCCAATCCTGTATTATTTTCTTAATGATGTGAAATGCAAAAACAGAATGTTATGCACTATGTTTTGATTCCTCTTTTCCATATCATTGAAGTAGATGGTTATTTACACTGCCCAACCGCCAAAAGGTGTTGTTTTTTGTATGAAACAAATAAAAATTAAAGGCATTATTCACTAAAAATCTTCCTCTCTGCTGCAGCTCTCAAATTACACTTGTGTTTGTGTCTATTACAAAAAATATGGTGCCTTTAGATGTGACACCACAGGTTTGATATTATTGATATCAAACTCCATTGGTTCTTGCGTCATGTGATGGGAAAACTGTGTTTGATAATGTTGCAGGACATTTCAAAGGAACACATTTTGTCAAGTGAAATTAATTTCTCTGTGTAGGAAACCTGTGAATGACAACAAAACCCATTTATACTTGAAAGCCACAAGAGAATAAGTGTTTACCTGCTTGAAACTGTCTGTGAGGAACTGTAAACAAACAACACTATAATCGTATCAGATATTTCTCATTCAAGCCCACGACATTCACCTTCATGATTAGCCGGGACTCACGACACTATGGCTTTACAGCAATTGAACATAACTCAATACTTTAGTTAATTGAAACAGTATGCAAAGGCTGTTTAACTAATCATCACAGCTCCAGAAATCAAGACTAGACCATATTCAGTGGCAAATAATGCATGCTGCATTTCATATGGAACCAACGACGTCACGTCATTTTTGGAATTGGACTGTGGCCCTATGAGGAAATTTGGTTCTTATTATACATGGTAAAATGATTTGGTTTTTAAAAATGAATGGCTTTTATCTTGTAATGGCTCTCTTTGTTTTGCGACGTGACAAAGAATGTGACCATTGAAGGTAACCTTAGTAATTATTTGCTAGTAGCTAAACTTTTAAACAGAAAGAAATGTACGCTCATATGAGATGAAGACTTCAGTCATATCAGTCAAAAAAGCTGCATATGTACTGTACATACACTATATTGCCAAAAGTATTCGCTCATCTGCCTTTAGACGCATATGAACTTAAGTGACATCCCATTCTTAATCCATAGGGTTTAATATGACGTCGGCCCACCCTTTGCAGCTATAACAGCTTCAACTCTTCTGGGAAGGCTTTCCACAAGGTTTAGGAGTGTGTTTATGGGAATTTTTGACCATTCTTCCAGAAGCGCATTTGTGAGGTCAGACACTGATGTTGCACGAGAAGGCCTGGCTCGCAGTCTTCGCTCTAATTCATCCCAAAAGTGCTCTATCGGGTTGAGGTCAGGACTCTGTGCAGGCCAGTCAAGTTCTTCCACACCAAACTCGCTCATCCATGTCTTTATGGACCTTGCTTTGTGCACTGGTGCACAGTCATGTTGGAACAGGAAGGGGCCATCCCCAAATTGTTCCCACAAAGTTGGGAGCATGGAATTGTCCAAAATCTCTTGGTATGCTGAAGCATTCAGAGTTCCTTTCACTGGAACTAAGGGGCCAAGCCCAGCTCCTGAAAAACAACCCCACACCATAATCCCCCTCCACCAAACTTCACAGTTGGCACAATGCAGTCAGACAAGTACCGTTCTCCTGGCAACCGCCAAACCCAGACTCGTCCATCAGATTGCCAGATGGAGAAGCGTGATTCGTCACTCCAGAGAACGCGTCTCCACTGCTCTAGAGTCCAGTGGCGGCGTGCTTTACACCACTGCATCCGACGCTTTGCATTGCACTTGGTGATGTATGGCTTGGATGCAGCTGCTCGGCCATGGAAACCCATTCCATGAAGCTCTCTACGCACTGTTCTTGAGCTAATCTGAAGGCCACATGAACTTTGGAGGTCTGTAGCGATTGACTCTGCAGAAAGTTGGCGACCTCTGCGCACTATGCGCCTCAGCATCCGCTGACCCCGCTCTGTCATTTTACGTGGCCTACCACTTCGTGGCTGAGTTCCTGTCATTCCCAATCGCTTCCACTTTGTTATAATACCACTGACAGTTGACTGTGGAATATTTAGTAGCGAGGAAATTTCACGACTGGACTTGTTGCACAGGTGGCATCCTATCACAGTACCATGCTGGAATTCACTGAGCTCCTGAGAGCGGCCCATTCTTTCACAAATGTTTGTAGAAGCAGTCTGCATGCCTAGGTGCTTCATTTTATACACCTGTGGCCATGGAAGTGATTGGAACACCTGAATTCAATTATTTGGATGGGTGAGCGAATACTTTTGGCAATATAGTGTATGTACATAAGTATATATGGTACTGGGAGCTTATTCATGAGTGCCACCATGTTGAGATCATATGACCAGGCGAATATTACTCTTTGTAATTGGACTTATTCACTCGTGTAATAAATGAATCATGGATGACTGAGAATAGCACATATCTACAATGGCTTTGGCAACTGAGAACTTGCGTGATGCTGCATCTATATCACTAAGAGTCAGCATAACGTAAACACAATACAGTATTACTGAGTGCACCTTTAAAAATAAACTTAAAAGTACCGATTTGGATCAGTCAGATAATGAGTGAATTTTGGCCAGAGACTAATTAGCAGAGATGGGCCACTTCTATTAAAATGAATGGGAGATATTGGAATGCCCAATAGTCAACGTATATAGAAAGGAAGTCCCACCTTACAGGTAGAAGAGCTGATCACCTTTTAAATACAGATATTGTCTGTCAATAAACTCGAGAATGAGCATGCACATTAGGTAAAATGGGAAAATTGTGTTTTTTAGTGTAATCTGAGGAAAAGAAGCACAATTTATGATACCAGTGTTGTCAGATTTTACTGCTGATTTGAAATATATTCTTTGATCGTAATCTTAACCGTTTTGGAGATTTCGGTCTTTCCCAATTCAAATAGATAGGAACTACACTTGTATGCCACTTGTTTACATCGAAAAAATAGCTGCCCGAGAGCATTTCAAAGATGGCCATCAGTGGACTGACTTGCTAAAAAAGACTTTGATTTGGCTCTTGTCAGGTGAAGTATGCTGGCACTAAAGACACAGTTATGCAGTTCATGTTCTACCAGCCCATTCGCTACCAGTGGAGGGAGACTGACTTCTTTCCCTGCTCTGTAACCTGTGGAGGAGGTAAGAGTTATTGATTGTTCTCCTTGATAAATCTGGTTTGATAGTTAGCAGACTCTTTTAACTAAAGCAACTTACTACAGGGACAGTCCTCCAGAGCAACTTGTGGTTAAGCACAGTTTGTGAATTACATTTGTGAATTGTACTGTGCATAGTATTCAATGGATTAAACCATGCATATTTAAAGTAAGTAATTATTTTCAGTGCAAATATGCCTCTTTGCTATGCCAAGTAGACTAATTTTAGATTGGACCTAATTCCCAAAACTCAGCATGGCACAATTAACTTTGACCAGTGAGCCAAGTGTCAACATTCTTAAAGAATTTTTGTGAAATAGCCTATTCAGGCAAATGCGACTTTAAGCGAGTGCGGAAGTACCTACTTCTACTATAGTCTATATGCACTTTGACTAACTTGTAATCAAACTTTTGTTATGAAAACATTGTTTGAAAACTGTATTTTAATGTACATTATGTAATATGTTGTATTCAAACTTAGAATACTGTATGTAATTTTTAAGACAACTTTGACATTATGTGTTCAAGCCTCAAAGGGATAGTTCACCAAAAATTGAAAATTCTCTCATCATTTACTCACCCTCATGCTATCCTTGATGTGTATGACTTTCTTTCTTCTGCAGAACCCAAACACAGATTTTAGAAGAATATTTCAGCTCTGTAGGTCCATACAATGCAAGTGAATGGTGACCAGACCTTTCAAGCTCAAAAAATCGCATATAGGCAGCATACAGGTAACCCATATGACTCAGTGGTTAAATTTGTGACTCCAGAAGTGATATGATAGGTGTGGGTGAGAAACAGATCAATATTTAAGTCCTTTTTCACTATAAATCTCCACTTTCGCAAAATTCAAATTCAAGACCACTGGAGTCATATGGGTTACTTTTACCATAACTGTCTGTGCTTTTTGGAGCTTTAAAGTGCTGATCACCATTCACTTGCCTTGTATGGACCTACATAGCTGAAATATTCTTCTAAAAATCTTAATTAGTGTTCAGCAGAGGAAAGAAAGTCATACACTTCTGGAATGGTATGAAAGTGAGTAAATGATGAGAGAATTTTCATTTTTGGGTGAACTATCCCTTTAATATGGGTTAAGTTTTGGTCCTAAAATGGCACATTTACCACAATGCTACAGCCACCAGATCAAAGCCTAGTGAGCTGCCTTGCTATTTACTGTCTACATAGGCAGCCTTCTGAGGCAGCACCGTAACTGAGTTGGAAATTGAATACTCTTCATACTGTAGGTAGCAACTCCGAGTTCCACACAAATACTGTATCATTCCACATGAGAGACTCAAATCACCATTGATTCTAGTAGAGTTACAATGTTGCTAAGCTAAAATGCAATACACTAAGCATAAAAAATACATAACACAATCTATTGGTCAAAATTTGCTTTGTCATATATCCACCCTTTTGGCTTATCTTGAAAGACAGTGATTATGTAGGTCATTGAACACGTTGGGATTAGCATTACTTTTGATGTCCTTTGTCTTGCCCCTGAAGGTTATCAGCTCAATTCAGCTGATTGCATGGACATTCGTTACAACAAAGTGGTTGCGGAGCATCTATGCCACAGCTACCCAGAGAACACCAAACCTAAGCCCAAACTGAAGGAGTGCAACATGGATCCCTGCCTTGAAAGGTTGCTTCTGTCTCAGTATCTGCAAGACACCCTTAATGACATAACACAAGTTAACACGAGTTCATCTGTAAAGAATAGACCTGATTAAACCACAGTAGATGACTTCCTATGCATGAGCTTATAATGTCATTATTTATATTAGCGTGGGTAATTGCTTAAAGGGCTAATGGTTTTTATTTCTCTGCAGTGATGGCTTCAAGGAAGTGATGCCCTACGACCATTTCCAACCTCTTCCACGGTGTGGAATCAATTACAGTTTACAACACACTACAAGACATAAAACACACCACACTTACCGCTCACATACTGATGGAGATCATGAAAGCTAATAAGTCTTTTATAGTGGACTTTAGATAACTGAACACATTTACTACACATTTATTCTCATACGTAGAAACATATAATTTATAAAGGAATGCTTTAAGCCGTCTCTGGTTCTAAAAGTCATCATGAAATGACATTCGCGACCCGTTTTATTTTATTTGACCCATTTCGAGTGCAACATGATATTCAACAAGAAAAATAATGTAAGGAGGGACTTAAAGGGAATTAATGAAAGGGATCGTGAAAAGTGGTCTCTATGTGACAGGTGGTTGGAGGAGAGAGGTTAAAAAAGTGTGAGGAATTTGTGACATCAGCTGTAAAAGGACAGTGATTTCAAAAGCAGAGCAAGTTATTATATTTTGATGAAAGATCACAAAATGTTTTTTTATTCCTTCGGAATAGTGTGCACTGTTGGATCATGCACACACATCACGCCTTTTTTAATTATTTTTAAATGTTCCTTTAGGTTCACTTATAATATTAGTAAAGGTTTTTGCACAAAAAAACAGTCATATATTTGTAAAACATGATAATTTTCCACCCTCATTCTGATCCTCTGTCAGAAATGCTCGGTTTTGGTGCTGCTTCTCCTTTAAGACTTGACAGTACACGCCCACAATTATGATTGGCTCTCTACTCTTGATTGACCTGCTCACTCTAAGTGCCATGTCACTGCTCACTGCTACTAGGCAGGCTATGGAAGTGATTAAAGTAGGCATTGATGTGTTGTTGTGGAGGTGGTTCAGAGATGGAAAGTAACGAATTACAACTGCTCTCATTACTCTACTTGAGTAAATTTTTCATTACTTTTTTAAGTATAAATAAATAATAGTACTTTTACTTGAGTTATTTAAAAATGAAGTATTTAACTTTGCTACAGTTATATTTCACCACAATTACAAAGTACAAAAAAATACATAATATTTCTGAATTTTTGGGAAGAAGAAAGTTATAAACGCTAAATCTAAAACTAGTTTAAATATAAACTAAAACGTGCTGTTCGCAGCACGATGGAAGCCCACAGAGCACAGCATCATGAGCACAGCAGCTTGCATAAACTGTCGCTGGTGTCCTCTCTTCTCTAGCTTCTTCAAGACTTTCTGCCCTGTCACTATACAAGAACTGTAATACTGTGATTTTCTGCATATTTTTTTTATTCTGGAAAGGAGTCGTTCATTCAGGTACACGAGAGCCGTTTTAACACATTTAACCACTGATCAATCTTCACTTGTTTTGAAAGTAGGCAATGTTTTAACTGTGTCAAACATTAACACAATGTAGTTTGACATATATGTGGGGATATCTTGTTTACTTGCTACTATATATATAAACAAACTATTAAATACCTTAGAAAGATACAATGCCAGTACTGTCAGAAATTAATGGGGACTGAAAATACCACCGAAATTCAAAATATGGGGGCAAAAAATGCCCACGCAACGAGTTCCCGTGTTTTATTAATAATATCTGATATAATTACAATTACATACATTGCAATCTTCTTTTGACTTTTCACTGAACTTTTTTTTTCCTGTTGTCCGGTTCATCGCACCATCTCGCACACAGACGGCTCTCCGCTTCTATCAATCCGCATCAATTCTGTATTGTACTCCCGCGTTAAATTCCGTAACCTTTCGCCCCTCTTATTCAAAATAAATTGTGCTAGCGGGCAACACTCTCGCTCACGGTGCTGTACTGTACTTCCCTGCCCTGTGCTGCTGTTTATCTGTCTGAAATGCCTCACCCACTAGAGGCCAAAAGTGTGCAAGGGATTGATGTTATATAAAGAAAGTACAAAACATAATGTAACCAAATGCTAGAATTTGCTTAATAATAATAATAATGTTAATTAAGACTTTATTATTACAACTGTAATACAATAATACATATACAGAACAACCACTTTTAGTGTTTAAATCAATCATATCTCTCACTAAACACTGTGAAATGTTTATTTTTGCCTTGTTTTATTCATCTGGCATGTAGGAGTTGATAACAGTTTGCTTAATAATCTGATTTCATATCTGGATAATTGCTGCAATATCATAGAGGATAAATTTCCTCCTCTATGATATTGCTTTATATTAGTTCTGTACAGTATGTTAATTTAATAACCAAAATACTTGGGCATACGTGAATGAGAATAAACCCGAAATAGGAATGTGCTTCAGTCACAATGCACATTATGTAGTGTAGAGACGATTTAGAGATATTTATAATGTAACAAATGGCTATTTCTATTTAAATAAATGTTGTATTATTAAAATTTTCTGTTTGTCCAAGAATCCTCTTGCAGCAATGCAGGTCTTTGGCATTTAGAAGCTGCTAGTTTAGGACCTGTGAGGAGTCTGTTTCTCAAACTAGAGACTGTGATTTACTTGTCTTTTTGTTGTGCATCTGGCCATCCACTTCCCTCTCTATCCTGGTTAGAGATTCTTTTTTCAAAACAGTAATGCATGGAATAGCCTTCATCTCTCTAAAACAATAGACTTTAGGAGATAAAAGAATTTCAGGAGAAATGTTTCTTTTTACCTATTTTTAAAACCAAAATTTGACTTGCAAGTGTAAAGAAACTTGTAAGAACTCAATACCTCAGCAAATGGGGAAAAACCCCATTTTCGGCATGGTAGCGCAACCATTTTCAATTGTTCTAATAATAAGAACATTTTCTTGAGTACCAAATTAGCACTTTAGAATGCTTTTGTAAGGAATAGGTGACACAGTATATGTTTGCCATCACGGGTAAAGAAAAAATTTAATAAATATCACTTAAAACAATTATTTCAAACCGTAATAATATTGTCAATTAATGATTTTGACAGAATTTTTGATCAATTTAATGCATCCTTGGTGAAAGGAAGCATAAGTTTCTTTCAAGAACAAAAATGTCTTTGTGTTCTAAAAATGGAAGCCTATATACTATATATTTATATATAATATAATTTTCATAAAGTATCTTGTAACGTAATTACTTGAGTTGTTTTTCAGCAAACTACTTATTTACTCTTACTTAATATTTCTCAGTACTTCTACTTGTACTCAAGTGAATTATTTCTTCAGTAGCAGTACTTTTACTTAAGAATCCAAAGGATTAGCAAAGATATCAAAATGACTGTTTATTTACAGATTATGCATGCCGAGGCATAAAGTACTAAACTATTGGGTAAAATAATCCATTTTTAATTAGATTTAACTGCTTTCTATCTAAACTTTTCAGTCTTGAATGAACTTTAACTATATTTACTACATTATTAAATAATGGTAATATCTCTAATTTTGACCTCCATTTTAAGATTTATTTTTTCACTGAGCATGTCAATTTTGATCTCTTTTAAATGTAAAATGTATTTATTTATTATGTATGCTGAGGAAAGCCATACTTGTAACATCACACCTTTGCACAGCTAGAAAATGAATGTGCCTACAAAACACAGTCAATTTCAATAATTCTTGTTTTTGAAATTAGAAGCATGTTTAGATGTTTTAACCTTGTCAGCCTCCAAACATTATCACATTACAACATATTTTACATTGTTACTATATAGCTAGGGTTGCATGTACTAGATGGTTTGTTTACATTAGTGCTGCCAGTCACTTACAATTTTTAATCATGATTAATCGCATAATTTTTTGTAGTTAACCCACGATTAATGGCATATTTAAAAGTGCTGAGATTTGACACTTTATATACTTCTTTTCTTGTCAAAACTCATTTATTTTCATTTTAGGAAAGAAAACAAAACAATATGTAACAATATAATGCTTTATTAATATTTTCCAAACAAAGCCTTCCACAATATAAAGACAGAAATGCACTAATATAGCAACAAATCAAGTAATATTAAATGTTTCCCAAAGTCTAAGTGGGAGTTTGACTAATTGAAAGAACTAGTTCCCACATAGGTTGAGTATTCATTGCAATGGGCATTAAATCCCTTAAACTCTCATTCTCCACAATATTAATCTGCTGGTAAACTGTGGCTTTCAGCTTTTCTACAGCAATCGTGAAGCTGCATTCATGATTCGTGTCAGGGCGGCATTGTCAGCATCAAACGCCGCTTTGATCTCACCATGAAAAGCTCTTGCAAACAAACACACTTACCAAGGCTGAAAAAGACTTGATTTCTATCACAAGTCCCATCTGGGCTTGTTTTGTACATCAAATAGCAAGAAGAGCTCCCTTTTCCATCATTGTATCACTGACAGGGAAGCGCTGTCAGAGATTCTTTTATTTATCGAGATAATAACCTCTGCGGCTCTATCATAGGAGAGAGCATTACAGTCAACTAGTATATTACGACAGCACCGCCCATAGAATGTCTATGGGACCGCCTCATTATGCTATTTTATGCTTAGTTTGTAGGCTGTCCCTGGTAGAAAGGCTCTGGTGCTATAGTGTGTACATCAGTGTAATGACTCCGGGAGGACACATAACAAAGGCTCTGCCCTATGGAAGCCCAGGAGTGCCATTTAAAAAAGAATGAAGGTATAAATTATCAATCTAATAATATGAAAATAAAAATGTGAAGAAATTTTTTTTTTATAAATGGACAAATTAATGGGTACATTTAAATGTGTTTATTTAATTCATGTTTGAAAATGTACTGATATTTAGCAATAAAACAGCACATTAATAAGTATTTTTAAATGGACCTTTTAAATTGCGTTTTAAAAAGCATTTGGCAATTGCTTTTCTTCATCCATTTGCCAGTTGCTTTTCTTTATTGTTTGACTTTTCCTTTTCTTTTTCCATTTGTCAATCCATACTTGCTAAAGCCCAGGAGTGCCAGTTATAAAAGAATGAAGGATTATATTATCAATCTATTAATTTGAATATAAAAACTTGAATAAATAAGTACATTTATAAATGGACAACTAAAAAGACACATTTAAATGTGTTTAATTAATTAATGTTTAAAAATGTAATTATATTTAACAATAAAGTTGTGCATTAATGAATCATATTTATTTCATGTTTAAAATGTCATTAAATGTAGCAATAAAACCTTTTAAATTGCATTTTAAAAAGGTATTTGGCAATTGCTTTTCTTTTTCCTTTTCCTTTTCTTTCTCCAACTGAGAATCGAGTAAAAAAATTCCATTGGACTGTTGACTCGTGGGAGCAACCAATGAACTTTTGACTCAGTTATAAGACACACCCTCTCTCCCATGCACCATTCGAAGAGGATGTAAAACGGCCTGTCATTGGACGACGATACGAGCAGTTTACGCGATATTATTGGATCTGCGAATCCCATGCATAAGAAACAGATGCAAAGCATATCAGAAGTTAATGGTGGCTTGTTCACTGTTGCTGTGAAATGCTGAACACAGCCCTACCTGAGCATGCACAGTGATACGTGTCCAGGATTGGAGCTAGTAATCGTGATGCTGTCAACACAACCAGCCTCCAGACCCACGCCCCGAACTGAAACACACACAGCAGCTGCCATTTGCCTCACCCTACTTCATCGCTTGAGATACCGAGCCGATGAAGAATACTGCCAGATCCTGTCCTAAAGCAATTGTTTCTCTGCACTGCCTGACCTTACAGATATTCACCTGTTTCATTACTATGTGACTGCTCTCTCTGCCATATTTGTGAACAAAGCCCATATACTGTACCTTCTGTGCACTGCACTGTGAGATCATCGACCATAAGCACAGGGCACGATGAAACTTTGCTAAACTGTTTCTGTTTATAAAGCTTAATAAAGAGTTACCTTTCATTTACACAACCAGAAGGTATTTTTGTTCTTCCAGTAAAAGTTATGTTAAGTGACATAGTTTCATTTCACACAATTCTAGCAGTGAAGGGGTAAAATGTTGGTTATTGCTTTTTTTTTATCTTGGAAAATGTCTGGCCTAAATCTTGGACATTTTACCTCAAACATCTTTGACATGTTAATTGCCATTATCTGTGTCAATTAAATTTTTCCTATAACATAATTAAAATATAAATTCATTCAAAATTCAAAATGTTAAATCCATAAAACCCAGACTACAATTGTAAAAGAGGAATGTGATAAAAGAATGTGTACATTGTTTATTTACTGTGTATATAGCAGTCAATAAACATCTTTATGAAGATGACCACAACAACAGATTAAGCACAAACTTTATTTGCGACATTATAAACAGATATACACAGCAGGTTGGTGTGGAAAATATATATATATACACTATATTGCCAAAAGTATTTGCTCATCTGCATTTAGACGCATATGAACTTAAGTGACATCCCGTTCTTAATCCATAGGGTTTAATATGACGTCGGCCCACCCTTTGCAGCTATAACAGCTTCAACTCTTCTGGGAAGGCTTTCCACAAGGTTTAGGAGTGTGTTTATGGGAATTTTTGACCATTCTTCCAGAAGCGCATTTGTGAGGTCAGACACTGATGTTGGATGAGAAGGCCTGGCTCACAGTCTTCGCTCTAATTCATCCCAAAGGTGCTCTATCGGGTTGAGGTCAGGACTCTGTGCAGGCCAGTCAAGTTCTTCCACACCAAACTCGCTCATCCATGTCTTTATGGACCTTGCTTTGTGCACTGGTGCGCAGTCATGTTGGAACAGGAAGGGGCCATCCCCAAACTGTTCCCACAAAGTTGGGAGCATGGAATTGTCCAAAATCTCTTGGTATGCTGAAGCATTCAGAGTTCCTTTCACTGGAACTAAGGGGCCAAGCCCAACTCCTGAAAAACAACCCCACACCATAATCCCCCCTCCACCAAACTTCACAGTTGGCACAATGCAGTCAGACAAGTACCGTTCTCCTGGCAACCGCCAAACCCAGACTCGTCCATCAGATTGCCAGATGGAGACGCATGATTCGTCACTCCAGAGAAGGCGTCTCCACTGCTCTAGAGTCCAGTGGCGGCGTGCTTTACACCACTGCATCCGACGCTTTGCATTGCACTTGGTGATGTATGGCTTGGATGCAGCTGCTCGGCCATGGAAACCCATTCCATGAAGCTCTCTACGCACTGTTCTTGAGCTAATCTGAAGGCCACATGAACTTTGGAGGTCTGTAGCAATTGACTCTGCAGAAAGTTGGCGACCTCTGCGCACTATGCGCCTCAGCATCCGCTGACCCCACGCTGTCATTTTACATGGCCCACCACTTCGTGGCTGAGTTGCTGTCATTCCCAATCGCTTCCACTTTGTTATAATACCACTGACAGCTGATTGTGGAATATTTAGTAGCGAGGAAATTTCACGACTGGACTTGTTGCACAGGTGGCAACCTATCACAGTACCACGCTGGAATTCACTGAGCTCCTGAGAGCGGCCCATTCTTTCACAAATGTTTGTAGAAGCAGTCTGCATGCCTAGGTGCTTCATTTTATACACCTGTGGCCATGGAAGTGATTGGAACACCTGAATTCAATTATTTGGATGGGTGAGCGAATACTTTTGGCAATATAGTGTATATTTTAATTTTCATTTGAAAGAGACACTTTCATAATACACATACACTACCAGTCAAAAGTTTTGAAACACTTGACTGAAATGTTTCTCATGATCTTAAAAATCTTTTGATCTGAAGGTGTATGCTTAAATGTTTGAAATTAGTTTTGTAGACAAAAAATATAATTGTGCCACCATATTAATTTATTTCATTATAAAATTAAAATGTAATTAAAAAAAGATTTATTTTTTTTGAAATTGATGACTTGGACCAAATAATAAAAAAAAGCAACCAATAAGTGCCAAACATAGTTGGGAACTCCTTCAATATTGTTTAAAAAGCATCCCAGGGTGATACCTCAAGAAGTTGGTTGAGAAAATGTCAAGAGTACATGTCTGCAAATTCTAGGCAAAGGGTGACTACTTTGAAGATGCTAAAATATAACACAGTTTTGATTTATTTTGGATTTTGTTTAGTCACAACATAATTCCCATAGTTCCATTTATGTTATTCCATAGTTTTGATGACTTTACTATTATTCTAAAATGTGAAAAAAAATTATAATAAAGAATGAGTAAGTGTTTCAAAACTTTTGACCGGTAGTGTATGTAATATGCAACATTAGTTTAAACACTACCATTTGTTCCACAAAAGTGTGCTCGCTTATATCTTCAGCTGATCGTCATTCCGAGAGTCCACCTATTCTCGATCATACACAGGCAATTATTTTAATACAAATAAAATAATTAAAGATTATCATACAGTGTTTTTATCATACAGTATAAGTTCTGGAAAGTCCATCAGCTTTCTCCAGCGACTCGAGCCGTTGCCCTTGCTCACCTGCGTCACATGCTTTCAGTTCGGGGCATGGGTCGGGAGACTGATTCTGTTGACAGCATCACAATTACCAGCTCCCATCCTGTGCACACTCAGGTAGGGCCGCGCTCAGCATTTCACAGCAACAGTGAATGAGCCATCATTAACTTCTTATATACTTCACATCCGTTTCTTATTCGCAGGATTTACAGATCCAATAATGTCACGTAAATTGCTCATACAGTCGTCCAATGACAGGCCATCTTACATCCTCTTGGAGTGTCACGTGGGAGAGAGGGTGTGTCTGAGTCAAAAGCTCATTGGTTGCTTCCACGAGTCAACAGTCCAATGGCATTTTTTTATCTCGATTCTCAATAAGAGAAAGAAAAGTAAAAGAAAAAGGAAAAAGAAAAAGAAAATGAAAAGCAAAACAAAAAAGAAAAGAAAAGAAAAGAAAAGAAAAGAAAAGAAAAGCCATTGGCAAATGAATTAAGAAAAGCAATTGCCAAATACATTTTTAAAATGCAGTTTAAAAGGTGCTTTTAAAGAAGTGCATTAAAAAGTGTATTTAAAAGACTTAATGTACTCCTTTATTGCTACATTTAATGACATTTTAAACGTTAAATAAATATGACTTATTAATGCACAACTTTATTGTTAAATATAATGACATTTTTAAACATATATTAAATAAATATATTTGAATGTGTATTTTTATTTATCCATTTATAAATTGACATATTTATTCAAGTTTTTATTTTCAAATAAATAGACTGATAATTTATTCCTTCATTCTTTTTTAATTGGCACTCCTGGTCTTCAGCTGGTATGGATTGACAAATGAAAAAAAAAAAAAAGAAAAAGTCAAACAATGAAGAAAAGCAACTGGCAAATGAATGAAGAAAAGCAATTGCCAAATGCTTTTTAAAACACAATTTAAAAGGTCCATATAAAAATGAATTATTAATATGCTGTTTTATTGCTAAATATAAGTACATTTTAAAAATGAATTAAATGCATTTAAATGTGTCTATTTATTTGTCCATTTATACATTTATTTTAAGTTTATTTATTTACATTTTTATTTTCTAAATAATAGATTGATAATTTATTCCTTCATTCTTTTTTTTAAATGGCACTCCTGGGCTTCCATACTGCCCTTCACACCAGTGTTTATGCTGTATTAATGTTCAATGCATTAATTGCGATTAAGAAAAATTAACGTGTTAAACTTTTTTAATTAATCACATGCGTTAACACGTTAATTCTGACAGCTCTAATTTACCTGTGTAATTTTGCCATGATATAGGTGGGAGCAGAACCCGTGGACATCATGTTCAGTGTCATGCGGAGGAGGTACTCAGGAGAGAAGTGTCGTATGTGTAGAGGAGGACGTCCACAGTCAGAATATGCAGGTGGAGGAATGGAAGTGTACACACTCCCCTCGACCAATCAGCAAACAGAGCTGCAACAAGTTTGAGTGTCCACAGTGGATGGCCATGGAGTGGTCACAGGTGAATGACCTTTCATTGACCTCTTCCTCCATTTCTGTACACCACTGACCATCTTTAGCTCCATTCCAGAATCTAGTGAGCTGTCTCTGTCTAACCCAAATGGAAAAAGTCTTCATAGGCAGCAGCTCTGTTAATGGTCACTCACACTTGCCACACAATGACAATAACATTTCTCACATGTACTACACAGTAGACTTGACACTCACAATTGAATGCAACAGTAGGGTTTTGGAAATAAAATTGGCAGATGCTGTTTGCACCGTGGTGCAAATAAATGTAGATGCTATTTACAACCAATTGCATATAATGGTAAATATTATCTGCACCCCAAACCTGGTACGAATAATGGTAGATGCTGTTTGTACCCTGGTTTTTCTACCTACTGTTTGAAAGAGCCAACATATTTCCTTTTGTTTCTTTTGCCTTTTTTTTTTTTTTTTTTTTTTTTAAGAACGCACCTATAATGCCTTAAAATGCTGATCAGTTCGCTCTTGATTTCACTAGATCTTTCGTGGCTGATTCATTTTGTTTAATCATTTTATTAGTGGTGTGACATAGACATATTAATAATATGGTCACATACTGTATTACCACAGGAATGAAATGGATGTATTTTTATGTGTTCTCTCCAGTGTACAGTTACCTGTGGCCCAGGTTTGCGTTACAGAGTTGTGCTGTGTGTGGATCACAGGGGACAACATACCGGTGGTTGCGACCCTCACCTCAAACCCCATATCAAGGAAGACTGCCTGGTACCCATCGCCTGCCACAAACCACGAGGTAGAAACAACTTTGTGTTGGTACTCTGCCTTGTGAGAGTATTGCAGACAGAGGAGTTAACATGATGTGATAATCTAATATATGTAAAAAACATATGACACACTCAATTATGGGCTAAATAATATTTTTTTAATTGGATTGAACAATTGGTTTTATCAGTACTGACATGGGCTGCACAGCAGACTATTACCTGACAGTCATTGCAGCATTAGATGTGGATTCGGAGGAAGCCCGACCTTCTAAACTTAGGGTGGCATTTGGGGCAGGACCATACTTGCATTTAATTCCATACCAAAGTATCAATCAAAAATAGTTCAATATAATTACATTTAACTGAAATGTTATTGAAATAGTGAATTTTGTTATTTATTGTGGACTTTTTTATTTTTAATATACATTTTTATGCTTATTAGAGACATACTGAGTTGCTTCCTGTGTAGAACTTTCCACATCTGTCACTAATGAGGGACCATTTAATTTAAGGCAGCTTAGAAGGCAGCTTTCTCTGTAGGCAGTAGACAGCAAGGCAGCTCAATAGGTTTTGGAACAGAGCCAGAATGATCTCAGTTAGGTTACAGTCTGTGCCTGCAGCTGTTAGTGAGGGAAGTGGAGTGTGCCCACAGATGCTTTAGCATGTGCTCTGAATATAAAATTCTTCATGAGTGCAGAATGACACCCGAGATCAATGAGAGTCAGTCACTGTGTTTCTTACTCTTGATATTTCTGTTGTTTCTACTAGCCATCAGTGAGATTAAATAGAGAGCAAATGGAGACTAATCTATAGCTAGAAGAGATCTCAACAATGTCTCACACTGTGCTCAGATTTCCCAGATACTAAATCTGAGATACAAAAAGTCAAGAGATTTCAATATAACCTCAAACATTTCTCATCACATTCTCCCAAGACCAAATTATATGAGCTATGCTAAAAGTATATTTTTTTATTTCGAGGAGAAACATCTGAGATAAAGTTGATAATCACTTAAAAGAACTCCATTTGGTGCGGTGCGCGATACAAGCGTGGGGGTTGGCGTGATGCGAGCGCGAAGTGATTGTCTGTGTTCCACGACAGCTTTCGGGTCCTTCAATAACGTATAATGTGCGATGGACTTTCTGGTGCCCCCCTAGGGTAAGATGGTGCCCCCCTGGGGAGTTGGTGCCCTACGCAGAATGCGTAGTATGCGTGTAGGGAGCGGCAGTACTGGGCTGTCGCCTGCAATTTTTCAGACTGAAATTTAAAAGCTCACCATTCACACATACTGTGGACTATTTGCAAAAAAATTGGTCAATTTTTTTAGAAAGACTCCAATTATTTTTTGTCCTAGCTTTGTAAGCATGTAATTCTGGTTCTGTTCACTCTATCTCCCTTCAAAAAGTATTGTATTATTAGATGGCAGCAAGTACTAGGAAAAATATATATCTTTTTTCTCGATCACCTTCCATCACAATATGCAGATCTGAAATGTAGGTGGCGTATTTCAGTCCTCACAGATGTCCTCGTTCATAGACATTCCGTCAGATTTTCAATTAATGCACCATCCCTAATGTTTCAGCGAATTTCTCAGCCTCTGAGTGAACTAGAAGCTCGATCTAGAAAAGTGGAGAATCCCCCTTTGCGATGATATAAAAAATTGTAACACCAATAGTTGATAACATAATTTTTCCTATGATTTGTTTTAGCATGCTTTTCCTGCTGGACTGCATATTTTGTTCTGCACATCTAAGATATAACATTGTATTATTTACCCAAGCAAGCTCCCAGACAAGTAAAAAATGGCTATTTTCATAGAAAACTGCCTAAGGTAAAAGCAGATATAAAGTTTTTGGCTACTTGGGGCTTACAGCTGCATTGATAAGCAAATATTTTGCTATGTGAAAGACTTTCTATATTCATATTCATATTTCTATAGGTGGCGCTTATGTTTGCGACGCGTATGTTTTCAGCCCTTACTTTCTTATTTTATGTAGTATTTTATGGTGTTCTATGAAAAGTTCAGATTCTAAGCTTTCAAATTATACCACAAATGTCTGACTTATGTATCCGGAGACTTTAATGTTTTAAGCGTAAACTTATTTCACAATATAGTGCCCCCTACGCACCCGCTAGTTATTGAAACTAAGCTGCAGAAATGTTTTGTTAATTTCTTTCACGGCTTACTGACATCAGACATACGAATGCTTTAACACATGAAAGTCCACATTTCTACGTCACAGTGAAGCAACAAGAAGGAATTAGGATAGATACTCTTATTCCTTAACACCACAAAAACTAACAATAAAAGTTAAATAAGTCTAAACCTTGTGTTGTTCCTGGCTGTGTAGGGAACGTGCCATTCTGCAAATCATTCTAAATTATGTCAATGTTAGAAATGAGTAGATGAACCCTGCTGTAAAGACCAGCTGAATTTATATGCAGGTCCAGACTGCAAAGCTGGTTTTGCTGCTGATCAACATAGCCATGCTGTTTACCAGCAAAATTAGAAGAAATAAAAAGTCAACATTCATGGTTAATAGTTTATCTAGAAAGTTTTGCTGGTAAAAGCATGGTGGGGAAAACCAACATGCCAGCATCCCATGGAGGGGACCAGCATCCAAACAGTATGTTGGTGATAAGCTATGGTGGTCTTTTCAACAGGGAAGTTTATTTTTAACAAGGTAATTGATCGTTTCATGTCTAATCTTAAGTGTTTGAGTGCATATTTCAGGGCGCATTTTTTTGTTGTAAACCTCTCACAATGTAATTCAAACTTTGCAAAGAGGCTATTATTAAAGGATGGGGCATGTGGTCCTTCAATAACAGCCTCTTTACAAACTATATTGAGCCCCACAGCAAACCCACAGGTTGAAAGTAAAAGTACAGCAACTGTTTCTCCTTTAACATATGAAGATACATTTTACATACTGTAGGAGTCTTCCAGGAATGTTATATTGCAGCAAAAATACAAAATTGACCTCTTATTTATAGATGTCAGAGAGAAGGTGAAAAAAAAAAAACAATTGTGCGGTCATAAAAAATTATGACTATTTTTGACACACAACCACTTTACTCACATTATAAATGGACCTTAGGGGAAAATATATATAATAATTTTTTACATTTTAATTATTTAATACTTGTTATAAATAAAAAATGTGGATTTGACCTCTGTGAGTCTCCTGAGTTATGAACATCAATTCTGTGGTCAGAGGTGGTTTCTTTCAATTAAGGAACATTGTGAAACTGAAACCCTGTTTATCTTTTAAGGACATGGAAGTTGTTATACATGCTTTTATTTCTTCAAGATTAGATTACTGCAATTCATTGCTCTGTGGCATTTCTCATACTTCACTGTCACGTCTGCAGTTAGTCCAGAATGCTGCTGCCAGATTGCTGACTGGGACAAAAAAAAAAAAAAAAAAAAAACACAACAACATATCTCCGGTGTTAGCATCTCTTCATTGGCTTCCAGTCAAATTTAGGATTCAGTTAAAAAAAAAAAAATAAAACTGTACTTTTAAGGGATTCCATGGCATGGCTCCTCCCTATATTACGGATCTCCTTCAGCATCACATAGACTATTAAGGTCTTCGCAGAATTTACGTTTAACGATCCCCAAGTCCCGTCTTAAGTCAAAGGGAGATAGGGCCTTTTCAGTGGCAGCTCCATGGCTTTGGAATAACCTTCCACTACATATCAGGTCCTGTACATCAGTTGATGTTCTTAAATCTTATTTGATGACTCACCTTTTTTCACTTGCTTTTAACTGTGCTTAATGTAGGTTGCTTATTTCATCATGTGTTATTGTATTTTCTACATTCTGTAAGTACAGTATATGATCCGTTTATGCTATAATGTGAAGCACTTTGGTCAACATGTGTTGTTTTTAATTGTGCTATAGAAATAAAATGTATTGATTGATTGATTGATTGATTATGAAAGCGCAACCTGTGAGCAATCAGCCTGATCTCACAGTGAAATCGGAAAGAGTAGACCGACTTTTCTTTCAGCAAAATCGGTATACATTGATCGAAATTTTGAAACACTGCCCCCAATGGCCAAAGCGGTAAGTGTTGAAGGGCACATGGGCACGTGTGAGCTCCATTTATGTCCAGGAGAGGTTGCCAAAAGCTAGTAGTGAAGCAAGATGTTTTCACCTTTACAGGACATTATACAATGAAAAGCATATATTTAAAGATTCTATCCCCCAACCCAAACCCAAATCTTACCTTAACCATTAGTGGAGTAAAAAAGTAACGTTAGAGGGAAAAGTGAAACCTTCGCATCATGCTCGTCATTAACTAAGTTTCCATCCAAAAGTTCCGAAAAAAGTTTTAGCGCATCAAAATTAAGCTGATGGAAAAGCAAATTATCGCACAAATTTCACAAGTGTCGACATAATATTTTTCCATTTGACTCTAGCACATAAACTCTATGTCGATACATAAAATTTCACGAAAAACTGGTTTGGAAACACTTTTTGTGGAGAAAATTGGCATTAACGCAAAAATGTAGTGTCACATGACAGAATTTACCCCAATGGTTAGCCTGTGTTAATCATGACAACAAGGTATAGGATCCTTGAAAGCCAATTTATTGTACGTGATTATGGATTTATCTGAACGGCATAAAGATCCGATCACTGCAAACATGACACTTCCAGGAGTACCAACACAAATATCTTGTATCATGCACATCGACAAGTGCACAGAGAACAAATTAATGGCCACTGTTTGTGATTAATTTAATCGCGGTAGACATCCGTTTATTTATTAAAGTTGCTTTTTCACACCATTCAAAATAATAGACAGCAGTCTTGGAATTAGCCCACAATACAAAAAATAATAATAAAAAAAAAATAAAAAAACAAAAAAACAAACATATAATTTCTGTGCACAAAGATGTTTTAAATTATAAATAAATACACAATACTAGGAGAAAAGCTTCAGTGTGCTTTTTTGGAACACAAACATATAGCACAATTCTATAAAATTATTGTTTAGCTTTTGAAAAAATGCTGGCAAAATTCCCTATATTAAATTAAATATATTACCAAATGAAAAATGCATGAAATAAAAAAATAAAAAAATTACCAAACAAAAAAAAAAATTATATATATATATTTTTAGACCTATATATGCCTTTTCCTTACACAAACTTAAATTAGCCGCACCCTGTTCTGTAGACGAATAAAGCCGGCTGAATGACATTTTCTACACTTCAAAACTATAAACTATCAGAACTATTTGTCCAATGCTGAGTTTACTTTCAGAAAACGAACTTTTGAACATTTTAAAACTTTTAAATTGTTTTAATCTAACCCTCTTTACCTCGGATCACATTTGCTGAGCTTCTTCAGAAAATGTTAATTGTATTATGATGCTAAAATTAATTTTAGATGATAAACAAGTTCAGTTAGTCTTTAAAAGTTGCTGGACAAATATGCGGGACATAATGCAGTTGTGATGGCGATGCTTTAGATTAGACGATTGTTCAAAATAGCCTGAATATCAGGAATGTATCATATGTAAATCCTGAAATTACACAGCATCAGTTTTTCTTTAATAGCTGTGCACACAGCATATACACATCGATGGATGGTCCTTATACTAAGACCAAGAGTTTCCCCCACTACTTGGTGCAGGTTGCCAGTTTGAACAGGGCCGTGACGATTCGTTTTCGGGTCAGAACCGATGGCAACTTGCAATAGGTGCAACATCAGGACCAATATTACAGTCCTATCAGAAGGGCAACTGCTCCCTTTTGATTGCAGTTCCTCATCTTCTGATTGCATTTATTTGTGAATTAAAATGACAGTACTCTGGTTAATTTCAATGAATTGTCTCAATACTCTCCCCATTTTACCAAAACTTCGGAGGAAAAAGATTAGGGACATCTGGGAGGTGAATTAGTGATAAACACACATTTCTGAATGGAAACGGCTTCAAGGAAGATTTATTTTGCGCTAAACCAAACCTTATGCAACATAGTGTTTTTTTAGGCATGACGTCATCACGCACACCATTTTTATCGATAAAAGGCCATTTGAATGGAAACAGGCAGAAGACAGCAAATTTTGCACATTTTTTTTTACGCATTTTGACTTTGTCGATAACAAAATAGCGTGAGAAGTGGATGGAAACTAAGCTATTGATAATTTAAATGTTGTTACTGCCTGACTTTGAACCCTAGTCTCCCACGCAGTTGATGCAACGCGCTACCAATCGCGCCAGGTGGAAAGGTAAAAACATTGAAACCACTGCTAACATGTCTGATAAAAATTCTGCATGTCAGCGCATCGGCATACAGTTGCCGATCCTAGGGTACCAAAACTATTGGAAACATCATGCCGACTTCACGTGTGATCATGTTGGAGCAATAACATTTTCATCTTGTTTCACTCCATGTGATTGCCATTTTATTTTCTTACTCAAATAAGTCAAATATTTTTAGCAAGACATACTTGTCATGAAGAATTTAATTAATTAAAATTTTTTGACCTGAGTAAATTGAATTAGTTTTCCATGCCAAGTCATGCCAAACTAGTCCTGTATTCTGGTGAGTTAAACTTCTTTTTTCAAGAGACAGAAAATTACAGAGTTCAGTCACTATTTTCCCATATAAGAGAAGGTGTTTTTCATCTCGTATCCTGACACTTTTGTATGAAAACAAAATCATCCTCACACTTGTTTTACATTTCTTTGTGTTTAGCTTTGCTTAAATCCTCAGAATTGTCATCCAATAATCCTCTGAATAGTTTCAAGCTCCAAAATGGACCAAAAAACACCTTAAAATAGTCCATACAACTCATATGCTGAGTCTTCTGAAGCCTTACTATAACTATGTGACAGGAACAGACTAAAATGTTGGTTGTTATCCATGGAAAATCTTTCCCTCTGCCGCAGCTCTCAAATTTCATTTAGAAATGTCTATTCCTCACAAGAAGCCTTCAGATGTTTTTTTAATTGTAGAAAGAAAGTCATATGGGTATTGAATGACATGAGGATGAGTAAATAGACAGAATTTTCATTTTTGGATGAACTATTCCTTTAAGTACAATATCTAATATGGCTCCAAAATTCAAGAAACTTTAATCACAAACATCTGTAAGCTTTTTGTCTTCACCAGTCATACTCCTCAAATCAATCAATTCCACACTTAACCTAAGCCTGACATGCTTGTAAAAACTCAGTGGGTTGAAATGACAGAGCCTCCCTCACATGCTATTTCATCTAGACCTTCCTGCATGCCAAATGTGGAAGTGCCTGCCATCAGAGAAACACAGAAACCCCAGAAACCCTGACTGAGGAGCCAAACCCCAAGTCCTCGGCATGTTCTGCTGCAAGTCATGTCAGACAGGCAGACTTTACTGCTATACCACAGTCAGCTGTGATAATCTCATTCTCGATCAATAAATGGTTGCTTGCATAAATATTTGGTTGTCACATGGAGATTTATGTTGAGCTTTATTAGCTGTGTTTAGATTGGGGGCGGGAGGGAGCAGCCAGGCTTGAAATGGCTCTCTAATCTTCAGTAAGATGTATGACCTGATGGTACTATGGATGTTTGTAGCAGGAAGAGTTTCTGGTGAAATTTAAGTGTCCCTCAGTGACAGTTTTATCCGAAGCATTTGACAGTACACTTATTACAAGGACAATCCACATTGGAGTAATCTGAGGAATAATGTCTTGCACAAGAGTACAAACATTACAGTTCGCAGATAGCCACTTACAGGGATTTTTATCTTAAATAAAATCCAGTACAAAACTTTATGTTACATTTTTAACTTTTACAATTTTAGTAAGTCCAGACTTGGCAAACTATTATCTGTGTGGGCCAACAGAGAGGAAAATGTAAAAGTGTAGTTAAAGGGATAGTTCACCCAAATAATATGCTAGTTAGTAACAGATTACATGTAATCTGGATTACATTATCAAATTAGAAAAACTGACTGCTTGTAATTCGATTACATTACATTTTAAATGCATTACATTGCATTTTATGTGCATAATCAGATTACAAATGCATTTATGGATTACATGATTACATTCTTGATCATATTATCAGTCAGCTAGAGGTAATAACTAGTGCCTGATTTATTAATTAATTTTTTAATTTTAAAAGAATGGTCTCAGCAAGACAGTAATGTTTCAAGTGTTTCATTCAAGCCCTTTGCTAGCTATCCATAATTCTAAACACTCATTTGTAAAAACACATGTTGCAAACAAACATTTCAGAGAGTTGCAGGATTCCAGGTCATGTGCAACTTTGTGCTTTTGCACCATGCAAATGCACTTTAGCTCATGCTTCAGGATGGCAGATAAAGCATCTGTCATAGGCCACACCTTCTCATGAATAATTATAAGGACCTAGATAGGATCTAATTTCCTAAATAACAACAATTCTCTTAAAATTGAAAAAAGAAGCATGTTCTCATTGTCTTCTATCTTGGATAACATAGTGTTAGTTTTATATGACCCTTTAAGCACATTTGTTTTCTCAGCAAATAGCAAGTTTTTGTTTGATTTTATGTTTATTATTGTATAATTAAAATAGTAAAATGTTACTTTATAAATGTAAAATTAATTATTAGATTTTCAACAAAATATAATATGAGTAAATCAAAAGTAATCAGATTATATTACCTAAAAAATGTAATCTAAAAGATTACGTTACTGTAACAGGGTTAAAATGGGAAAGGAGGAGGTGGGAACCAGTGTCTTTTTATTTAAATAAAAAGACACACAAACACATACAGGGCAGCTGCCCATAATTCTCTCTCTCTCGAGCTGCCGTCTTTGGTTGCCTTTATCCCTCGCTCACCTCATCAGGCTGATTGGGGTCCGGGTGTCCGTCATTCCACCCGGCCCCGCCCTCCTCCGCGCTACACCTACGAAGCATCAAAGTAATATTTTTAATGAAAACTTAAACAAAAAGACACAAATGCACACGTGGCAGCTGCATGTGGCCCACTCTCCTGAACTGCTGGCTCGGCCTTATTCCTCTCCTTGGCTGATTTGCCCGATTGGCCCCGCCCTCCTCTTCATCACACTCCACTCTCCTTTGCCTCAGGCCAGGGAACCCCCGGCATGACGTACACCCCCCCCCCGTTGCCTTTCCAACCTCGCCTGCCAGCAGGCTTTCCCTGCCTTTCGAGGCCTGGGAGGGAGACAAGGAGAGGGAAAAGAGGAGAGGGAAAGAGCAAGGTGGAGCGACAGCGAGAGAAAGAGAGAAGAGAGAGAGAAAAAAAATTGCTTGCCGGTTCCCAGACATGCCGTCGCTTGGTCCTCGACCACTCCTCCACCCACTGGCGGACGACAGCCGCTCCTTCCCGGGCGGAACGGTGCAAGTCCTCCAACCCCTGGTGGATGGAATGCCCATCTGCGTTCTGGCGGCCGGTAGCGAGCCCCTCCGCCCCTGGCAGCGGCTCCACCACTCCAGGCGGCCGGCAGCAAGCCCCTCCTCCCCTTGCGGACGGTGGACGCTCCTCCGCTCCTTTGGGCGGTCAGCAGTAGCGAGGACTCCACGACAGTGCATCCCTCCTCCTTCCTGGGCTTCGGCACCAATGTAACATGGTTCAAATGGGCAAGGAGGAGGCAGGAACCGGACGAAGCATCAAAGTAATATTTTTTATGAAAACTTAAACAAAAAGATACAAAACACAAACGCAGACACGGCAGCTGCGTGTGGCTCTCTCTCTCTCCCGAACTGCCGCATCCGGCTCAGTCTTATCCCTCTCCTCGGCTGATTAGCCCGATTGAGGGCCTGCCGTGCAGACTCACAGCCCCGCCCTCCTCCTCATCACATTTACTGATTATATTTTTTGCCACGTAATTTGTAATCAGTACCGAAATTACATTTCAGAGGTAATCTACCAAGCACTGCCCAAAAATGAAAATGTTGTCATTATTTACTCACTCTCAAATTGTTCTAAACCCAAATGACTTTCTTTCTCAGTCACATTCACTTTCATTTCATGGAGAAAAAAAGAAAAAAAGAAGATGCAACAAATGAATGGTGACTGAGCCTAACACATCATTATGTTCCACGGAAGAAACAGTCTCATACGGGTTTGGAACAATATGAGGGTGAGTAAATGATCACCATGAATAATGTTGATGCAAAAAACTGGCTGATAAATTGGGCCACAAGTTATTGCCTAAAAAGACACAATAACCAAACACAAAATTAAATATTATGCCCATTTTGGTAAGTTTGATCATTGCTGTTCTTGTGCCCATTCCTTATGCCTACTAGTTCATTTAACATATCTACATGGTTAATATTTGTTAATATTGTATGTTTTTGTTTGTTGCTTTCTCAGAGAAACAACCTGTCGAAGCCAAACTGCCTTGGTTGAAACAGGCTCAAGAGTTGGAAGAAACCAAAGTGGCCTTGGAAGACCCAACGTGAGACATTTTAAAAATTATTTTCACACTATACAGCCACACTACAGCTCTATTACTGCCTTTCACTCACTTCTAATTATTATTAGAAAGTCATATGAATCAGTGAGTTCACCAAACCCATCTAAAACCTTTGTGTGAGTTTATCCAACAAAGAATGATTCCCAGAATACTGTATAGGCTTCACCATCCGTGTTCAGTTAGCAATAAGTGACTGAATAAACATATAAAACAATCGTTTTCCTTTTATACCTAATAATTCACTGAATCATGAATACCAGGTATCTTAACCTCCTGAGACCCAAGCGTGACTGCTGTGTGAATTTTCCATTTCCCTTTTTGATTTGTAACTAGTAGCACCTAATAAACAAGCAAAGAAAAAAATCTAGAGCAAAAGGTTTCCTAAAAATGTATGTCCACATATGTGGACAGCGGGATTAGATTGTGAAAAAAAAAAAAAAAAAAAACAAGCTATAGAAAATCCGAATTTTTTCATCAAATTGTTTATTTTGTTTCCAGGAATGTTGGTTATTCATGTTTTTGAGACATTACAGACATTACATCAGAAATTAGCATAATTAATTCTGATTCAAATTAATGGCTAGCATCATCCATTCACTGCCAACCATGTTAAAATAAAATTATACATTATGAATTCTGAATCTATGTACTGATTAACATTGTCCCTTGTCTGCCAAATATGTTGAGTGGTCCAAACATCATCTGCCTGATCTTTTGGTCGGATTTTAGGCGTGAATGTTCTTGTTCAAGGGAGCAGCTATAGGATGCTCCCTTGCTCCCTCCCTATTTAGTGAATGACTTAACCTCCAGTGTGCTGTCTGTCTGCATTGGTCTCAGAACAGTTCAAAATGTACCTTATTTTCATAATAAGGTATTATTATAAGGTACTCCATATAAAGCCTCGGAATTTTTTTTTTTTTTTTTTTAGCTTTTGGTTCATCCCCATTGATTATCAATGTGAAAATGCACAGTGAATATAGGAATGGATTTACTAATGTCAGTGAATAGAACCATATTGTACAGTGGTAGCAAAATAAAATATAAAATAAATAATTTTAAAATGAAGTGAAATGACCCACAGATGTCTTGATGTTGAAAGTTATTCAAAATAAAGATTTTTTTATTTTTTAGGGAATAATGTCCCAAAATCCACATATGTGGACATCATGTTTAGCAGCGCGCTGATGCACGAAAAATGAATCAATTTTGTAAAGTGGCACATCAAACGAAATTAGAGACGCTACTCTTTACACCCAAACAGGTCTCAATGAAAAAACTTAGAGGTATCTTACCAGAGGCACTTTTGTTGGCTCTGCCCCATAGAAGCACTTCAAGGAAATCAGTGCCATGCTGTTGTGTCACCTGACTCGGTGCAGCAGAAGCTTAACTCTTAAATGACAGTCTAGAGTCTTGTGAACAGTATTCAGTCAGTTTAAATTAATTACAATTATGTGTTGCATTTAGCGAAGCCAAAATACAAGGTCCACGCATTTGGAAGAGGGATCGCACGATGTTAAGACCGACATGCCACATTCTGTGCATTGCTACTCAATACAGTCATATTTATTTTGTTTCTTACATGTTCTCAACCTGTAGATTAAAATCCTTTCACCTATTCCTGGGGGATTGCAGGGTGACCTCACCCTTGAAGATATGTTTTACGCAACAGCTCTAAAAATATGTTTTACTCGGCTCTATTTAAGCAGAACCTAAGGAGCAGGCTTCATAAGCTGGTTCCTCAACCAAATAAAATGGTCAGAATTGAGCATGCCTGCATTCTGATGTCAATGTGTCTATTTTGTCCGAAAAAAATCTCTGAAATGATACCCCTGTTAATCGCTGGCAACGGAGCTCGATGGACACCTGCCTCCCCCACTGAACACAGCTAACTGCGGCTGTCAGCATCCAGATAGCCGCTAGTCCCTGCGGTCTACCAAAAGCAACCATCACAGAGACTCATAAAAGAGAAGAATGAGGGGAGAAAGTGTTTAAGAGTTAACAGAAGAGCTGTTCAAGAACCACTCTTCATATGTATGTGTTTCAGGAGGGCTAAGATCTACTTTTTGTCTGTGAAAACCCTTCTTGAATTACACATTTGAGCCCTGCTTGATAGTAGCACTTTGTGTTCTGCTCCGTTGCTCAGGTCACTACATTTAGGGTGATCTAAGGTGGCGTGCAACATGGCTAGGTATTAGGCCCTATCACAAAGTGACCCCAGTCCACTTTGCTGTGGAATTCACAGCTGGATGCTTGCCTCTGTGATTTGGGTGGGTGGATTCTGTGGGTTGGATATACTTACCGAATCTCACGCCAGGTCTTATCCCTGCTTTGATAAAAGTTGTGGAGACACAATAAGAAAGTTCCACTCAGACCTGTCTTCTTCCTAAACTCTAATCCTAATATAGAGCATTATTCACCTCTTGCCCTGAGCGCTGTTCACTGATATACACACCCATGTACGCTCAAACATATGTCCATAGGGAAACATACTTAAGGGCTGTTTACATGGGCAGCATTCTTGTGTTCCTTTGCAAATGTTCATGTACATGTGCACCAGACGCATGTCTTAGGCCATTGCACAGTGTCTAATTGTATTTTCAGTATCTTGCGCCATGAGAACTTTCTAGCAAACAAGCCCGATTTCATGTGTCAGAATGCATTTCCAAACGCAACACATGCACTTTTGTTGCACTGTAACTGTTGACACAAGGGGCGCTATAGTATATAATAGTATGTTTTTGGCTTTTTAAGTTTAAAGTTTAAAACACCACCTCAACAAAGAGGTACCAGACATATGCAATGACTAACTATCATCAGCCCTAAAAAAAAGCAAACCTGTTTTCTCAATCACATGAGGTGTTCTGACATCATAATATTCACTGAATGACACCTCTACATTATTCCAAACATGACATGTTTGGGGCTTATGGGGAATTACATATCTCATAAACTTTAATCCCTTAAGCCTGGAAAGTGTTTAGACAGTGGGCGGTGTGAGGTGAGCATTGACACCCTCTCTGGGCCAGCGCAATTCCACAATACTTAAATGCTTTTACAGATTTGTGCTGCAATAGTGTTGCATGCAAGAAGAAGCAAGCAAGTACCGGAAACCACAAATAGGCAAAGTGTTTATTTATCTCCTCTGGTTTTCTGCATTGGTAGTAAAGAGCATGTCACACTTTCAATATCTATAGTTCTTTTTCTCTTCTTCTCTCTGTCTTGTTACTCTAAATCCAATTATGCAGGGATCATGCGAGCTATGAATTTCAACGTTTTCCAAGTAATTTTTCACTCACCCGAAATATGGCAAAATCATTCTGTGGTTCATTAGGAGACCTTGTCACATCTATTTTTATAATCACATTTATTTGAAATGCGGTTAACTCTTAAGTATCAAAGTCTTTTGGCCCATAATAATGCTATATCACTATAACCCAGTATTATTTTAAGATCAATTTAGTTTTTTTTGTTTTCATTTTTGGTTTTATCTAAATAGAAATGATCAGACCCAGTGGTTAAAGTTTAGTTGGCTATATTCTAACTACACAGTATTATGATAAAAATTTGGAAAAATAGTTTAAAGGCCTTTTAATAAATTGTTTTCATTATTTCCTGAATATACGTAATTGCAATGCAACCTTGTTTGAAGTTAAACAAGTAATAAATTATTTGAGTTTTTGCACAGATTTACATATTTGTTCTTGGAAAATTACATGTGAATGCGTTAGGGTTAGTGATGAACCAAAACATTATGACCACTCACAGGTGAAACGAATAACGTTGATCATCTCTGGGTCTGGGTAGATTAGATGATAAGCAAATAATCTGTTCTCGCAATCAACGTGTTGAATGCAGGAGAAATGGGCTGGTGTAAAAACCTGAGCATCTTTGACAAGGGCCAAATTGTTATGGCCAGATGACTGGGTCAGAGCATCTCTGAAACGGCAAGGCTGGTGGGGTGTTCCTGGTCAGCAGTAGTGAGTACCTACCGACAGTGGTCCGAGGAGGGACAAACCACAAACCGGCGACAGGTTGATGGACGTCCAAGGCTCATTGATGCGCTGGGGCAACGAAGGCTATCCCGTCTGGTCTGAACCATCAGAAGGTCTACTGTGGCACAAGTCACAGAAAATTGTTATGATGGTTATGTCACAACACACAGTGCATCGCACTCTGCTGCGTATGGGGCTGCGTAGCCGCAGACCGGTCAGATTGCCCACGATGGCCCATGTCCACCGTCAAAAGCACCTACAATGGGCACGCGAGTGTTGGAACTGGAAGAATGCAGTGGAAGGAGGTCTCCTGGTCCTATGAGTCCTGTTTTCTTTTACATCACGTGGACGAACGTGTACGTGTGCGCCATTTACTTGGGGAAGTAATGGCACCAGGATGCACTGTGGGAAGATGACTAGCCGGTGGAGGGAGTGTGATACTCTGGGCAACGTTCTGCTGGGAAACCCTGGGTCCAGCCACTCATGTGCACGTCAATTTGACACGTGCCACCTACCTAAACATTGTCTGGTGCACCCCTTCATGGCAATGGTATTCCCTGATGGCAGTGGCCTCTTTCAACAGGATAATGTGCCCTGCCACACTGCACACATTGTACGAGAATGGTTTGAGGAACATGATGAAGAGTTCAAGGTGTTGTCCTGGCCTCCAAATTCCCCAGATCCCAATCCAATTGTGCATCTGTGGGATGTGCTGGACCAACAAGTCCGATCCATGGCGGCTCCACCTCGCAACTTACAGGACTTGAAGGATCTGCTGCTAATGTCTTGATGCCATATACAACAGGACACCTTCAGGGGTCTTGTAGAGTCCATGCCTCAGCGGGTCGGCGCTGTTTTGGCGGCACGCAGAGGACCAACAGCATATTAGGCATATGGTCATAATTTTTAGGCTCATCTATGTAATGTCTTTAAACATGCAATATCTTTAGGTCAGTGAGAAATTGCATCCGAAATGCATTTTAATTCCGTAATCTGGCATATTTCCAAATAAAACAGGATATTCAACAAGAAGAAAATGTAGGGTGAGATGAAAATTACGGCATTTACGTATATTATGAAAACAAACTTTTTTTCTTTGGTATAACATTCACAGATGAAACGTTCACAACAATACCAGGAAAATGTATTAAGTAGAGGTTACATTTTTATTTCAAATTCCGTACAGTGATGTGTGTGTGTGTGTGTGTGTGTGTGTGTGTGTGTAGGTTCATTCCAGGTCCGTGGTCGGCCTGCAGTGTATCCTGTGGTCTGGGTATTCAAAGGCGTCAGGTGAAATGTAAAGTGCTGCTATCTTTTACTCAAACTGAAGTCGAACTACCTGATGAAGAATGTGAAGAGGAGAAGCCTCCCTTGCAAAGGGCCTGTGATTTGGGCCCCTGTTCTCCAGACTCACCATGGTGGCCACTGGGGACCCAAGAGATCCCTGAGCAGCACGGCTATGTTTGGGAATTTATGGGCCTCTCTCCTTGCTCTGCATCCTGTGCTATTGGTGAGTCTCCATAAAACCCATTCAAGAAAACAACAACTGTTTTGTTTTTACTGACCGAACAGCTTTTATCCACATAATGATTTCATCAGCTAAAAGCCTTTAGTTTTTACATGTCCAGCTTTTCAGATTAAATGAAATTGCCATGAAATCTTAATTTTCTAAGAGAGCAGATAGTGATCAGGCTGGACTGAAAAAAAAAAAAGTATATTTGAAATACTACTCTGCCAAAACCGTTGCTCCTCACGGTCTCTTTTTCTTTCAGGCAAGCAGATGGCCGTTGTCAGGTGTGTGAGCACTTCGAAAAAGGAAATTGTTGATGACACGCTATGCAATGGCTCCAAAGCATCCCTCTCCTTGCTACGCATCTGTAACCCTCAGCCATGTCCTGCAAGGTAAGGCCCAAATGGCTGTAGATTCTGGAAATACTGGTAAAAAAAAAAAAAAAAAAAAAAAAAAAAACATCTTCTGAAAAATGATCTACATTTGTTTGTTTCTCACAGTAGATTACAAAAATTCTAAGATATTTTTCACCCTCTGTGGTACGTTTACATATCCATATGGCAACGTGCCATTTTCAAACACTTTCTCGCTATTCAGAAAACCACAACTGCATTGTAGAAAACTGCAAATTGTGTTGTTGGAATCAAAAAAGCAGTCTTTAAAGAAGCCAATAATATGCTGTTTTTAAGCCACTTGACATCTGATTTACTCTTCACATTTGTTTTTCCAGGAGTCACCCTTAGAGGGGAGACACATGCTGATTAAACACATTGTGAACACATCTTTTTTGCATCTTTTCTAAGTTAAATCGATTTTGCTGGCAGCAATTTTTTTAAGAAAATTGACAACATTTTAATGATGCCATATGGCAACTCTGTACTGCAATGGAAAAGTAGGTATGTTGCCATATGGCAGTTCTTTACAACAGTGAAATTGTAGTAATGCGTTTCCTCATTGGGAATTTTTATAGATAGTGACATCAATTATATAATTGCAGTTATTTATTTATTTGGAAGTGTTATAAAAATACAATTGTAGCCTGTTTATAGCACAATTATGGTTTATGTTCTGTGTGTTCCAATGAAATGCATACAGCTGTTTTATAGAAAGGGCAAGGTTGCAGTGGCTTAACAGTGAGAAACATTTGGTGCACGAATTGATTGATAGGCACTGACAGTAATATACATACTAGATTTTTTAAATATTCTGAAGATAATGTGAGTGGTGCCTTGCACATGCAAAACTTGCTGCCACGATGCTAGGGTGTTGTGGGTGGTTGCCAGGACATTGCTTTGTGGTTGCTAAGGGGTTATGAATGGTTTTTAGGACGTTGCTATGCAGTTACTATGATGTTCTGGATGATTGCTAGGACAATGGTTATCAAATTATGTTTGCTTTAGCAAACCATCCCAAAAAAGTCTTTCAACACCCAATGTTTGTCAAGGAAAAACGTTGCGTGCAAGAACAAATAATAATAATAATAAAACAAAACCACTGTATTTTTATTCAGTTCCTTAACAAGGAGTTTAAATTGAATTTGCTGGACTAGATTATTTTCAAGAACCTAATTCAGATTAAATCAAAATAACTTGAAAATAAGGACATGCAATGAAAATAATGTGCTTTTCTGTTAACTGACCATTTGCCAGCAAAAGCAGGACAGCTGGCATTATGGAGTAAATAATTTTATTTGAGCTGTTAGCTTTCATGTGTTGGTTTTATGTACAGCGGCTGAGAATATTACAATAGTTCATAAGTTACTGGGAAAATCTTGATTAGTATCTCAGAGTATATGGGTACTATTATTTCAAATTTGAAATGCAGAGCATTTTAACCATATTATCTCCAGTCTTTCTTTCTAATCCACAATTGTCAGGGAATGCCAGGGATCATAAAGTTCAAAAACCACAGGAATTTCACTTCATGATTTGCATTACCGTACAAAATGTGTACCACAAGAATATCCTGCTAAATTATAAACATATTACTTATTGTGCTAAGGCACTTTATGCTTCAACCACATGCTATAATTGATAACATTTCCTAAACACAGTGTTACTCAACACAGAATTTTGGCTTTGTGTATTAAAGTCAACATAAAATCTAAATTGACCCTATTTACTTCCTTTTTAAACACATTCCTGGTCTTATTATGAACAATGTATTGGTGCACATTATTCCAAAGAAAAAAATGTTTGTCATAGCAATCTTTCTTCAAAATATAATTACTTGCTCTGCTATTTGTGCATTGTTTTAGACTACTGGTAATGCAGTAACAGTACACACAGACAACTGCCATTATATCTTATATTACTACATACCAGCTCTCTATGTATGCGAGTATTGAAGGGCACATCAGTTACAGTAGTAGATAAGCAGCTGGATGTAGCATCTGTAGAGCAGTTCAGCTTCACAAAAAACGCCCTGGTGAAAGAGTCTTTTTATAGTTTTGCCTTTTCTATTGATAGTTTTAACTCTTTTACCACCCAATTCTTATGTTTGCATGTGTAGATCCATGTCTGCAGGCCATTATTATGATTATTATAATACATTATGACATAATTATTATTATTAGCCAGAAGTTTCACTAAGACTGTTGTGTTGGTGTGTATCTGGAGTGTTTGACAGTTATAAGAGCTACCTGCTGATGTATGTGTTTTGTTTAGGTGGGAAGTGAGCATGTGGAACCCATGTTCTGTGTCATGCGGTGTGGGAATACAGACTCGCAGTGTTTCCTGTGTGAGGGCTGTCAAAGGAAACCACACTGAACCAGCATCCAGCAAAAACTGTGTGGACACCAAACCTCCAGAATTGCAGGCCTGCAACCAGGTGAAGTGTCCCCCATCCTGGGAGGCTGAGGAATGGCAGCAGGTTAGTGACCCCCTATGAGTTCAGTCAGTGATAACTGTGATAAGATCACATAAGATGTCTATTATTTCTCAATTGTTTCTCCAAGACAGCAACCCATTGTACTTATGTAATTTGAAGTGACAGGATATTCAGTGAGAAAATATGCAGGGTGGGACTTTATTCATCAAAATTGATTGGATCATGAAAAGTGGACGTTATACCAGAATAGAAGCACGTGGCTGGAGGCGATAGGTTGAAAAAGTAAGAGGGTTTGGCGACATGAGCCGCAAAAGGAATGGTGCTTCAGAGGCAGAGCAAGTTTTACTAAGACTAAAAAAAAATTTATTTTGTATTTTATTTGACAACGTTCAATGATGAATCTTGCATTTATTAAGAAAATAAAGGGTCAATTTTGATTTCATATTGACTTAAAAAGGTTCATAATCAGGTTAATTGTGTGTGTGTGTGTGTGTGTGTGTGTGTGTGTGTGTGTGTGTGTGTGTGTGTGTGTGTGTGTGTTACATTTAGTGAGATTAAATAGAAAGCAAATGGAGACTTTTGTTGAAGTTTCCTGCTTCTCAGATTTGTCTCCTGAGAAAAGTATCACAGGGTTTCAGAAGAGATCTAATCACAAACTTCTCATCAAAAGAGCAAATTATCTGAGCTATGCTTTCCATATTAATTTTACAGCTCTCTACTCTTACTGTTATGTAACTATTATCTCATTTGTTTTTATTTCTGCTAAGACATTTTTGGAGAAATATTCGAGACAAAGTAAAAGCAAAAAAGAGAACTTAAAGGTGCTGTAAGCGACCTTTTTTAATGAAATGGCATGCAGAAAAGTTCAACTCCCTCAAAGATATCACTGAAATAAGTTTCCTGAGATATCGCACCGGTCTCCATGACAGTACTAGACTGTGTAAACAGCAAACAAAAATGTGGCCCCGGGCCTGTCAATCATTTTGCCCATATTCAAATTCAAAACAGTTGTCAGTTGATGCCGCTTTTTTGCTACTGTTGTTTTTGACAACAGTAGCAGCTGTAGTGCTGCTGTTCTTCCACTCAGTGGCGGTCTCAACAGTACAACTCTATCTTTGGTGGGCGAGTTTTGCAAATAAAATCAAAATCCATAGCTAAGTCCGGTGGAAGTTTCAGAACGGCTTACATCACGCACAGCACCTTTAATTAAGTCTCCTGAGCTACGTATACTATCCTGAGCATATGCTTTACTAACTGCTAGCATTAGCTCGACTTGCTTCGTATATGAATCCGTGTTTCAGTACAAATTGCCCATAGAGATCAACATAAACACTTTGGTGGACATGTTATTCTCATTTAGCATGTGTTTTTGATCATATTTTGTTGTGGAATGCAATGAAAAGTTATGTTATGTTATAGCTGACTTGTAAAATAAAAAAGAATTGACTTTTGGCTTTTCTACTGTAAACAACAGTAAAAAAAAAAAAAAAAAAAAAATCTACACATCAAGGGTTGCATGTTTATATTTACTCAAATGCTGTACTCTACGTAGTTGTGGCATGTTTAGGAAAGATTGATGTTGTTCTTTTTGTTTTTATTTTGGTGGGGGTTTTTTTCTGGGTCAGTGCTCTCATTCATGCGGCAGAGGTACTCAGTGGCGTAAAGTTTACTGTAAACAGAGACTAGCTACTGGAAGCTACCGCAAGTTGAGAGACGAGGAGTGTGCTGGAATCAAACCCGCAGCCCACAGGACATGCACCAACTCTGACTGCCTGCTGCCTCGTCTGGAAGGGGGAGAGTGGTCCAAGGTGTGTTTCTGGATGTGCACAACTACTAATTTTTAGTAGTCAACTAGTTGTTCGCAATCATATTTGACTAATCTGTGAGTCAATGTTTACCTAGTACATGACACCTGTTCACCAGTTAGAACAGCACCAAACCAGCACTAAGCACAAACCAGCTTAGACCAGCATGGAGATTGCATGTGGTTTATGCTGGTCTTTTCAGAAGGAATGATGCGAGTGAGAAACAAAATTCATGTATTTTCATGAACTGCTTTTATTTAATGTTAGCCTTTGGTGACACTTGGTTAGGTTAGGGTTAGGTCTCTGAGCGTTTTACAATAATTTTGGTGTATGTGAACCAGTGGTGGCTGGTGCTTTTCAAAAGTGGGGAAGCACAGACTATTGGTTTTGGTGTCTGCAATGTTGCTACCAAAAGCTGCTTAAACTACTCGAACAGTGAAATTTATTTAAGCTGAAAACTTTTTGCAACATAATAGGCAACAATATCTGACAGTGATTGAGAAAATACATTTGTTACGTTAGATTTCACTGCGCGTGTATCTCAGAGCCACTGAACACTCTGCACTTGTCGGGCAGTGGTTCTACTATATTTCACAGACTGTCGATTTTTAAGTACTGGTGATTTGTTGCAAAAACCTGTCCATTTGAGAGCCCAACCAATCTGATGAGGCTCCCAGAGAAGCACAGTATCCGGGCGGGACCCAAAATGACTTGTTAAGAGATCTTTTTTCTCCTGAAACTTATAGTACAGGTATCTGCCTTAGACTCCCATTGAAGCTCGGCTTCAATAGTGCTCTATTGACTGTGCATCCGCTCTCTTCTATGCACATATTCATGTAGAAAAAAAGCAGATTGCAATAGTGATGCTTGATATTTTACACTTTTATTCACTAAATATATTGAAATGCACAAATAGTAATATGGATTTAATATAGGTTATTTTTATATACATTAAACTAATCATTGCTGTAAGATTTTAGCAGAAGCTATGCTTCCTGTGTAGTCTTAAAACAATTGCCACTGATGTGAACACTCCAAACAAGAAGTTGAACCATCTTATAAAGTGCTTACACTTTATTTTCACATTCACAGTATTCCGAATATATCTTCCTGTACAGGCAACCAAACTAAACAGCTGACACACAAATACACCAGGACACATTTGTCGACAGGAAATTTCCTCTTGCTGTCGCCATATAGAACAAGCACAAATAAAAACTTCATATCAAGTGTAGACATTAAAATGGGAGTGACTTGGTTAGCTTTTATCTCAGTGTAAAAATGGGGATATATTGTACACTGTTGCGTCGCATCACTAAATTGCAGTGTAGTCACAGAAAAGGCAACTGAATTCTCAAAAAAGCCTGCTTTGTATTTGAGGTTCACTAATTACTTCTTGGGCGGCCGGATTTGGCCTTTGGGCTGAACTTTCTAGTGTTTTCAGGAAAGTCAACACTCTAAAAAAAGATGGTTCTTCAAAGGTTCTTTACTGACCTTAATAGTTCTATTTAGAACCATATCTTCCTGAAGAACCATTTTGTGCTGTAATGGTTCTTTGCGTTAGGCATTAGGGGTCAATAAATTCTTTCAAAGCCACCACGTCATTGGTTCACTTGCAGCACTAGAGTCCTGGCAGCTCAACTGACCAATTTCACAGACTGTCAGCACTCTCCACAGGTAAGCATTATATCTTTGTTTAAATATTTAACCATTAGTAGTTTTAGCAGGAAAGTTATCAGGGATGACAAACCCCATTAGCGCAGTTAAATGGGAGTGAGCATTTGCTTATTTGTCTTTCGCTTCACTCAGTGTTTTTGAAAGTGAAACCATGGCGAATTTAAAGATTACAGTTTTATCATAAATGTGCTTTTTGGGAGCAAGCGGTTGGCCAAATTTGAATATTTTTAACACTTTTGTAACCACTATGGCTGTAACTGTTCATGTTGGGGAGATCACATTTTCTCAGCTCATTCACGTCACAAAAATTTAAATATACAATAATATACAGACGAATATACAGTAAATTGTATGGTGAAACTTTCCCCAAGCTGTCACTATTTTAAGCATTAAAATGACTAATTGCGCAAAATTAATTTTCTCGTTGCAACATTATCCTCTACGCATTCAATAATTATAAATTATTTTACTCAGAGCTTCTTAACCTTTAGATTTAGAAATGTAGCCACATAGTCCAAATAAAAACTGCATCCAGTTATTTTTGCAGAAATATTTAATAATCCTGATGAGAATTTATGAAGAGAGAACCATGAGCTCATGACATCTGTTTTTCTCTATCTGCAGGGCATGAGACTGATGGACCAACTTTAGTTCATATAACCTCTAATTAATAATAACAGAATGAATTAAACTATGTCTGTTATCAGACAACAGATGGTTTTGTCAATGCTTGATAAAGGCAACACAGCACATGGGTAAGTTTTTGCAAAATGCTGAGCAAGTCCGTTTTAAGCGCTTTAATTTTTAACCTTTACAAAGTAAAACTTTCTGTAACTGGTGGTTTCCTAGCCATAAGATTGTCTTTTTTATTTTATAGATCTCTACCAGAACATGCAAGTGTGACCAACTCAAGAGGTGAGCTGTCATTTTGTTTAAAATACTGACATTATATTCTGAAAAAAAAGGAGGTCATTTTGGATTTTTATTGTGATTTCAGGTATCCAGCCCACTGGTGGTATGAGTTGTCTGCTCTGATAACAGCATATGCTATTCCTGCCTTAAAGCTATCAGATTATGTGAGTTTTAAGTAGTCCTTTTTACCTCTCTTTCCTTTTAATATCTATTTTTACCATTAAATTATACACTGTAATTAATTAATACAATGTAATTTCTTTGTATCATAGGTTTACTGTTAAAAAGCAGCTACACTATGTCTTCCAGCTGTGTTCGGTGAGGATACTTCTCTCCGTTTCTCCACTAAGCACGTGAGTGATAAAGACTGAATTTGTGATCCATACATAATTTGGGAATGTTTCAGTTATTTACTTGGGTTTATGCATAAACATTTTGCCCAGTCACTAAATAAATAAAACAAAAACCTACCACAATTTATTTCACTTTTTCTTTTTCACATTGTGATATTGTCCATATATACTGAAAGACTGACTCTGAACCTAATTGTGCATTTCTACACAGACAGATGCTGTTGGACCCCAAAACCTCATTACCTGCAGAGAGAGTCTGCCACTCAGTTACACCAAAATACACAGTGATGGATGGTGAAGACATCATAGAGGATTGTGCAGATATTTTAGTGAAATTTAGCCTTCATCGCATCTATTTTGTGTTTCCATTGGACTTTGCACTTCCTTGAATGATTGGTTGTCAGTATGGAAGAAAAATGCTCTCTCTATAAAAGATAAAAGAATGTACATGTTTCTGTCCCAGCCATAATGTTTGGAGCCATGTGGGTCTGCTAATTTATTTGCATATGCATCTACTGACTCTTTCACGTTATGCATTTGTTGATGTATTTATTAATGCAAATATGTATATATAATGCATATACGTATAATATTTTATTAGTAATTTATGCATTTGGAATTATTTAATCACAATAATTTATTTAATCGCAATCATTTATTAATGTATTCAGCTAACAATTGCTGTAAAAGCATTATGTTTTTTTCATTTAAATAGAAAATAAAAGTACTTAATTGACACATGCCTTACTTTTATTTATTTATTTGTTTGTTTGTGTTTATATTTAATATAAAACCATAATTGAGATTATAATGTTTTATAGGAGCAGGAATATAGAGCATCAAAAAGGTTCTTTATAGCACTATTGAGGTTCTATATAGCACTTTCAAAGGAAGGTTCTTTGTAGAACCTTTTAAAAAGGGTTCTATTTAGCACCAGAAAAGGGTTCTTTTATTGTTACAAGCTGAAGAACCCTTATTTGGTATTATTTAGAACCATTTTTCTTAAGAGTGTAGGGTGCATTCAATTTTGGTAGATAGGTAAACATGTATTTTTATGTGTTAAGAGATTGTATGTCAGTGATCAGTGCAGGTGACATGTATTTAAAAAAAAAAATTGGTGAGAAACCAGACTATTAAAAGGCTGCTTAATTTATCATTCCTGTGAGTAAAAGTGTCCAAACACACAATTTCTGTGCATGCAGTGCTCTGTGACGTGTGGTAAAGGTGTTCAGCGGAGGGAACCTGTGTGTAGGAGACAGACAGTGTCCGGTCAGCTGGTCACTCTGGACCGCTCTGCCTGCAGTGACCTTCCTCTCCCTCCCCTCATCAGGAGTTGCCGTATGCCCCCCTGCAACAGTAAGATTTGACATGCTTATTTGCTAGTTGTTTGTTTGACTTTCTATTTCTCAGCCATCCTTTACCTGCAGTTTACCACAGAGTGGAATCTCTTAATGCCTGGACATTTAAGGTCAATATGAATTGTCGTTGAAACCAATTTTACCTCCGTAATGTGACATATTTCCGAGTAAGACATGTAAAAAAAATGTAGGGAAGGCATCAAATGGATTGTGTAAAGAGAGAGTTTCTTATCAGAATGGAGCCAGATCTGAAAGCAGTTTGGCTAAAACAATTGCTAAATGGCTATTTAGCTATTGGTTAGCATTATCCAAAAGCCTGTGTGGCAGGCAGGTGAGTGATGTCAGCGGAAAAGAAAAGTCCCTTCAGAGGAAAAGTTATAACATACTGTATATATACGAGATATGATATCATTGTATATAAGTATGTTATAACATTTTGATGAACGTTTACAAAGACAATATTTTATTTGGAATACCTTGCACCAAAGAATCATTTACAATAATACCAAACTCCTATTGGCTCTTGCACCCTGCCCCCTATCTACCATTTTTTAACAAACAGTTAAACTGACCCAGAAGTTTAGATGTCAGACCACTCAAGCAAAAAGAAAAGTGTTCTGAAAGCACCACAGTGCCGCAGTGTTTGCACTCTTCAGGAAATTATCCTCTAAATGGCTGTAGTTTCTCTAAACATTAAACAAGTTTAGAAAATAACCAAATTACACACTTCATCTTTAACTGTTACTAGATAAAATAAACAAAGATTTAATTAACTTACTTAGAACTAACCTCTGTTTGGCCTTGCTCTCATCATGGTCTCCATATATACTGATACCAATACATTGGGCAGGAAACTGCTTAAACAAGTTTTTGGAACTGCCTGTTGGTTTAAGATGGAATAATAGCAATAACCTACTAGAGTTTCAGCTCAGATTTCTGTCAAATAAAATTCAGGGAACTGTACATATCATCTAGTATGTAGTCATTGTTCTCCTGGAACCCATGAACCAAAGAACTCTCCATGGTCATATTTAGTAGCTCTGTGTGGACATATAACAAACCGCTTTGAGATACTACTCGATTATAGGTTGATGACTGTAACACAGAAAGATCTGCCATGATAATGTTTCTGTAGATAAGCTGATTGTAGTTGTAGGTTCAAAGTTTAGGTTCAAACTGAATCGTTGGGTGTATCATCAGGTATATCTTGATAAGGCCCTGCGGTATGGAGGTACAGTCCAATAACATGTTTTCATTCTCTTGAGAAGTCTGTCTGCAAGCTGAGAACATTCACATTGTGCCCCCACAGTTTTCCTTTTTTCAAACTTTTGAAAGCCCCTTTGTCCCATGTGATTTAACTTCATAGGGCTTGAAATCAAGAGCTTGAACTGCAGACATCATTGGGGGTGTTGAGAACATCTCATGTAAAAGTAAAATAATTAGTGCTTAAGTCGTGCCCTAACCGATGTTTGAACCACCTAAATGTCTTCCACCTCTATTTACAGAGCACAAATCCTCCAAAAAATGTTGCCCTCAAGTCATAGGCCTAAAACGCATCTACATCCAGACCAGACAAGAAAAACGCCTTAGTTTTACCATTGGAGGACGAGCTTACCTTCTTCCCAAAACGTCAATCATTATCAAGTGTCCTGTTCGTCATTTCCCGAAAGCTCAGATCCACTGGGAGAAGGATGGTAGTGATCTGAAAAGTTCAAAACGTCTGAGCATCACCAAGTCTGGGGCTTTGAGGATCTACAAATTGAAAGCTGTAGACATCGGACTGTACCGTTGCTGGGCGAACCAAGATTCAGACACCTTTATCCTCAAGCTAATTGGCTACAATAATAGACTCTTAGAACATCCTAAAGGGCAGGGATTGGAGAAAGAGAAAAGTGCTTACTTCCATCCTTACCTAAACAAAGAGGGAGGTTGTGTTGATGTGAAGTGCCCTGAACAGAAGCGGTTTTCACCTGGAAAGAAGGTTCCAAATTCTGGCCCAAGCTGGGTGCAGAATGAGTTTTATCGAGATGATGATGGCCAGCCCAAACAACTCTGGGACACTCTTGCTTTGGGGAACTATCCTTTGGCTTCAGGGGCCAAGGGCCGCAGAGGGGCCTATGTCCTTGATCCAGCACAGTTTGAGGAGGTTGTGAGGAACATCAGTCAGCTGGCAGAAAGTGGGGATGTGACAGATGAAATGGCCTCACAACTAATTAGCAAATTAATGGAGGATTTGGCTGCCGCAGAGGAAGGGGCCCCTACTGAGGAAAGCACTACGTTGGACAATCATTTAGATAGGACGCCAAACTCTTCCCAGCTTTCTGGGGGAAAAGCGTTGAAAAAAGGCAGTCGAGCTGTAATCATTCGTCAAAAGCATTACGGATCTACAATGAGTTTCCAGAGAGATCTCAGGATCAATGTGGGGAGGACAGTCTACCTAACCAATGCTACCCACAGCCTCACCCTCATTTGTGCCACTCAGGGAGTACCTCCTCCAACACTTTCCTGGAGCAAAGATGGAGTTCCACTACAGAATACTGAAAGGTAAATGACAATTATACAGTTGCAATAATATGTAGTTTAATGGGTTAATGTATGCTATTATTACACAGCTCTCTAGAATTCTTGATTCTGTTTGGTCAATTGCACCATCCAGCGATTTGATATTCCTTTTAATGACTGCACATCTGGGAATATCGCAAGTCTTTCATACTTAACGATTAAAATATTTTAAACTCAGTATCAAGATTTCAAGTACATGTATTTATTTATCTTTTTATTTGGCAAGTAGTCATGTAATAAGCAGGGGCTGGATTCAGAAAAATGTTTTTAAGAAAAAAAAAGAAAGTTCTTAGGATAAATTATAAGAAGTTTGTAAGAACATTGCTTAATGCAATTCTTGAAAAGTTCTTAAGAAGTTCTCAAATATTTTCTTAAGAATATCTGCATTTATTTACTTAAGAATAAAATGACAGGCTTTGACACTGTCTGATCATACTAGCCTGCTCATGTCTTATACAACAAATTTAATACTTCAACATTGGTAAATCGTAACAATAAATGTATCTATCTATTAACCTTTTTTTAAAGCTACACAATGTAATACAATTTTTGTTAGAAATGAACAAAATTTAATTAATTAGCAAGTACACCAACAATCTGTCTTCCAGACCATGTTTTTGCCTTACCCTGATTAACTACAGTAAGCCTATAGTAATTAGTTATATTTTAGAGCTGTCGGGACGGATCTTGCAGGAAATTGCATACTTCCGTCATTCGTCCATGCATGTTTAAGTCATGTCCATAAAGAAAAGAAGATCCAGCGCATGTATATGTGCGGTGATATGTGTGGTAGTAGTTTGAAGCTGAAAGCTTGTGGGCACAACAAATAAGCGACATTGACCATGGATCATTCAAAAAGGCAACCCTCTGGGGAATGACCCATTAAAAAAAAAAGAAACCTCGATCCAAGAAGAGCCTGCAAGTAAAAAGGTAAAGCGACAGAGCCCCTTATAAAAAACAAAACAACATCAAATTGGCTTTTCAGAGGTGGCGACAACTCAGAGATTTTAAAGGATTTAAAACCGACCCAGAGATGGAGTTTTTCTTGCTGATCAGGTAAGATATTTTATTGGACCGATATTGAGCCAGGTAGCTGTCTTAGCACGGTAGTTCATTTAATAGTGTTAGCCACTCTAATGGTGCATTTTATTATGAATTGTGGTACTGCAGTGCTTTCAATTTCATTTTCGAGGAAGGAAAAAATTTACTTTTATGTTGGTAACAATGCCAATCTCTAAACCAGTTACTTTCTTGGTCTATTTGCCTAATAGCTAAGTTATAATAGTTTCCACCATTTGATTTTATCTGATATGACTAGCAATCGTTATGTCTAATGTCATTGTTGCCTAACTTTTGCAACACTATTTATTTTAAAACAACTGTTTTCAATAAGTCAAAACAACAGAGGAAGGTATGCTACTTACCTGCTCATAAGACACATTTTTGGATATCCGTCTTTCTCTTCCTTTCGTTATTTATTTAATTTTTGTGGGGAGGGGGTGAGTTTTGTTGTCATTAGTGACATTCGCTATGATAAGATGATCACCTGTAACCATGGTTACTCCTCAAACCATCAGATACATCCGCACAGAAGGACGGAGGCGAAGCCCAACTCACGTAATTTCCAAAACAATGTTCCTCCGCAAGTAACCTGCAGTTACAAAAGTTACACAGTGTAGCTTTAAAGTAGCAAGCACCTCGTGATAATTTTTTTTTAATGTAAAGTGTGTGAGATGTGTTAGATTAATTACATTAACCGTCATAGAAGACAATTATGTTGTTATTTTTTATTTTTTTATATATTATGTTATTATGTTTCTACGGACTCTAAAGATTGCGGAGAGAGAGAGAGAGAGAGAGGGTAATGCAGCGCATCAGTTTGAATTGACTAGCATGTTTGGTCACCACATTAAGAAGCTACAAAAAAAAAAAAAAAGAAATTGTTTGAATTTCGTGATAACATTTACATGGTTTTAAAGCTGAAAATATAAACAGCATAAAACACAAAACATAAATAAAAAAAATTAAAAAAAGTGTTTTGGTCTTAAATCACATACCTACATAAACAGCCCATTGCAACTTTCGACTCAGCATGATAGAACGTGTCACATTTGAAACAACCCAGTAAATTCATTAAACATCTTACCTTTTGGTATTTAAGACAACTGTGAGGTTATCCTAGGTTTAAAATGCTATTTACGATGATTTTTAAGAAAAAAATATTTTCCAGTAATGAACAGTAAGATGGTCATGTTTCGCAACATAAACACCAACTGAGCTCCGACTCAAACATGAGGTGGAATTCAGCTGTTAATAGAGACTCTCATAAAATAATGTAATTTCAACTAAAATCAATATTTCACTTCCATTTAATTATTTATTTGGTGGCTGTGTTATAAGATGGATAATCTACAGTCAGCCAGTCATTATCACAAAATAAATCCTGACAGGGTGATCAGGACCCCGATGTGGAACAGATGATGATTGTAGATTAATCTTTTCTTACTTGGTGCCATTTAGAGATCCTTTCTTTCTTTCTTTCTTTCTTTCCACAACTGTCAATCTCCAAAATACCATAAATACCATAAAAGTACCATAACTTACTTCTATCTTCTGAGGTCTTCTGAAGCCATATGATAGTTTTGTTTGAGGATCAGACCAAAAGACCAGGCCGTTATACACATGAAATCGTACCCTTTGCTGCAGCTCTGAAATCTAATTCTCCATTTCACTGTGAGCACGTTTACATGCACGTCAACAATATTCTGTAGCACAAAATATAACCAGTGGCGCTGAAGTTCTTTTTACTGTAGCATACCAGTATAGACTGGTACTGTATAAACAAAGCTTTCTGGAATTCATATGATTCTACTATTTTCTGTTAATTTCAACCGCAGTCCTTACACACAGAATGATTTTAGTCCAATTAACGTGATGTTTAAAATGGGTGGAGTTCAACTTGAACCCCAACAAGCTATTTTTTCTCTTTATAGAAAACAAGACTCCCTATGAACCTCTGAGTCCAGCGTGACTGATCTTGATTGAGCAACCACATATTCCAAAAGCTTATTAATCACCAACCCACTCAAATATTCACCTCGAAGCACCCCAGCTCTCACATTATGCGGTCTGTAAGGGTCAGAAATGCTGGCTGTGCTTCTTTCACTCTCTCTCCAGGGTCGCATTGTGGTCTAATAGTCTACTCTATACAGTTGACTGTTAAATACAGGCATTGAAAACATTGACTTAATGTAGCCTCCGCCCAGACAGTCGCCAAACATTGTCTGCCCCTCTTCCTGGTGTGCGCTGTGGGACCTGAAAGAGACATGGCTGTGCAAACATTGTTCAGGCATCTTTTCACAGCCTCGACTTGAAAACCCAGCAGTCCTAAGGTGAATCATGAAATATTGCAATGCTTTAACTTCAGTGGTCACAGTAGATGTTGGTAGTAGATCTCAACAGCTTGATTTCATGCTAATGTCACATATACTACCAGTAAAATGTTTGGACACACTTAACTGATTTATGTTTCTTATGATAAAAAAAAAGAAAGAAAGTTGAATCTAAAGGCTTATGCTTAAATGCTTGAAATTACAGTAAAAGGTTTATGCTTATTTATTGTTCTTTTTTCCATGATCTCTGTCATGTTTTATCTTATCTCTAGAACCTTGACAGGACTGACCTCGACTCAAACATGAATAACAGAGTAGAACTGAGGGAATGAATGTTGTTTTTAGCCATTACCATTTTGATCTTTTATTATTTTTTGGAACGTCTACAGTCCTTTCATAATGCTTTATGTATTTACTATACTCAAGTTATTTTGACTACAGTATTGCACTGAGCTGCCAAATTATTTTCCTCCCACCCTTTTGTTGACAACCTTGTTTGTGCATGGTCTCTACTGTTTTAGCCAGCTGCAGAATAATAACTGCCATCAAAGCATCGCTGCTCACTCCTGTTTTACAATGCCACTTGACTCCAAAACCAAATTTAACGTCACTCCAAACCCATACCAGCCCAGTGCCAACCCAGAATGAATGCATTCCAGTCATACAGAGTAATATTTACAATTAAATCATGTTATTCTTTTCTCATTTGTAAGTATTGGGGATATTTTAAAAATATGTCTCGCTACACGAAAATTGTTTCAAATTACAGTATTCGTTTCTTTCAATTTATAGCAAAACAAAGACATTCCAATTAAGATTGTTATTTTAAACAATCTTTTTTAAACAATCTGTCCATCATTCCATCCATCCAGAACTAGTTTAATGTTCAGAACAACAAAACATTATGATGGAATTTGGAAAGGTAACAAATTATATACAAAAACAATACATTTTAAAAAGGCTCTTTTCTTTTCTCCCTCATTGTACTGGAGAAACTATGACACTGATCTTTGCAGTACTATCTTTAGCCAATACTATGGGGTTATTATGGAAGCCCATTTCCACCACATTAAAAAAAAAAAAAAAAAAAAAAAAGGTAAGTCAAAATTATGAGATACTAAGTTGTAATTATGAGATACTAAATCGTAATTATGAGATGCTAAGTCATAATTATGAGTTACTAAATCCTAAATATGAAATACTATATCATAATTATGAGATTACTTTTTATCTCAAAATCTTGACTTTTCAGTCTCATAATTTTGACTTTTTATCACCCAATTTGGTAGCACTTTATTTTGATGGTCCCCCTACAGATGTTCAACTTATCAACTGACTTGCTATAGCTAGTAAACAGTGTTTCAACAAACGTTCAGTAGACTTTCAGTAGCCTGTATGTAGATCTTTATTAATGACCTACTTACATTATTGTTGAGAACATCAGTTCATTAAAATTGTTGGACAAAACAATGACTTCTGTACATATTTCTTTTACATACAGTCTTTGTGCTGGTTGCAATGTGGTGCTGCTATTCCTGTGTGTTTTTATCAGTATTGGTATTTACCATCTGTTGATATTCTGTTTCAAAAAGGAGACATGTAGCAGTCAGTTAGCCGGTTTCTTTTGATGTTCACTTTATTTTGATGGTCCCTAGATAAATTCATATGCAACAAACTGTCAGTAGAGCATTTCCAGAAAACCTTTGGGAAACTAAAGGTGAAATAAGAAATCAAGCAGGTAAGCAAAGAATTGTAAGTAGGTAATGAATAAAGATCTATATACAGGCTACTGAATGTCTACTGAATGTTTGTTGAAACACTGTTTACAAGCTATAGTCAGTTGAATATCTGTAGGGGGACCATCAAAATAAATTGTTACCAGTATCACATAAATATGACATTGTATCTCATAATTATGTTAGTATCTCATAAATGACTGCATCTCATCATTTTGACTTAGTATCTCTTAAATATGACTTTTTAATCTCATAATTATAAATTAGTATCTCAAAATTATGAATGTTATATCTCAAAATTATGACTTAGTATCTCATAATTATGACTTTGTTAGGGATGTTTATTACATTTAGATTGTTTTTTTTTTATTTGTTTTTTTGAGAACGAGTACGAGTACCGATACATTCTTTGTGGTACTCGCCAATACTGAGTCTGACACCTGTTTATTTTTTTATTTTTTTTAAATATCAAAAATGTCATTTTATTATCAAAATGGTGCTTAAATAAATACATTTATTACAACTTTAATCAAATGAAAGTATAACAATTAATTGTGATTTTATACAGAACCTCACAGCACAATCCAAAATACAACACTGGAGTTATTTTAGTCAAATCAAGTGCTGCATAACAGAGCATCACAGACGTGAGATATTGCCTAAATATAATAAAATAACATTAGACTTTGTATCTCATATTTTTGACTTACCAAAATACTTTTTTTTAAGTGGCGTAAATGGGCTTCCATAATAACCCCATAGTGTTGGCTAAAGATAGTATTGCAAAGATCAGTGTTACATGTAATCTCATTATGACTTTTATATAACAATTATAGGTGAGCATTATGACTTTTTATCTCATAATTTTGACTTACCAAAGCACAATTTTTTCTTTGCAGCAGTGTCAACCTCACTGGGGAAACTTTAGCAGTCAGCTACACTGACACTCTACATCAGCTTAGTATTATGCCGCATATATCTCCATTTTCCTCCCCGCTGCAGCACCTGCGGTGTTCACGGCCCCAGGGCCGTCTGTACTGTGGCGCTTGCATAGTGCTTCTTATTTTTGGCCAGAAATGAAGCAAAACACAGGCAAGGTGATTGACGTTCACAGACTCTAAAGCCACATGAAGCCTCACCCTTTCGTGCTCTTTCATTCAAATGTGTCTTGGCAGCACTGTGACGCTCTAAATCAGATGCTAACAATGTCGCTTTACACGTACCGCTGTGAACTGAATAGCACACACACACTCACACACATACGTCAGTCTAGTCTCTGCTCAAGTTAGTAACGTTACGATTGATATTATGGGCTATTGATGTTTAGATTATATTTGTTTTGTTTTTTTTACATTAACAAAGTCCTGACCCTAAGTATAAAACTTTAAAGCGCAACTCCCGTTTGCCGTGTTGGGCAAGCTACTCAAAAAAATTTAGCAAGTTTGCTACAAACTACTCAACAGAAAAAAATTGTTAAGCTAAGCTAAAAGCTTGAAAGTAGCAAGTTACACTACAAGCTACATGCCAAAAGTAGCTTGCTACTTTTAAGCTACTTCATATTTTTTTCAACCACAGATGCACGGAGCATACTTTCATAGACAAAGCACCTAAAAGACATATTCACATGTTTATCAAAGACTTGGTACAGTATATTACAGTTTAGTGCAATACAGTATACAAGTATTCAGAATGGTGCAATACGTACCGGAATGTGCACTTAAAAAAAAAAAAAAACAACAACAACATGTAAATTCATATTAGAAATGCTGTTTATACAAAGATATGTGTTCAACATTTAAAGTCACTATTTTTACATTTTATTTTTCATATTTATACTATTTCCTCTATAAACCCATTTGAACATAATTTCATTTGCACATTCCTGTATAAAAACTCTGCGTACATACAGTATACTATTTATCTATATATTCATCTATACAATACAGAAATACAGTAGCTAGACACAGAATTACAGGATATATCATCAGAGGCCAAATTTCTTGTTCTCAATGTTTTTTGAAAATGTAAATATGCAGAAAGTTTTTTGTGAGGGTTAGGTTTAGGGGTAGGGTTAGGGGTTAGCATCTATAGTTTGTACGTATAAAAATCATTATGTCTATGGAGAATCCTCATAAGGAAATCCGCACCAACATGTGTGTGTGTGTGAGAGAGAGAGAGAGAGAGAGAGAGAGAGAGAGAGAGAGAGCACATCTGGGCAATAACAATGTCATTTCTGATGGTATCAGATGGTAATACCATGGTACTTTGGTATACAATTACCATATTTATGTACCATTCTGTACTGGCATGGTGCTTCAAAGTACTTCAAAGAATACCATGTAACTACTATGGTAAATTGATATATGATTACCATATTCATTTACATGTTGTTTCAAGGTAATTAAAAAAATACCATGGTACTTCGCTATATGATTACCATATTCATATACTATTGTATTAACATAGGGCGTCCAGGTAATGGTACATGTCATAATACATAACATCTTTATACATAATGTAAATGTTAGAAGTTATGTGCTTGATTTCTCTCTTTTATGCTCTTGTAAGCTTTTGTCCCTTATGAAGTTTTGAAATTATTTTGA